>NC_082596.1:15557146-15857146 GCF_030936135.1 Gavia stellata
GGTGCTCGTCTTGAGACCACCTTGATCTTTGTTTCTCAGATATGCTGAGATCTACAGTGCCATCAGAGGCCACTTACTTTATTGCTGAACATCATGCTGAAGCTGTCTTTTGCTCAGTACCCAAGTGAGCAGTCCAAATGATAGTCCAGCAAAAACTTGGGCTTACTGAAGGCAGTGGGCAGCTTAACATCCCTGAAAACCAGCTTCCTAGACAAACTCAGATAAAGCTAAATAAAACCATCATGTCTCAAAAGGTGTCTGTGTACATCCAAAGTTGTCCATCCTAAGCCGTAAGCCTCTCCATGAGTCAAACAGATTTCTTATGCACAGGCTGCTTTACTGAATAGCAGTTTTGAAGACTGTAATAATATAAAGAAGGAAGGGAGTGGTCCTGAATAAAAGCATTGCTTCTTTGGTGGGAAGAACTTAGCAACGCGAACTGGGCATGCGTGCCCAGTAGTGGGTAAGTAAATGAAACGGACTGCCATGCACCAGATGGTTCATATGCCAGCAGCAACCCCTATTTTGGTGCGCGCTCTAATGTCATTCTCCTTTCTTCACTTGAAGTCCTTCTCAGTCTGTTTGCTAGATTTTTCAGGTCTGTAATAATTCCTGTCATATCTGCAGTGCCTTCCATCTGAGAATCTCTAAAAGCTTTGTAAATATTAATGAAGGAAAGCTCTGCTAAAGCTTTGGGAAGCAGTGCCTTTCCCTTCTCCTGAGATGGGATTTTTTTCTTTAACTCCTTCTTCCCATTTCCTTCCCCCAGGATGCATCCCTGCTATGGTCTCTCAGAACAGGCTTTCTTGTCTGTATGTTCTGCTTTCCTCCCATTTTGGGTTTTTCTCCCTCAACTTTCTTGCCTTTGCATAACTCTATTCCCCTCACACAAGCACAGCAAGATGACTGCTTACTTCATCAGCACAAGTAGCTGTGTGGCTGTGACTGCTTTGTGTGAACGTAGTGCGTGCACATTTAAGGCCTTTTCTTATCAATCATTTTCTATTGGAACTATGTTTCTTTATGTGACTGTGCTTAAAAGCATGCTTTTATCTTAATGCATCTTCTGCTGTATTGGAGCCCTGGGTGTGAGCCATCTTCTTTTCACGAACTGTGACTTTCAGCAGGTAACATGTGGCATTACAGCTTCTGTTTGGGAAGCTGGGAGGTGACTTGTCCCTCATGGCTCTGATCACCACAGTGTGCGGATCCTACTCTGTTCAAAAGTAAAGTTGCCATCGGATCTTGTAAATGGATAGTTTTGTAGAAAAATGCCAATTTGTTGAACTCAAAATGTTTTGGACTCAGGAAACACAGACTTTTTTTTTTTCCTAGTTGTTTGATTTGTTTGCTTTCATTGGAAAAACATTTTCCTGGTTTGCTGCTTAGGATCTCGAGAGCGTAACCTGCTGTACATCAGCTCTGGAAGCTTGGAAATAAGGAGAGCTCTGAAAACCTGGTTTAAGCTGAGGTTGTCTGGCCTTCCAGTCTCTGCGGTAGTCGTCTGGGGGCTTGGCTAGAAGGGGCTTCCTGGGTCTTCAGACCTTTTTAGAGTGTAGCAAGGCTTCTGGACGGCTGGGCCAACTGGCTTCTTGTGCAAACTCACAAGTGGCTGGCTCTGGAATGCAACTGGCAGGGAGTAGAGAGGTCCCTGGAGCACAAGGGAACCATGGATCCTGGAGCATGGGAGTTCCTGGCCGGAGCCAACATCCGCTGCCCCACCAGCTCCACCATGGCTATTGTTCTGTGGAAACAGCCCGTTTGTCAGCCTCAGCCATGAGCCCAGAGGCTCTTTGTTTCTCCTTTCAGAAATGCTCTGTGTGTCTAAAGTGAAAGTATTTTGTAACTTCTTGTTTGTGGAGAATCTTTGAAAAATTCTGGTTTCATTTTATCTGACAAACTGTTGAAATCTTCCTCAAATTTGATTATTTTAATGCTGTCTTAGCATGGAGTGCTGGAGTTTAGTTATGGCAACAAACGTCCAGCAGTTTACTTAAAGAAAATATCCCAAATTTTTTACTGGGATAGCTGACAGCGATGGATTTGAAAATATGCAATAGGAATTTGGAAGTCACTACAGTTCCTTGCCAGTTATATAGAATACATACCTGAGTGTCCCAAAAGAGATTGTGTGGACTGGGAGGTCCTTTGGGCTGCATAGTACCAGTGCTTCCTGATTGATGAAAGGATTGGTGTGTATATGAGGAAAGTGAGTTTGCACTCCTTAACATTAGCCCATCTAGATGGGAGCGCTGCCAAGGTAAGTCTATTTTTAGACCTAACAGTTTTGACAATGTTCCTTTAAGTGGGTTTTTTTTCCCTCTAGTAAGAATGAAAGAACTAGGTCAGTGCCAGTAGAAAAAGGCTTTTGATCTCTGCAACAGTGTTCTCAAATTTTTTTTTTTATTTTTGCTATTGTGCAGCAGAGGTAAAGGGGAACAGAGAAGTGGTGATTTCTCCCCCCCAGTGTTTATTGCACAGGAAAGTGAGAGACTGACAGCACCCACCAGATAATGTATGCATGCAGGTAATCCCACGGAGTTCTGCTGGATTCCCTGCAGCTCTGACCTGTGGTGTCTTTGAGATTTCTGAGCAAAAAAGTGCTAATTATATCATGGAGTTCTTTCATAGTAAGTGTTTAATGAAGTTTGGTGTAATGCCTTTCCTGCTGCGTATAGGCTTTGGAAAGTGCATACATACATTCGTTGCTGGTCTCCTCCTGAAAATTTATGTGAACTTCTACTGTCCTGTGTCTCTTCGGTAGTGGGCTCGTGCTACTGAGACCCTGGATCTACCTATGGGAGAATATTTTACTGGGAAGTGGAGCCTTGCTGATGTAAAATGACAATGACTCTGGTCTTGCCCCTTGGGAGTCCTCAGGGGAACTAGATACTCGAAGGAGGGTAGAGCATTCTGGTGTGTGGGATCAAGGTTAACTGCCACAAGACTGGAGTTATTTGCAGCTTGTAACCAATTTCTATCATAGTGATCCTCTGAATTTCAGCAATGTGATATACCTTAGTGGAAAGCCTTCAGTGCCTAGCCAACTCTGAAGGATATTGAATGCTGCCAAGTGTTTCCTCAGAGGCTTGAGATATGGTGAGCTCATAGATGTGCTATGCCAACTCTTCCAGGAACGTTAAAGTGAGCTCAGGACCATTTGAAGGACAGCTTTGAAGCAGGTTTCAGTGTAGGTACCTATCATGCAGTTTCCAGGGTGTGCCCAAAAGTACAACTCTTTTGACAGGTATTCAGTTGTTCAACTTTGTCTTATTCCTACACCCACTCCAGGCTCAGACTACATGTCTCCACATCTAAATTTCCAGGGAATGTGATTTAATAGATGGATTTTCAGCACACTTAATTGCCTGTGGACCAAAGAAGTAACAAACCCTGTCATTCAAAAATAGCATGTGCTTCCATCAATGCTCTTGTTTTCTTCAAGGATAAAACTTGTCAGGTGGTGGTGATGTAAGGGCAAAGGGAAGGAATGGTGCTTTGAAAGTTCACGTGTTTTCTCCACCAAGAAGAGAAGGCAAGTGAGCAAATAACAAGAGTTAGACATTAGATGCATTTCCTAACATACTGCTGTAAAGTATTGACAAAGTCTCTAGTGACATTGTAAGATCCCATGTTTACTGCTTAAATGGGAATTACAAAAATAGAATTCTACTTGAGAGGTTTTTGGTGGGGTTTTTTGTGAGATGTCCAAGCATGGCGGGTAACATCCAAGGAGGTTGTGTAGCTTTGTTCCTCTTGTTGTATGGCTCAGTGTATGAGGCCAAGGTGTTTGGAGCCAGTCTTTTGTGCTTCCCCGTATTGCTGTGTCACGAGGGTTAGGGCAGGAGAGCAGCAGTGGGAAGCTCAGAGTAAAGCACTGTAGCCAGGTGGTGTCAGTGTTGCAGATTGGTGCAGGCTGTTCAGCTGATGACCCTGGAGAGGTTTCTGTCCAAAACATCATCTGTGCAGGCTTGCTAGTGAGTGCAGACCTAGGTATCTGGATAACACCATCAGTTTTTGTTTTGCCCATTAAACTTTGAAAGTTCAAAGCTTTCAAAACTAGCTACAGCTAGTTTGCAGAGGTAGTAGAGCTGTTGGATGGCTGCTGCTCAGTGCACTGAGTATTGAGTTTCTGGGTTTGTTAGGGATACTGTGTCTGGTTCTGGTGCCAACTTTCTCTGCTGTCCTGGCTGAGACAGCTTTACCCTCTTGTGCTCTGTCCCATCTCTCTGGTGTCTCTCTTTATGTCCAAACTGTATGATCAACTGTATGATTCCCATAGTATTCTCCTGGAGAAGCTGGCGACTCGTGGCTTAGACAGGTGCATTCTTCGCTGGGTAAAAAACTGGCTGGGTGGCCGAGCCCAGAGAGTTGTGGCGAATGGAGCGAAATCCAGTTGGCGGCTGGTCACAAGCAGAGTCCCCCAGGGCTCAGTTTTGGGGCCGGTCTTGTTTAATATATTAATCGATGACCTGGATGAGGGGATCGAGTGCTCCCTCAGCAAGTTTGCAGATGACACCAAGTTGGGCGGGAGTGTTGATCTGCTTGAGGGTAGGAAGGCTCTGCAGAGGGATCTGGACAGGCTGGATCGATGGGCCGAGGCCAATTGTATGAAGTTCAACAAGGCCAAGTGCCGGGTCCTGCACTTGGGTCACAACAACCCCATGCAACGCTACAGGCTTGGGGAAGAGTGGCTGGAAAGCTGCCTGTCGGAAAAGGACCTGTGGGTGCTTATTGACAGCCGCAAATATATGAATATGAGCCAGCAGTGTGCCCAGGTGGCCAAGAAGGCCAATGGCATCCTGGCCTGTATCAGAAATAGTGTGGCCAGCAGGAGTAGGGAGGTGATCGTGCCCCTGTACTCGGTGCTGGTGAGGCCACACCTCGAATACTGTGTTCAGTTTTGGGCCCCTCACTTAACGAGAAGGACATTGAGGTGCTGGAGCATGTCCAGAGAAGGGCAACGAAGCTGGTGAGGGGTCTGGAGCACAAGTCTTATGAGGAGCAGCTGAGGGAACTGGGGGTTGTTCAGTCTGCAGAAGAGGAGGCTGAGGGGAGACCTTATCACTCTCTACAATTACCTGAAAGGGGGTTGCAGAGAGGTGGGTGTTGGTCTCTTCTCCCAAGTGACTAGCGACAGAACAAGAGTAAATGGCCTCAAGTTGTGCCAGGGGAGGTTTAGGCTGGATATTAGGAAAGATTTCTTTCCTGAGAGAGTGGTGAAGCACTGGAACAGGCTGCCCAGGGAGGTGGTGGAGTCACCCTCACTTGGAGGTGTTCAAGGAACGTGTGGACATGGCATTGTGGGACATGGTTTAGTGGGCATCGTGGTGTTGTGTTTATGGTTGGACTTGGTGATCTTTTCCAACCTTAGTGATTCTGTGATCTCTGAGGCTAGGACTCCCCTTTCTGTGCACAGTAGATACTCAGAGGTTGGGACTGAGCAATCCTATTGTGGGTTATTTCTCATGAAAGCTGATGCCTTTGAATGGATACCAGTATTTACCCTTGCAGATTAACAGTTGAACAACTCAGCCCTCAATTATTTGCTCAAAGCATGCAGAGAATGTAGAGGGAGTAGTTCTGGAAGGTGCCAAAGGCAAAGGTGGAGAAAAGGGCTAGAAAATGGAATAATTTTTAAGTCTTCTGAAACTGTCTGGTTGGTCATGGTCAAAATAGCAAATAGGATTTCGGGAACTACGAGGAAGAGCTCAGAACAAGGCAAGAAAGATCTTTGTTTCTGTATCATTGCATATTGCTCTTACATTTTGAATGCTCCCTGCAGTTTTGCTTGCCACGCCCCAAAAAAGGAACAGGACTGGAAAGAATACAGAAAAGGGCAGTTGGCTAGTCAGAGATGCATTTTGTTCTCTAAGGGCAGGTTACAGAGATTCTGATTCTTTAGCTTGGAAAAGATGACTGTGGAGAGAATCCTTAGACATTGATAAATGGTTTGGAGAAGGTGAAAAAGGAACTAGGTCATAAGGAAGAACCATGAAGCTGTAAGGTTTTGTGCTTAAAATAAAAAAAGGAAATAGTTTTTCATATAACGCACAGTTCCCCAGGTACAGCTTTCAACCTTGGGTCATTCCTAACCTTCCAAGGAAGGATCAATTCGTGTATGCCCTACTCTCACACCGTTTCCTTAAGCAGCAGCATAAAGGGCTAGACTTCTGATCTGACCCAGCCTGATCACTTCTATGACAAAGTCTAGCTCATCTTGTGTGCATCCAGAACAATTCCACTCGCCACAAGAGCTTGATTTGCATTAAGTAACTGAGAGGAGAATTCAGCCAGGACAACCCAGAAACATAGAGAGGAGATGAGGAGTTGGGCACTGAGCTATAAAAACATTAACAGACAGGGTTGTGATGTATAAGATACGTAGCTCTCTTTTTCCCAGTGTGTGAGAACTGATACTGTTCTGTAGGAGGAACTGTCTGCCATGTCAGGTCAATGGGATTGGGGGGAAGGAGGGGCCCCACATTAGGCTGCAGCTGTAGTAATGCCATCCTGGAAAATACCAGTTCCCCACAGCAGGTAGGGTTGGAAACTGCTGTACTGACCTGCATAAATGAGGTGAAATGTGGTCTGAGAGAGACCTTCAGGAGAGCCTGATGCAGATTAGATCTACAGATCTCACCCTTAGTGACTTCTGCCTTGGATAGTCTGTATGTTCCCTCACTTTTGCTTAAGGTCCTCTTTCTCTCTCCAGAAGCATCCTGTGGCAGAAGGACTACAAAGAGAATGATGAGGGAGTTGCAGTCAGTAGCTGCATGTTCTCTGTGCAGCATGAGCTAAACTTGGTATTAAAGAGCAGGTTCATTACTTGGAACAGCAAGAATTCACCCTAATATGTGCTACTCCTGGATGAAGCAAGCAGATGGGCAGGGGGACTAAACTTGGGCTGAAGTGAACTCTGCATTCAGTTACAGGATCTAATATGCTTGCAGGGAGTATCTGACTAAACAGGAAAAGGGTGTGAGGAAGACATTTGGTGTGGATTGTAGCTTGTCTTTAGTGCAGTCCTATCTGTATCTATATAATATGGAACCTTGCTAGCTCATGCTCTTTGGCTGAATGTTCAGATCGTTACTTCTCCCCATTCCCCCACTCATTTGCTCTCCTCTGCCCTGTTTTTGTGGCTTTTTATTTTTTCCCCAGAAGGGATTTTGGTTGGGTTGATTTGCTTCTCTGCAAATAACCTAGTAAAAGCAAGATAGAGACTTTTAATAATGCTGTTTCAGAAACATAAAGAAAGAAGAATTGTAATGTGTGTAAATAGAAGCTTTCTCCTCGATTTTCCTCTAGCAAAATAATTGCATGCTCTCGGCTAACGGTTTGTCGCTACACAAATCAGCTGGGGTACTAGAGTGAGTAGGATACAGTGGTATGAGTAAGCAGTAGGAGGTGAAGAATTTTACTGGGGGAAGGAAAGAAGGCATTTCCAGGCTCTTCAGCTAAATGTGCAAGGGAAGGGGTAGCCTCGAACAATTATAAAGGAGGTAACTTTTAGGCAGTTGAGAGAAAGCCAGGACTGAAAACAGAAGTCAACTGCCAGATTTCAAACTAGTTATGCTAGTGAGAATGAATAAATATATTTTCCTTTGCATTTTGATGACTTTGTGCATCATTCATGGGACAAGAAATAAAGCCGGGATTCATAGCTCAATTGCAGCTGTTTGTGCCGCATGTTCAGCAGACACCGACTTTCATGAGTAGGGCAAAGGCAGAGATCTGTGGTGCATGTCTGGGGCAGTGCACCTCTGATGCTGTAATAAAGACTCAACCTGTATGTCTGAGCTGTTCTTTGTATGCTGGATAGGCTCACTAGTGTTTAGAAAAGATTTCTGATGTAATGCTGGCTGATTATAGAATTGAATAGTAGTGCTATTAGGACTTGAGATGAGGCACTCTTAGAAATACAATTTGCAGCAGAGCGTGGCTAGCTAATCTCCTAAGCAGTGATTGCAAGACAAGTTTCTTTCAGGAATAGTGGAACTAATGAAGACTTGTTTCTTATCCAGGTGTGTTCTTTATCTTTTCTGTCTTCTACTTATCTATGTTCACTGTCAAATCCTCAGAGAGCAACAGTGGTGCCTAAGCCAGTTGGTGACTGACAATTGCAATGTACGGTGGATACTTTTCCTTCAGAGAAGGCATTATTTTAGGTCTCTTCCTCTCTATCTACCCATTGATTTTTTTTTTGTTGTTTTCGTTTTTGTACTTACGCCTCATATCTCCTGTAGCACGCTCTTTGATTGCAAGTCTGTGCATCTCACAAACTTGAAATCCAGAGGAGTTGCTTCACTTTTCAGGAGAAGCTTTGTAGGTGCTCGCACAAGCCTTCTTATTAACAGAGGATGAAATTAGTTTGCAAAACAAATTACTAACTATTTTGTACTGTAATCCATTGCTCAAATTATGTTCCTGTATACATGTGATGCATGTTACTTACTGACCTTTCTTAGTTTGTTCACTAAGATCCATTTTGCTCTGAGCTAATTGCATAGCTCACTAGTCCCCTTCTTTGCCAATATTCTCCTCTTCCTCTATACCTGTACAGGATTTGTGATAGACTTGCCTTACTTATTCACTGAATTGGTCCATTTTTCAATAAGCCTATCTGTTGCTAGTGTGAATTCAAGAGCTGCTTGTACCAACTGTACTTTTATTAAAATGGAATAAGAAAATGTTTCAGAAATAATTCGGCTTTCCAGTCATTGTGCCTGCTTTTTATCATGAAATCCCGTTGCTGTTACAAAGGCAGAACTTGCATTGCTGAGGCTCCAAGGTCTATCTAGCATAGTGTTAATACGCAGTCTGTCTCCTGAAGAGCAGGTGTAACAGAAACTGTCTTTTATGTTTACAGCATTTGCTAAAGTCTGTAAGATAAGAGATGGCACGTGGATATTGCCATACATAAAAATAAATAGTTTCCAGTAGGAAAACTGTCAAAAATATGCAAGTAAATTTCTTAGCTGAGTAAACTAAAGTACATATGTATTCCGGTGGGGTGAGGGTATTGAAAGGCAAACTAAACCCATACAAGAAGAGGATTTCTTATTCTGGGCTTAGCATTTTTGTTCTGGAGACAACTAAGGAGACTTTCTTCTCTCTGTACGCTCAAGATTTGCATTGCCTTCAACCAAATTATGAGTATAGTTTAATTCCAGATGAAACTGCTAAGTTACTCATTCTGGTTTCTTGATCTATTTCTGATGCTGTACAAGACTATCTACCACCAGCTACGTCTTACAGCTGAGATGTGTGTAAGAGATGTATGTGGAGTGTAGTAGATTGTCTCACATTTTTTCTCTTTCTGTATTTGTCTTTGGCTTTAGTTTTGGGCACTTTTTCATTGTTTCTGGAGAGAGTGAATGGCTTGTAGTACTAATTGGCTTGGTACTGTGGGATGGCTACCCTGTTGCCCAGCTAGAGATGTTCAGGGATAGTTGCATCAGGAGTGCAGTAAGTTTAAATTTTGGTTTGCTGATGATAATTCTAAAGGGGTAAAAAAGGCAAAAGCCCCGTAATTTACAGTTACAAACTAAAATGAACACCCCTCTGCTGAACCCTTTATCCCCTTCTGCCTCTATCCTCTTCCTACACCTGTCTCCCCTTTGCTCTGCCCTGCTCATCTTGACCAGGTTCAATGTCTGCTTCCTTGCTGCAGAGCTGTCTCTTGTCCTGCCCTTCAAGATACCTCCCAGCTGGAGGGCACTGCTTGAACAAATTCTTGATTGTAAAATTCATATGTTGTAAGAAGTTTATTGTGTGTTAAATTGATTAATCTAGTAGGTGTTTAATAGTCAGAATAAAGAGAGGCTGGAAAGACAAGCAACTCTCTGGAGGGACCTGAAGGCTGTGTCTGCCAAGTCTTGCTGTCTATGTCTGTCTGAACTTTGAACTCAAACCTACGGGTACAGCTCGTCAGTAGCAGCAGTTTACAAAGCACCCCACAGCTCAGCACTGGCCTGGCTTTTGTCACAGCCTATTTGTAATTGCTTAATGCTGTTTTTGATGATGACCAACAGAATCGGATAGCTAGACACCGATATTACTTCAGCTAAGTACTTTGGGACTTCAGCTTTAGAGGAGGTTTCTGATAAATTCATGTTATCTGTGCTGAAGTAGAAAAGGTCCTGACTGATTTGGTGGGCTTCTTTGCTCTGTGTGAAAGCTGCTGATTTGGTGGCCATTAGATAGGCAGTTCTGAGAAGCAGGGTGGGCAAGATCTTGAAGCTACTTCCCAGCAGGTTGCCAGCAGTATTTACTAGGTGGAAACATAAGTAGCAGGTTGTATTCACGTGGACTTTCACTGCAGTTTCAGCTGGTCCAAAGGGATGGGTTGGGGGAACTGTGCTGATTTACGTTAGCTGGAGATAGGACTGTATGGAGAAGTAATTCCTATAGGCGAAAGCCAGACAGCTTCTCAAAGCTAGAAACTGATTGGTGAGGCAGATGGGGCATCCATAGGAGTTACAGAAACTTACTACTGTGGAAAAACTTTCTGCCAGATAAAGTAGTCAAAATAATCCTAAATTTTATGGTGCATCTATATTATTATTTTATGGTCATCTTTATTAGCTGTTTTTAATCTTGTTTTTTAGTATTGCAGAAGTGGTACTAACTGCTCAGGTCAGATACAGTCTTTGAAATAATCCCATGTTTTCTACAGATATTTAGAGTCACCAATGAAGTACAAGCTTCTGGAAATATGGGACGGGCTTTTCAGTGCAGATCCTTCTTGCTCGTTTGGTCAGTGTGAGCAGCCGTCTCAGTCTGGAATGAGATCTCAATGTTCTGAATGTGAATGTCTCTTCTCTGATCAGCCCAGTTAAAGCGGGTTGTGAATGATGGCAAGCAAAAAGCCCCAGAGATGTTGTTTGACTACTCACTATTGAAATGCAACATCTGGAAGCGTATAGAAGTCTGACTGAAAGCGCTGACTGCAAAAATTTGATGTGGTTGGTGATTTGATTTGCTTTTGACAAAGAACTAGGCAGAGATGGAAGGAAGTTGCTGTCCAAAGATCTTGTAGGATCTTCTTTCCTGGAAATATCTGTTAAATCTTCATGACCTTCATGAAGACTTGAGATGACTGAAGAGAAATTTGGATCCTTTTTATAAGGTCCCTGCTATGTTCAACCTGAGTTTGTTAATGCTGCAGCTGTACGGACTAACTTCTGTCTGTCTTTTTCAACAACATGGCATTTTATGGTGCGAATAGCAGGTAGATTGTATGGACTTACCCCTTAGCATTGTGCATCTAAGTCTGTGGCACGAATACATAAAATGGAGCTTGCATGTTTGCCAGTATTTGACACATGAAAGTTTTCTAAGGATTGTTAGAGGTTGGATGGGTATCTCCTGTGCCTGCTTTTTGTCTCCGAATAGCAAAAGCTAGCATATGACTGTGATGCACACAGAACAGGGCACATGAGTAAGAAGATGCTATTTTTACTCGATCGCTTTTTAGAATAGAGCAATTGTTATTGCATGTATCTTAAGTACTTGCCAAATATGCTTTAATGTGGCCTTAATTGATCTGCTTAAAATTTTAAGCAGCTAGCAGTATTCCCACTGAAACAAGTAGTTATGAAATGTTTGACGCAGTAGAGTGCACAGAGGTAGCAATTGATCATAGATTTGATCTGCTAAGCCTTGAGCCTACAGATGGAGAGACAAAGGCTTTCCATCTGCCTGTGCAAAACTTTGGATATATCAAGGCTGTGTTTTGAAGAGTGCCTTCAGGCTTTTCTCAAGACAGGATTCACAGAGTACCCTCTAGTAAAAGGCAAGGTTGCCCCCAGATGCCAGTAACTTACTATGGCTCTTGGTGACTTTTGTGTACCATCAAGCGTGCTCAGACAAGCTGTCTCTTGGCTGCTTGCCGTCTGGGAGGCAGGCATGTATGGGAGGGGGGTAGCAAGGGGAGTGGAGCATTGACATTGCCCTGTGAGCTTTCCTTTCGAACTGCATACGCATGCCATAAGGGATCTGCGTGGGCACAGAGCTCGGCTCGCACATATCAGCTTCTGCAGGCAACAATTTCTCTTGCTCTATATACATGGAAAGGACTTGGGTTTGTGTTCTAGCATGTGGAAAAAATACACTGTGTATTGCATTAATAATGTTCCTTCCCTAGTTTTTTAGGACAGACGTGGTCATTTTTCCATTTTGAGTGCTGCACTTACTATTTTATCACAGAGTTTTTTACTCTCATAACTTGGCAGATCTGAGCAGTCTTTTCTTTAAAGTTCTGGAAAAGTGGATATTTTCCTGTAGATTCAGCTCTACCATTGAGCTAGGAGTACAAGAGCACTTAAGTACCTTTGCTTTAAATAATAGTTTGTTTCATGAATGCAATCTGTGGATCTGTGTTATTGTGTCTGTCAGCACCATTTGTCATGTACTTATGGCTGTGCAGTCAGAGCTGTACAGAATATCCACCCTCCCGCCTCAAAGAAAACAAGTTCCCAACACAGAAAGCTTTCAATCCAAGTTAAGTGACAATTGTTGAGAAGCATGGAGACACACAGCATTAATCAAGTGTTAGGTGGGGTTTTCAGCAGGGAAAGGAGAATAAATGCTCTGAAACTGGATGAAGAGGTGTATTACTGAGACATATGGATGATACGAAAAATGAGATTGTATGGAAGAATATTGGAAGAGGTTCTGTTCCAAAAATCTAATTATACTGCTGATATCTAGTGGTAGTAGGCTGATACTATGAGCTGATTTGGAGGTAGGGTTTGATGTCTTGATGGACTTTTAAAGTCTGGGAATGCTGAGGTGGATGTAATTTGGTAGAGTGAAGAGGTGCTGAGACAGTAGGGATATTGTCAAAGCAGTGGTGTGGGAAAATAGTCTGAATGCAGAGGGTGGGGTGAGCTAGTGTTAGCTAATAACAGGGTAATGAGGAGTAAGAGCCTGGACAAGTATTTTAGCAAAAAACCTATGTCTCTAAGTAGAAACTTTTCCAGACAAATGCCATTAAGTCCTGAAAGACATTTAAGAATAATCAGCTAAGAGGGTCAGAGCACCTGAGTTGTGGTAAAGTTGGTGATTTGTGATTTTTTTGTAAGAGCTGCTTAGACTCAGTTCTACAGGACGTCAGCCCTGGGTGCTGTCAGCCCCCCAGCCCCTTTAGTTTTGCATAATCGATCCTGAGTTTAGAGCTGGTCTTACCTAGCTAAAATTATATAAGGTGCTGATTTAAGAAGAGAATATGTTATTATTGACCAAGCCTTGACCTCTTTCCCTGCTTTTAACAAATCTTGAAGGGAGCAATTATGGTTTGTATTGACAGTTAAAAAGAGGCAAGAGCTCCACCTCTGTGTGCCAGAGATGGAAATATGTATTTCTGTGTGGTAACTAGGGGATAACAATAGAGCTGACTACCTGAAGATGGCTCATGACAAAGAGAGATTAGCTTTGCCAAGTGACTGAGATACTTATCCTCACCTCTGCTTTTTTTCCTTCTGCCCTTCAGTCTGCCTTTTTCCCCTCTGAGGCTTTTCTAGATTTGTCTTCTTTAAGGAACATATTCAGTCCAGGTGTATGGTAAGCCAAGACTGTGATGGGGGTGAAGGAGAGAGATGAACTCTTTCCTTCTCCCCCTACCCCTAGGAAATAAAAAAAGTTGTTTTCCCCCATCCCCTCCAATATCAGCAACTTTGGAAAAGTCTTTCCTGAGGCAGCCTGCGTTTCTTTTAAACAGTCACCTCTTTTCAATAAAAAGGTAATGGGCATGTATGTGATTGCTAGCAGCCTCTCTGATTTTTTTTCTCACTTTTGTATCCTGAAGGAGCCCAATATAAAGCATTGCTGAAACAGCACTAACATTCATTACTCTTGAAAGAATGATGGGCTAAGAGTCAAGCAGCATCTTGCCATGTGACTTATTTCTTTTTTTAAGCCATCCAGGTGATGCTTATGCTACCACGTTATCAGAAATCTGGATCATTTGCTCCTTGTAATGCATGGTAAATCAATGCTGTAATCCAGAAGGCCTTCCTTGTCCATACCCTACCACCTTCCTCCCGAATGTGCATTGTTTGGGGGCACTGGGAAGGGAGGAGTTGCAATCCACAGGAAGCTTCCTGCTGGCAATGTTCTTCCAGACAGTATTAAGTCCCACTGTGCTTTGTGATTTCTCTCTAGTGAGCACTGGAAGGGTGCTGAGAGCCAAAAACTGCCTGTTTCTGGATGCTGCTGAGGTGTGTTAGTGTTTCAAAGGTGTATGCAGGACTCTTCCTATTCAGCTAGGTAAGATCCTTGCAGAAGACCGTTGGAGGGATTTTTATGGACTGCATTCCATACCAAGTGTCTTTCGCTGCTGATTTCCAGCCTTTGCTAGAGTAGGGTGTGCTGGGAGTACTTTTACAGGTTGGTCTCTCATTTTTTGTGAAGGAGGGAATTAGCTTGGCTACTAACAGAACAGTTTCCATCCTCATCGGGCTGCAAAAAAGTCTGTCTTGGTGATCACATCCATCTCTTCTGTGGTCTGGAGGATAAGCAAAGTAGTCATTAGTAATTACTTGTTTCTTTCAGGTAGGTAAATATGATCTAGAGGAGATAGGTGATGATAGCTGGATATGATCTAGGAGAGAGAGAAAAAATTTTTTGGTGTCTTAAGACACATTGATGTAAATACCAACCACAAAAAATATCCCTTTGAAACCTCCCATGGGAGCTTAGAAGCCCCAGAGACTCCCTTCATCATAACAGCTTGGCAGGTTCTGGATGCCTCCCCACAATGGCCATACAGCCAGAGCAGGTGAAGCCTGTTAGCTTTGCTGCAGAAGTAAAAAGGATTTTGAATTTTCTCTGACACAGAAAGAGGTCCTGCAAGGTCAAAAATCAAGCAGCAGCTGTGTTCAAGTTCAGTTCCATTGTAGTCTTGTAGCCATGACAAAACTGAAGTCCAGGAAGGGGTAGGTATGGAGTGTACTTAGAAATAAAGGACTCAAAAGTTAGGAAATGCCTCTACTAGCATTATTAAAGTTTAAGTACTTATGTTTTGGATTGACTCAGTGGTGTGGCTGGGAAAACCAGTAGGAGGAAAGGGGAGTAACTTGAAGAGAGTCATCTATGTTTTTCCCTCCTCACCAGTGAGAGGCAATGCCAGAATTATGGGGTTTGGTTTGCATTGCCTTCAGCCAACCTACAGAATTGGTTTGAAACAGGGAAGAAAGACTTGCAAGTAGAAGACCTGCACCTAGACTTAGGGAAGAGCTCCTTAGAGTTGGTTTGGGAAACGAGGCTCTGTAGCAGCTCTCTAGGTATCAGGAAGAAATTGCAGATGCCTGCCCTACTAAAATGAGACAGAAAGATGACAGATAAGGACAACAGCCACACAAACTGCTGCAGACCCCTTTTCCTTATGTGCTTTTTTTTCCCTATTAAAATAAAAAATGCTCTTATTTTTTGAGAAATTGGTGCCTGAAGGGGAAACCCAGGAGTTCCCAAAAAATTCTCAAAAGGTTTTCAGTGCTTTTAAAGCAAAACTACAAGTCTCTATGCAAGGCCTAAGCAGATGGTGGATTCCTTTCTCAAAAGAAGGCATTTTTAGCTGGAAATCCTTCTCCTGCGATCGTCTCTGGGGTAGCCAGTAGAAACCCTGCCTCACTTCCAGAAGCTCTGCATTGTTGACCTCTTCTGTTTCCTTCCCCAGAAGGATGTCTCTGCAGGGCTCAGCTGTGGATGTGATGTAGTCTAGTGATTCCTCCTCCTCCTCTTCCTCTCATGCTGTCTGCTAAAGAATTGACTATTTGGAGAGGGATCTCTGCCTCTTTTACATACTTCTGAAAGAAGTCCAGGACTAATCCCCTATAGCTACTCACAGTGAGACTGAAATTTAGTTCCCTTCCTGTTTTTAGTTTCATTTACTAGTTTTCTGTGGGCCAGTGACATATTGTTCTATTCTTCTATACAAAATGGCTGCAGCTTGTAATAAAACACGTTGTAATTTTTTACTGCTTTTCATCACTCAGTGTTGTTAATGAATTATCCTTTATAATGCTCCTTTGACTTGAAAATAGGAGGTGTTTCTATCCCTAGCTTGCAGATGTAGGTATTGTAGTGCTTGGACAGATCACTTATCTTTTACAAATATTTGGATGTTTTTAAAAATCCCAAGGAGAAAAGGCCAACTTCCTGGCCTTCGCTTTAATTCTGCACCAAGAAATTGCTGTAATTTAGGCTTAAAGTTTTCAATTAAGACTCTGGGATTTCAGTTGAGTGGATTTTTCAAAAGGCGCTGTAGTTGAAGGACCCTTTGCCTTCTCTGGCTGCTTGAGCCTGTTTCCCGTGAGAGGCTTTCAAGGGCTGATCTGTAGCTGGTAGAAACTGGCAGTTCTCATTCCTTCCCCTGCTCCCCACCCTTTGCTTCTAAGCCAAGCAAGAGTAAAAGGGCAGCTTTTATTTTGACTTTACATTGTGTTTTGCGTTTCTATTCAGGTCTGTCAAACATTTCACTACAGTATCTGAGCAAAGTGCTTTCGCATACAGGGGAAGTTAGGACCATTAATTGTGAGTAGTGCTAAAAGTAGTGCAGTTGCCCAGGAACATGCATGCAAAAATCGGATACTCGCATGAAGGGGAAGTTGCCTCAGGATCCACACGTTTTAAAAGTGCTACACCTGCCAAGAAGGTTGTTCAGGCTGCTCTCTATGTCGGTGCTGGAAGTGTGAAATTTCAGACAGAAAATGAAGAAACTGTTGCCATAGTTCTAAATGTGCATTTCTGGTTTGCATTTGTTTTATTTTTTCCACTGGCTGCTTTCCTTATTCTGCAGTCATTAGTCCACACTTCGTTAAGTGCTCCTAGGAAGTATGTCCCTCTTGCTTGTTAGGGTGGTGTCGGTGGTAATTTGCAGTGGTACAAAGTGCTGAAGGAGAGATAATCAGCTGTCTAAGTCATTACTCTGTGCAGAGACCGACTTGCTGTGCATAGCTTACTTATCCCACATTGTTCAGGACCTGGAATGTTGTAGTAATTGAAAATGATATAGAAAAACTTCCACTTGCTTGCCTAGAAAAGAAAAAAAGGTATGGCTGAATGATGAATATATGGGATATATTGTCCTACCCTGGTAAAAGCTGTAAGTTGAGGGTCTTGGACGCTGTAGTGAATCCAGTAGAGCACAGTTCAATATAGTAGCCTGCATTAAATAGCCTTATACTGTACTGCATTGCCTGTCATTTTCTTTCTCAAATATCTCACCCCGAATCTATGCCAAGTTACAGACAGTTCTTTTGCCATGATCTGACATAGCTCTGGCTACCACGTGGCACTTCTTAGTACTTTGTGATAAATGTTTGTAACATTGGGTTCTTCTCTCCTAAGCAGTGTTTTCTTTCTCATATTTTTTTCCCAGCTATCCATTGCAATCTGAATCCAAATGGTATTGATCACCCTGTCCCCACAGAAGGTATTAATCTGCAGCTTGAAGGTGAAGGAGTTGAATCACCCTCTGTTAAGAACACTAGTACTCCAAAAGGGCCTGAGTCAAAAGAGACACCCAAGAGGCAAGTGGAGCCAGAAATATCTAAGGTAGGTAGGACTGGGTTATTTATTTTGGTGAGTCTTAAAGAATCCAGGCTTCTTGAAGTCCTGCCTACTGCTTAAAAAGCATTTATCATCCTGTTAAAGACATACAAAAGTGCAAAAGTAACAGTCTGAGGAAGCGGGTGTTACAGAATCAAGGTATTGCCATGGAGTTTTAGCCCACACACACCTTGGACATTGCACTATTTTATTTTTCTCTAAATGAAGATAATTAAAATAATGGAATCTCTTTTTCAGGCACTGTGGAGACTGTTTTTCCAAATGACTTGGGTAACAACCAGAATGGGAATAGATATGTTTTTCTTGAGTGTTTTTTGTTTGCTTGTTTATTTTTTCTGGGGCAGGTAAAGGAAGAGAAAGGTTCTATGGATATATGAATATACGGATTTTTATATGGGTGACTGAGTTTAATAAACTCTTAACTAATTTTAGGTAAAATACCAGGTCAATTCTTCTGTGTCTGGTATGTCAGTGAATAAACATACTTCAGAGGTGAATTCCTAAAGATAAGTGTCTATTCTCATTCATAAGCTGCTGTTTCTTGTTTGTGTGCGACAGACATGACTACCAAGTGCAGGTGAGTGTGTGTGCTCCAGACATTTTGGGTATAGGACAATAATTTGTCATATTAGTAACTAGAACGAAAAATAAGAGAACGTTTAAAAAAAAAAAATTGGGAGACATTCTTTAAAAACCTTATCAGTCTTCTTGATCTTTAAAGGCCTAAACCCAGGGTTTTCAGGGTGATTTCTGCAGAGTGGAAAATTGAGTTTTTACTGAATCTGACACTTTGGGAGTTAATAGAGCAAATAAAATGCATGTGCTTTTTTAAAGGTCCAAAAGAGGGAATAAGAATTAATCCAATGACTGAACAAATAAGAGTATTTCCTACTGTCATCAGTACAATAAATTTAACAAATAATACGCATAAAGTTGTGATGTATTTCCTTTTTAGAATAAAATAGCATTAAACATTTTGAGCAGTAGCCTTGACAATAAAGGTTTGGTGTGAATTCTCCATTCTGATTTTTATCTAAAACATCTCATTTTAAATGAGTACAATTTAAACTAATTTCATTTTGTCTTAAGCCATTGAACTAGATCCAGTACAGTTTGGCATTGATCAAAATCACTACTACTTGCAGTCTGTTTTGTGGCCAATTATCAAGCATGTTGCTGATTTCTCTTGAACTCTTGGAGAACAGGTTTGTGCTTATTGCTTTGAATCATCCGTTTGGTAACAAGATCACCAAATTTGGATGGGCTTTGAGACAAAGCTCGGCTAATAATGCATTTACCCAGCTTTTTGCAGAAAAAGGCAAGCTAACCCTGCCTGTGTTTCAACATCACTATATGAAAATCTGCCCTGTATTGAAAGCTAAGGAGGTATGTTAAGCTCAGAGGAGATCTTACAAGCTTGGACATGAAGAAGCTAAATGACACAATGGGGCTTCCACTTGACAATGGGCTCGCTAAACATTTTGCTTGAGGAATAAGCTTGGCATAATAGTATCAAGCTAATGAAGTGGACTCGTTTTTTGAATGTATTGCTGCCTTGTTAGTAACTTTGGTTTTTATGCGTGGTATTAACTTAGTGACGTTTTTCATCTGGATTCATATGGTATAGCCTGAGGAGGCTTGTCTTTTCTGGCTTGTTCTGCCTTAAATTTAAAAATCATGTTGCTTTATCCTCTAAAATGTGAATATAGAGTTGGGTTTGTAACTTGTGTGGCTTTAGGAGTTGAATTAAGCTGTCATTATGAAACTTTATCCATGCAATCATATCTGTACAGTAGAAAGATGAGCAGGAATAGAGGAAAGTATTGTAAATAAAACATTGTGGGCAGATCCATTTGTTTTATATTTCCTCATTGCTCAGTCGTTTTTAAAAAGTTTTCTTTGCCATCCTATGTATTCAAATAATGTTAATACATACCTCATATCCGCAGTAGTGAGACTTATATGGTACAAAGCAATGCAATGCATTGCATGCAATTTAAGATGCCTTATAGACCATCTTCTCTGCTTTCAGCTTTCTAATTTGTCTTCATTGGGACCAATTCTAGCACTTTAAACCCCTGGCTGCTTTAAGGTTTTGCTGTCCAAAGAAACAAACCAAATCTCTTTTCTGATGAAGTGTGTCCTTCTTTTTCTGCCCTCAGCTACGGACTTGCAGAACAGTAGTAACTCATGGGCTACACATAGATTTAAAATTCTTTTTTATGTAGCTACTGTAATGTAAATAGGGGAGTACAAGTATTTTTCTATATTTGGGATGCAGACAGCAGAAAGTGTAGTGTGAGTGAAGGATCACTCATTTAGAAGTTCCTGCTGAGTGTGGAATCTAATTTTTATAGGCTGGCTGAGGTAGGATTTTAATGGAAAATTGGGACAGTGATCTTAGTCTCCCTCAACTGGTTCCCTAAGGAACCACATTGTTACAAATGTGAGCAAGTCCAGAAAAGGTCAAGATTATTCATGTCTAAACTGATGTGCACAATCCAGTGAGATTGTGATAATGTACAGGCTATAATACAAATTAAGAAAATTGTATGACATGTAAAATACTTAGATTTTTGTTTTATACATGTATTTTAAAGTGTGTATTTATGTATATAAATATACACACTTTCTTGGTCAGAAATTGATTTTTCAGTATTCATGGTATAGAAGAAAAATTCAGGCAGTTGAGTGGACACTTACAGAGCAGAAAAATTCATTGGAGAAAGCAAGGACAGTTTTTAATATACATTTTTAATATAAGTTATTTTTTTAACACCTTCTACATCTAACCTCTGTTGTGTGTGTTTTCTGGAATTCTTATCTTTTTTCATTAAAATGCTACTTCTGGCTCTTGTGCCGGGTCTGTTTGGTTTTAATATCATAGCTATCGCTAGATAAACACAATGAGTAAGAACATCTGGAGTTACAGAGTAGAGTTCTGTTAAAAAAAAAAATTAAGTTTTACTGTACTTTTGAAGTCCTGTACTTCTCTGAGTATAGGCTTTAGCAGAAGGCGACCTTCCTACCAAATCTGGTCTGTCACTTATTAGAAGAAGATTATTTATTCAGGGAGTTTTGATTCCGAAGTAAGGCATGCATATTTGGTGACACACTTTGTCTCATTATGTGGTAGCAGCAAATAATAAAGGCTTTTTAACGACAACCTCTACAGTTAGACTTTATCTTGTGTAGCAATGGCAGGTTTTTTTATCTGACTTGGAGACAAATTAACAGTCCTTTAAAATGTTCATGAAAACGATGAAAAGAAACTGGTAAATGAAGTGAGAAGCTTTTTTATCTTGCCTTCTGTTGATAAGTGCTACGTAGACACTAGTAGACTATACTTTTTGTTGCTGTGTAGCTCATTAATTCTTTTGGTTGCTTTTGCTTTCTTTAAAAAGAATGCTTTATTTCAAAATTACTTCGAACAACACTGAAGGGCTGATCGAACTCAGTAACAAGAGGACAAGAATTTGTCTCGGCTTATTGGGCCCAGTTCAGGACTAACTGGGGTGGAAGCAGCTCCTGTGGCTTCCTGGGGAGTTCTGCTCTGCTCGGGAAGTATTTGGTGTGTGTGTCAAGTGTGTGATGAAAAGTCCAAGCACAAAAGAGTGAGGCTTCTGAGTAATAAGGTTGTTATAAAATTCTTTTTAGAAATACAAAAGTGTGTTGTCACTTACTAAAAAAAAAAAAAAAAGTCCTGGTACTGTTCTCTAACAAGAGAATAGAAAAAGTAATTTCTAGAAGAATTCTCCAGGTTTTTTAGTCAGTGGCTTCTGCTTCACAGTGTTTATCCTTTTTGGTCAAGCTTATAAAATGAGTTGGATGAGAAAGACAGTATTTGCCAAGCAGGGGTCCTGGCAATGAGTATGATGTAACATATGCATTCATCAGCATAGCTGCTTGGTATGCTAAGACCATTTCATTTCCCCCACTTTTATTTTTTTCTTTTTTTTGCAATTGGTTGAGAAACACCAGTGGCCGCTGAACTGGGGCAATGAGGCTTTAGCGTTTTGCTTTGTCTTCCAACTATCCCCCTCTTGTGAAACTTCTGCTGGCCACAGTATATGTGAACAAGAACCCAGATTGGACTGGCTAAAGTTAAACGTTTCGCCTGTTGAAGTGGAGGTTCAGCATAAGCCCAGCTGGGCTGTTCTACTTTTCCAGATTTTGCTTTAAAATTGTGCAGCGGGGTGGGAGGGTCTTTGAATTGCGGACCTCTACGTGTATCCCAATGGAGGTGTGGACCCTGGATGGTGAAAAGTTACTATACTGACAGAAAGTTTGCTTTTCTTAGTTGATTTTTGTGGAGAAGTAGTTAACAGATTACCAATGTCCACATCAGATTACCACAATGAAAGCCAACAGAGTGATGATTTTTGTGAGTGCGACATTTCTTTTAAATTCTTTTTTCTTTCTCCCCACTCTTTGACTGCAGTAGTGACAAAACACCATTTATTGCAATGGGTCTTTTTTATGACTAGCAAAACCAGGTACAGTATGTCTGAAGTGGATTTAAAAATATTTGGTAAATGTTAATATCAGACAGCTGAAATAATTACACTTCAGGGCAATGTGCCTTTCTAATGTCTCATTCTGTGGTTATTAGTAATACACAATAATTAGCGTGCTCGCTTCTATTTTCATTTTCAGTAGACCTTTTCTTCATGTGTTGTATAGGTAGAAGTATGCATGTTGCCTTGCTTTCAGGTGTCTAAACTGGGGACTGAAATATTTGGTGTGTATGTATATCTTCCTGTCTCAGCCTGTCATTCATGATTGTGACCTCTTGCTGAAGCCTGAAGTTTGAGAACCATGCAGTGAACAAACCTTCTATCCTGAGTGGTGAAACGGGAGTGCTGGGTGACCCTGTACATTTCAAGCAGCTGAGGCTGATGTTTTGTTTATCACTCTGGGGATTTACTGATGTAAATGAAGTGCTGGAGTAACCCTACCTGTAGTGCAGAATACAGCTGCTTGGTTCAGAATTTACATTGTCATGAGCCAGTCAAACAAGAAACGTCTCTCTCCATTGGGATCCTGTAAGCCAGCTTATCACAGGAGGACAAATGCCTGATTCAGAATCCAAGTGTATTCTTGCTGTAGCATGTTTTTTCCCATTGCTATATCATCCATTCTTGTTATAAATAGTGTAATATGAAGGCCCACATTTTTGCAGCAAGATTTCTACATTCAGCATAAAAGATCTGGCTTCTCCTATTCATCCTGTTCGCCCTGACTGCATGCCTGGGGATTCTGAAAGATGATCTGCCCTGACAGTAGCCGTGTGTAAGTGGGAGATCTTGCCTGAGTTAGTTTGTTGTGCTCTGCCCAGGACAGTGAGGGGAAAAGAAGGGCATCTGCAAAGGATCATTATTCATTTCCTTCTCCTTCTCCCCCCCACCACAAGGTGGGATTATTTTCCTATTGTTTCTCTTCTTTCTCCCCATAGGAAGTCAAAATAATTAGCTCAGAGTAATGCTTAGCTCGTTAAATGGGTATAAGTAGAACAGATGAAGTTCACTTACAAAGACCACTATTGGTTGACCTTCCAAACTATTTAAAAGGTTCCTTTATGAAATTCATATGTACAAGCATGCTCTGTCTATGACTTCAGTCCATCAGATGGTAATAGAAGAGAAATTTCTGTTTGTCAGGCTTTTTACAGTTGGACTTTCACCAAAAAATCAACGATGAAAACATTTTCAGTGGTTGCATGCACACAGTGCATGCATGTGAAGGATGGTAAGGTGTTGGCCCATGGGAAACAGTGCAGTCTGTTACCCTGTGATGTGCTTGGGGCTGCACAAATGCACAGCAAAGTGGTGGTTTCCACTGCAGGGAGTGAATACAGTCCTCGTATAGGGCAGACAAGAGCAGATGGTTACAAAGAGGCAGCTGAGGGAGCATAAGGAGGGAAATGTAGTCTGATCTGGCTCCTGTTGTCCTGTGAAAGCTATCAAGGTGAAATTTGTGTTCTTTCCCATTACACTAGTGTGAAAAGGAGCAGCAATTGCAGTATGTATTAGCAAACATAAGCAGTAAAAAGCTGTGGTAGTACTCTAGAAATAAGTGGGATGTCTAATACTATAGACACATGTAGACACAGACACATTATTTAAAAGGATTTCTACTCTTCGGGGAAAAAGAAATACAGATAAAAAGATGGAGCGGCTTTTAGAGGAAAAAGCAATTTCATACAGCGTGTGGATGCATAATGTACTTATAGTGCCAGTTCTCCTGCTTGCCTCGTTGTGAAGCTGCTCCACAAAGCCATCCAAACCCTCTGCTTTCACTTTGAAGCTACTTTAAGGGCTTCATAGAGATTGCTTCAAAAATAAAGCAGTACTTTAATGTCACGGCTGCCTTGATGGGGAAGGAAAAGTATAGAATTGCCCAGTAAAGAAAATAATAGCATTGTGATTAAAGGGATTACAAAATGTATTATAGATCCAATTTAGCATTTAAAATGGGAAAGCAGTTTAATGCTCCACTGCTGGCACTGCAGGTTCTGCAAACAGTGCATCACATCTGAGTTATAACAATAATTTAATTAATCTGCCATGTGTTCGCTGGACACTTCTGACAAAACTGATTAGCAGTTACTGTAGTCCACCGTTCGCTCTATAAGTGGGAACTTTTTTCTTTTCCATTTTGAAAAATAACATAATTGCTGAGCACTGGGAGTGAAATGTGTCACAATCACAAAAGGGGTGTGGGACTGTAATAGCCTTGATAATGTCTGAAGGGTGTTTCATGTGTTGGCAACCTGTCAAGCTTTCCCTCAGGGCAGAGGTGTACTAAGGAGGGAAGGGATTTCATTGGGAGAGTCTGGAAAAGGGTGGCTTGGGGCCAAGCGGAGTCTGTTTTCCCCTCAGTTACCATGGGTGGAATTGAGCTTGCTGATGAGGGCAACTTAATTTAAGTGTCTATATGTAAGCTAGGTGTCTAAACTCCTATTACATTTGGTGGAGATCTAGTCAGCATGCCTAGAGGAATGTAGAGGGGGAACAGACTCCATCTGAAGTGAGCACTGCTCAGCTGAATCTGTCAACGCTTTGGGGACTGCATTGACACTCTGGTTTAGGTACTCGGATCTTAAACTCATTCTGTCTTCTGCCTTACTAGCTAACCAGCCTCTGCATTTGATGTTGAAATGGTTATTAATGTCTGACGGAGGTGAAACCTTGTGTTAGGAGACTGTATTTCAGAAGCTGCATTTACTTCAAAAATCATGCTTTGAACACTTAGGATAGACTAGTCCCATGTATACAGCTACATTCAAGATAATCTTCTGGCAAGCAAATGCTGCTTAATCTGAAAAAAAAGTCTGTCTTTTGGATTAAAAGGAAGTGATTGGAGCGTGTGTGTTTCATTTTTCTCCTTTCTTTTAATTGTCTTGCACTTCAGAAGCCTATCATTCTTCACTAGAAGTGAAATTCTTGCTCTGTGGTTCAGATTTTCCAACTGTAGAAGAATGATGATAATTAGGACCAATTAAAACTGTTGTTTCAGTAGAAAACTGAGATTTGGAGTAAATTTGCCACCAAATTTTTTTTTTTTGCGTGTGTATGTATGTAAAATTGATTGTCCAAAAGCTCTGCAATCTGTCCCTTAAAACTGGAAAACATTGGCTTGGTCAGGCTGCCTGAGAATAACAAATGCAGCAGCACGTTTGCTACCTGTTCCTCTCTACGGGACACATTCTCCAGCTGTTTTCTGAGGTGGGTAGTGGTGAAGGCCTCCACTGGTGTTTTGTCAGTGTCATGCCTCTGATTTTGATTGGAAGTATTTGGTGGATGGGGACTAACTTTACTAGAGTGTGCATAGTGTTTGGCTCTGAGGGATATCTTGTCACATTTGGGGCCTCTAGTCACTGCAAAAATGCCAACAATAATGACCTCTGAAATCAAGGACGCTTTTCAGTATGCTTTCATTTCAAATACTAGTTCTTTTTAGCTATTTCTGAATGTAGACTTCAGCCAGAAGTGTTTCTGTTTTATCTCTATTCCGCAGTCAGCTGCAGATTATTTTGTAGCTGATGTGCCACTGCAGGGAGCAGGGAAACAACTCCCAAATGTAAAAGCAGACATTTTCTACAATGCCATGTATTATCAGTGGGGCAAGCAGAAGGTAAGGAGAATGTTGTGTTTAGTGAGAGACAATTCTTCCCTTTCCCTCTTCAATTTTTTTGACCAACTGATCTGTAAGTAGCGTGGGGTTTCCTTGGCTATGAAGCCATTAAGTGAAACCTAGGCATAGTGATTCAGCCTGCGGTTGGCTTTAAGTGCCTGTGTCCTACTTCTAGTACTTCAGAGCTTGTAGTTGCATTGATGGGGTGCCTTTATATTGTCACTAACCACTCCGGGCATTTGCAGGGTTAGTTCAAAACTAAGACCGATATCCACATATGATGACTCTTAAACGACAACAAATGCTGTACGTTTGCAATGGGGGAGCAGAGGGAGGGAGGGAGGAAGCAGTACAACAATGTTTCTTTAGAATTGGAAATGTCAGTGTTAGTGTGCAGCCAAGGCCTTCAGCACTCGGAGAAGACAAATGCTGTTGGTGATCAAGAGTGGGATCAAACATCACAAGTAATTTCCCTTTAAGAACATGAATACAATTCCTTCAACAAGTCCATGGTTTAAGAAGAGAAAAGAGATTACCTTTTGGTTTTAAGCTTATTTTAGCTTTTGAACTGTCTCTTGCTCTGTTCATGCAAACTTGTGATGTTTTCTTATTCTCAAAGTATACCAGTTGTCATCTTTAGTCTGCCAGCCCTGTGAGACCCTACAGACTGACACATGGCCATCTTCTGCCCACCAGTTTAATCTTCACTTTAACTGCCAAGCTGATCTTATTATCCCTAGAGCCTCTATCTTTTTTCCCTTCATCCATCCACCTATGGAGAGCAAAGAGTTCACTGGAGTCAAAAAGTTAGCTATGACCAGTTAAGACTGATGTAGTAGTATTCACTCTTGCTTTGCAAACTGTTGCCTGAAATGGGAGGTGCTGATCCTTGTCCCTGTGGTGCAGTGCTACCAGAGCCTGCCTATGCCTGATTCGGACTGAATAACCAGCAGAATCTGCTCAGGGCTTCCCACCAGTCTGACTGTGAGTTTGCAGCAGCAGAAGCTCAACATAGGTTTCAGGAGGCAGCTGTGCCCGTCTTTCTTGTGCCCGTCTTTCTTGTGCCCGTCTTTCTTGTGCCCGTCTTTCTTGTGCCCGTCTTTCTTGTGCCCCACAGCAGCTAACAGATGTGATCCTTCTTGCAACCTCAAGAGCTGCAACTAGAGAAAAAAAGAGAAGAAACTAGAGTGTGCAGCCTGGGCTGTTGGGGAGAGGGAGCAAGGCCACTGTTTTGGGTTATAGGAAACTGTTAAATTGGCCATTTCTCACAACATAAACCTTGCATTTCCTGCTTACATGGAGGTCACCACACAACTGCTAGCAGTCATTGACACAGTCTGGAGCAACAATTCTTCCATCTCCTTTACCTCCTAGTTCCTTACTCAGAGATCGTAGTTATTGCTGGTAGGGGCTGTTCTCAGAAGATGTACTTGGTAGAATGAATATTTCTAATTTTACCAATGTCTAGGAATGAATATTGTGATGGTGCATCAAGCTGCACTTCTAGGGTTAAATGTGTCCTTGACATGCATATCTAAAAATAGAAAACCTTCAGCTCTGAACAAGGTAGAGTTACGGCACATCTTGAGGCCTTTTTTTCTATCCTTAACATAGAGAATCTCATAAGTGGGTATTATGTTCTGCCTATTTTCCTTTTTTCTCTAATGTCTGTAAGTGCATCCATCAACTACTGATGACTTGGCTGACCTAGACACCCTCTACATTTTTTGCCTTTTTTTTCTTCGCTTTAAACAAAAGCATGACAATAGAGCCTGCATCTAATGGTTTTAGAACTGCTATTAATTCATCTTTCATTCAAGGCTGATTGCTTTCAATCTTAGCAGTACACTTTAGATTGCGAAGGATTTTGTGAATGTGTTTTCATTATGAAAAGGTAGATGCGACTGAACTTCAGCATACCTATGCTGATATACAGTCTTTTATCTAAATAAAGCTTATGTATAGGTTTGAAGATGTATTTTTAAATATCGGTATCCTTGCTGATTAAATAGAAAAGCTTTTTCTGAAGATTAAGACTATCACAATAGTATGTTCTCTTTCAGATATAAGACTGTCTCAAACTTAATTCTCTTCCAGTAACTCAGAATTTTTGCTTTTTTTCAGGTTTGTCCTAAAGAAAAAATAACTTAATTGTCAACATTTCAGCATTAGATTGTGATTTGTGAAGTTGAGGAAAACAGAGAGCGTTATTCCATGTACTAAGCTTTCTTGAAACCTTTATTGTTGACTGTAGAAAAATAATCTGAAAATGAAGTGCTTGTTAAGGTTCATGCTTATTAAACTGTCAGTACTGTTTTCTTTTTCTGTAGGAAAGGCTACTTTATGGCTTGCAAACTATAGTTAATTGTCCATAGTAACTGGTAGTAGATTATTTAGGAAAAGTTTTTTTGCCTGAATATCAGCTTCGTTTTCCTTAGCTGTTTTTTCATGTTCCCTTACACTCTGAAATAATTTAGTATTGGAAGGGTTTCATTTTTAACAGTGTTTTTGAAGGGCTCAGATCAGGTAAGTGTTCAGCATGTTGATTAAACTCTCAAATTCATATAAAATTCAATTAGTTGTATGTGTCCATTAGAACATATTGCCCCTTCTGCCTTTTTCTGGAAGGAATACAGTGTAAGATACTACCTTTTGTGTTTTGTTTTTTTTTTTCCCTGTTGACTTTTTCTCCCCCGCACTGGTTTCCAGGTTCCAAAGGACACAAAAATGCTGATAAAAGCCAAAAAGAAGAATAACTGGAAAAGAAGTTGTCTTAGCTTTGGATTCTAAAAAGAATACTGTAGAATGCAGTCAGGTTACATGAATAAGCCTGACATTTGGGGAAAAAAAACCCCACCACACCAGAGTGCATCCTATTGTTGTTCTCTGAAATATTTTATGCAAATCGCAAATGATTCTAAAAACACAAACTGATGAAACTGCACCTGAAAATTAAATTAGCTGCTCTATATATGGCACAATGATGGCAAATAAACCCGGGTCATTGTTAATGCAATTCTTATTTAACTCTTTTCTGCATGTTCGTCATCTTCTTCTTCCCATACTCCTCTCCTATCATTAGGTTTTTGTTCTGGGTTTGTGGGTTGGTTCCGGCCCCCCTCTTTTTTTTGTTTGGGTTTGTGTGTTTTTTTTTTTTTTTTTTTAATAAACCTGGTTTCCTTCAGGATATTACAGACTTATACCAGGCTGGAGAGGGGGCAGGATGGAGTGCAAGTGCAAGTGTGTCTAGCTGAACTGATCTGATGATGGAGCACCCCATTTAGTGGTGTATTTCCTGCAGCACATTTCAGTCCCCAACCCCTGCTTTCTCTCACTTTATCGAGTTGACTGCTCAGTTCTTTGACTTCAGTGAGTTGATGATCAATTTATCATCCACCTGAATTATCTCACTCTGGCTTTTATTAATGATAGAGTACTCTGTACTAGTTGGTCAAGAGCAATCAGTGAGAACTGTCCCCTTTGGGAGCATTTCCTTGCTAATTTGGCTTGTTTTAATCACTTTGCCCTGCTGGTAGTAGTTAGGCAGAGTATTGCTTTGCTGCTTTTGCTGCTGAGACAAAAGTCTGTGGAAGTGCAGTCTAAACAGAGCTAGGGGAAGACTGAATCAGATTAGGAGGAGGAACAGGAGGTATCAATCTAAAAAAGTAGTAACCTTAATAACCAAATGTGTTTTGATTTTACACCACTTCACCAGCTTTACCAAATGCTTCAGTTTGTCCTAATGTGTAAGAGATGAGAACTGGGTGATCTTACAGTGAAATGGGAGATTGCAAACATTTTTTGTTCAGAGAAATGTAGCAGCCCTCTGTGTCCAGTGCTATAATTACATGAGCAATAGAATGGGGAGCAGTGAAATTATCCATCTCGTAGCCTGGGATATATGACTGAGCTCAAAGGATCAAAAGAAAAAGCCGGGGAAGGCATAGGCTGCAGGGATAGTAGGTGGATGATGGAGAACAGGCAAAGTAATAGGATATGTGCAGCAAAAAGGAATTTGAGAGGATGAAATATAGTGCAGAGGAAGAATAATTTCTAGGATGAGTCTGAATATCCCACTGTATTTATAAATCTTAGAATTGAGGAAGAGGTAAAACAAGAAAATTGTTGCTGCTGCATGCAAATACACTAGAAAAATAAAGCTTCTGTGCTGACACAAGCAAGTAGGGCTATAAACCAAGGTAGAACCTGAAACTTTCCTACCTATTAGGAAGTTTCTCTCATAATTTTATTAATGCGTATTAATCTGCCACCTGTATAAACAGATTGACCACAACCTCTCCCTTACCAAAGCTCATATAGGTTGTTTCTCTTTTAAACCTTTTCTGAACAGATTGACAAGGATTATTATATAAAAACAGTAAATTGAGTTTCATTGACCTCTGGAATCTGCATGAAATATAAAAATATAAGTCATGAGCTTTAGATGTGTTATTGATGTTTTAATCAGTGAAGCAAGACAAAGCAAAAACCGTAAGTCAATATTTCTTTTCTACTTTCACTTTCAAGATTATCACAAGTGGTTCTTATGTTTATTCATGAAGGCCTTTAGGACCAGTGAATTTTGACCAATTTGTTAGAAAAATTATTCTGATTTACTATATTTATTCTCTCCAAACATATATAAAAAATGTTCTAGCTTTTACTGTGTTGCAACACAAATCTTGCAGAGTAAGTAATTGTGATAGTGCTAGAAAGCACCTTCAGACAATGTGCCATAATAATTCGGTGCATTTCTGCTGTGTATTATGCCTGGGTTTAGAAGTGCTCAAGAAGTTAAACAACATTCTTAAAGGTTATTTCTGATTATACTAGACAAGAGAATAGCATCAGAACCATTTGTGGATATTGATAATATTTTCTTGTCTGTCAGGAAACAGCCTTTTCTTACGTGCATCTGCTAATAATTTTGTGTAGTAAAATAATAAAAGGTTTTAGTACCGTGTTCAAAGAAATAAAACAGCAGTAGGATAAAAGTGAGGAAGAAACCTCCACCTCCAGGTAATCTCTTCCATAAGAGCATAGAAAGATATTTCATCTCATGAAGTAAACCTTGCAGCTTTAGGTAATCACGAGGTAATTGTGTCTCATCTAGGCACAGTTCAAAAGTGTTTGACTTCAGTGGAAAATCCTTCTTGACTAAGGAGGTTTTGGAAACACGTCCTCATGAATAGCTGGTAATAAAATGTTAATTTGTAATTGTAAAATGGTGGTATAGCAGCTATGTACAAGCTACACGTGGGAAGCTTCAATGACAAAGTGAAACGGAGGGTCCTGACTGCTAGAACTGTGCTGCTGTGTCTTGGAGCAAATGGGCTGTCTTGTGAGTTGCGAGCAGGAGAACAGCTTAAATGGCATAGAAGAAACAGGACAGGTGAGAAAGAAAATGTGAAAAGTACTAGACGTCTCCGAGAGAAAGCTGAATTCCTGAGATGCAGCTAGATTATCTGGGAGCGCCATGCAGTGCCTTGCAAAACTGTTTGGGTCTGTCAAAATGCTGCCTGTCAGTAGATGGTGCTCTTTATATCAGCTATTTACTCATGCTGCCTGTGTTTGGATGTGTTTTCATGTAAAAGGTCTGGTAACATTCCTTAACAGTTCATTTCTCTGAATTCTGATGTCTGGGAGATTAGAAAACGGAGGCTTTTGAGGGACTGCCAAAAAAAAAAAAAAGTGTTGACTAGGTTCCTTTGAAACATCCTCCATCCTTGAATTTTTTCAACAACTTCTTTTGCTTGTGCATATGTATTGTTTTGAACTTGGACAAATTCAGAAGCTTCCAGCATAAAAACCTTGAACAAACACTGTGGATTGAAGAATATATAGCAGACTAATTCAGTTTGGCAACTGACCTGTAAGACACTGCAATAACATGGTCTGAAATAAAACTGCAAAGCAGATTTGGCAAGTCATTTGCAGTTCTAAAGTTTTCTTTTGCATATTAACTTTGCAGTTTTACCTGCTGTTTCTAGAGAGATAGAAATTAGTTTATTTTTAAATGTAATGCTTCTTAGAAAGGGCTTAAATGAATCAATGCAATTGTGAGTTTTACCTGGAGTCATTCATTCATTGGTAGTTGGATGGATATAAAAAGCTGCGTAAAAATGAAGATTTCCTTATTAATGTGATTGAAGTATTTTTGGACTGGCCTGCATTTTTATTATTCAGAAAATATGCCAGCTCTGGAGGAAAAGAAGTTAAATGTGTTAATTGTGTAAAAATATCCCTTGCCAAAGGCTGCTGTTGAGACAAAAGCCCTGATCTGGGCAGCAGAACAGCATGGTAGACCTAATGGGGAATTTGAGATGCTTAAAGTTATGTGTATCTTTATGCAGTGGTCTGTATATAGAACATCGACTACTTAACCAAGAGTTGAATTTTGTCATGTAGGATGAATTTGCCCCTGGAGTGAATCTTGAGAACTGCCTGCTGTTCACTGACACTGTTGGTCTTTCTGCAAACAGAAACTGAAGGATTAGCATGAATTTTTCATGTAATACCAAAACGCAAGCAAATGATCCAAGAAAGAGAAGGTAACTGAGTTCCTTTCAGAAATGTAATTAAAATAGTTCTTATTCAGGGCTAGTTTGTCTTTCTAGCACACTAAGTGAGATCACAGATCTCTCTCCAGAAAGGATATATATTGTATGTTCTCAACGCATTACAGCAGATGAATATTGTTCCTCACAATGCTTAATTTACCTTCTCTCAGCCCTTCCTTCACGTTTATCTGCTTACAACCCAAGTTCCTTATATTGAGGTCAGGTGGGCATAATATTTTTGTTGAAAATCTCAACTCCACAATTTTAGGGACATCTCACAGCTGCCTTCCCCAGGAAGATGTTGCTGGAACATTTTGGGCTGGATTTACAAATGGTACCTGGAACCGAAGATGCAGATCTTCGCTTGACTGGCATTCCTGCCCAGCTTAGCCTGTCCGTGGTGCCTGCTGGGATGTTCCTGGGAAGTCTCATTTTCCCATGAATGGCCTGATCTAGGAGATATGTTCAGAGCATGGCAACAATATTAACCTCTGCCTTCTTTCCATCCCCCCCTTGAAGCTAGTCAGCCGAGTGCCATCTATGTGGGCTTTATAGCTCCAAATCTTCATGTTTTTGAGCAGAGACAGTGCTGCTGTCACATCCTTTTGTTTCCTTCTAAAATAAGGACAAGCTTCTGACCTTTCTTTTGCTTTCGAGTTTATTTGCTGCACTACAAGAAGAGTTGCTTCCTGTGAGTGAGAAGAGATGCCTCCCTTTGGCCTGGGCTGGCCTTGATGTGAACATGGGACTTGTGCTCTGTGGCTTTTTCGGTATCTTCTTGTTGGCTAACTTAGGCTGCTTCCTAGCCAGGAGGGGCTGACCTTCATGAATCTCAGTTTGAGGCTTTTTGCTTTCTCTAATAAAGGGGATAAAGGGGCATTGTAGTGCTTAAGCTCTTTTTATGAATATAGGACTTCATAGGAATGATAAGAGAATACAGGAATTCCCTGTATTAGGGAGAGAAGACTAGTTTCTCAAAAGTAATTAGCAAGAAGTTACATTGATGTCAGAAGTGCCCTGCTTGTTTTGAAAAATAAGTAGTGTATCTGCCTTCTAGATATTTATGTTGAGAAATCCATTATGACCTTCTACTCAGGCATTACAATGTTTTGCATGAATCGAATGGCTGGGCTAATCTGCCTCTTCTATCAACATTTGCCTTTTTTTCCTGCCTTTGCTGGAAGTGGAAGCAGTGTCTTATTGGGAAGCAAGAGGTTGACCTGTCAGCTGAGGCTCAGAGACCTTTTCTTATTCGTACTCATGTACAAGTCTGGCCTATAAAGTTGTTCTCCTCAAAATGTATTTGGCTCAGGAGAACATAGTTAAGAGTCAACTGGCAAAGATATCTAGAAAACTTTGGTTGCTGTTGGGGTATAAAATGCCTTGGCTGCTGCACTTGCCTTCTGCATATGAATAAGCCTATCCATGAAGACTGAAAGTTGGCATGGAAAGGTTATACTGCTTCTTACAGTACAAGCCTCTTAATTGGCACATCTGCTGGAAACAAAGGTGCCAAAAATGTGATTCACTCAGAAGGAGTAAACCTTGTAAGAGGGCACCATGTCATTATTTAATAGGGATTAAGGTCCTCTCAGGATGGTAGATGTTCTCCTTGTACAAATGTACTGTTGTTGAGCTAATGGCGGAATTAACCTCACTACCTGCTAACGCTGAAGTAACAATTTCTTTTATAGCTCTTCTCATATAGAAATGCTTCACTGTCTGTGTCTTTAGGATCAAAAAAATGGACTGTACCCTTCACCTCTGACATACAGCAATTAAAAAAAATACTCAGCTACTTCTCAAACCCTAGGTTGTGACATGTTGAGTATCTTCTCAACAGAATACTGTAATTAGAAATAGAAGGATCAAGGTATGGTCTGTGCTGGACAGATTTATTATGTCAGGGTAACTTTACCAGTAGATCCCAAGAATAAAAATATTCTGCCAGTATCATTAATGACAACTGCCCCAGAGAAAGGTACACTGCCTTAGCAAAAACAATATTATGCCATAGATGTGTTTTTCTTTAAAAAGCATGTCACCAAAAAGCACATAACCCCTACTGACACTGTAGGTACATGTTTCTGAGATTAGGCTTAGCTTGTATTTGAATAAACTTTTTATTATAATATCCTGAACATTTAGAAATATAGGGAAGATTTTTTTTTAATTGCATTTGTAAGAAGGACTTGGGATTTTAGATATACATTTATGTTTTGTTACTAGTGTTACCTGAAATCTCTGGAAAGACCAGAGTACTGCTCTGTACAACCTCTTCCCCCACCCCCCATTAAATAAAGATCTATTTGTATTATAGTAGTATTCCTAGTAAAGAAAATTAATCTTTATAAGCCTTAGAAAATTCTACCATTAAGCTACATGTCATAATTTTTAATTGACACATTTCTGTTCATATCCGTGTTAGTGTGGATAACGTGAATATAAAACAGGTACATTTAAAACAGTCATGGTCCTGTCTAGTTCTTTTTATTTCAAGGCAGCCTGTTTTGTGGTTCTTATTGCTAACTATTGATGATTGAGCTGTTTTTGAAAGAATCCAATTAAGTGACTGAAGAATTGCAGATAAGGCATCACCCAATATATGTGCTTATGAGTCAGAAGTATTCATATGATCCACAAAACAAATACAGGCTGACCAACTTCCTTTAACTCTCATTACTGAATTCACAAGTATAAAATCAAAACTTTGTGCGCTCATTCTGATCTTTACATTTTTAGCTCTTGTCTTTTGCTGTTTATTGTTCTGTAATAAAAGAGCAACAAGATTTCAGTGTATTATTGACATTTTCATGCAAATTAAGCATTTTTCCAGTCTAATTCATCCACAGGATTTTGTTGCTGCTATAGGCTGTATTTTAGCTAAATTCTTCTATATGACCTTCTTTAAATAAGTATGTGAGAAATCCCAAGAAAATCAGTGGACCTACTTATACACCTGGTTTGTATTTATTTTAATGAAATTCCTGATAAGCAGTTTCGGTTTAGTTCAGCTGTAGATGTAACTGCCTAAGATGCAACTTGCAGAGGTGCCAAGATTGGGTTAAAAAGAAAAAAAAGGGAACGGAGACCCCTTTGTAATGGTCAGTTTTGTAGTATAGGTAGGTTTTGGGTGGTGTTTTTTGTAATTATTTTTATTTTATTCTAGACCTGGAGAAAATACTTTTGATAAATACTGAACTTTGTCAGAAATGGAATTTCAGTTGCTCTGACAGCATTTCTGAGTTCAGGACAAACTGTTGGAAAAGGGGGAGCTACATTTCATCACTGTCTTAGTAATTAGATATTCCTGTTTGCTTTTCCACTTGTACCTGAATGGATTTGAACTTACAGCTTTCACCAAGATGGGGCACTCTTCTGTGCCTACTACCAGTCTGAATGGAGTATTCTGTGATGAAGACTTGTGCCATAAATCTTCTTTGCAGAGGGTGTAATGCTTAGTCCTTAAGACGTGGTAAAAGATGAGCTAACCTGCAAGTTTATGTGTGCCATGTCGAGGGTGAACGTCTTGAATTTTTATTCTTGCTGTAGTGTATGGCTAAGTGCTATAAACGACATGTGCTTGTAATGAAGTTTAGTTAATTACTTGTTGTAAGTTGCTGTTAATACAGGGCTGTTAATTGAAATTAATTCTGTTTCTTCTTTGACTCAATAGTGGTAACAAGCAGGCTACAGAAGTTCAAGGGGGAACCTTTTATCTTCATAGCTGCACAAGGTATGCTAGTAGGGTACCTGCTGTGTGAACAGAAATCGTCTGTTCTCCAGATCTATGCAGGATACAGAGTAGGTTTCCGTTTGTAAAAGCAGGAGGATTTGTATTTACTTGTGAAGACTGTAATCTGTGATATAAGATGGTGGTGGTTAGAGACCAGACCTGGACAGGTTTGAATTGTTTCAGGTAGAGAAGGGGAATCAAAGCCACATCAATGAAGAAGTATCGAACAATTGACCTATCTTGTGAAGTAGGAACCCTCACCCTGACAGAGCAACTCTCCCTCTCTCTGATTTCTCTGCAAATATCCCAAAGCAAATAATTTTTGGATTGGAAGGAGTCTTCTGCACTGAGTGAAATGGAACTTTAGTTTGGCAAGATTAAAAATTCAGTGCTTTTAGATTAAGTAAATTTTAAAACATTACACTCTTTGATTTGGATTTGGCTGTCAAAACCTAAAATTGATTGTGCTCCTGGTCCTACTTGCAATTTTATTTTAAGCGTTGTTGGCCTGTCTGTCTTGGTTGTGGCTTTCAGGATTTTTGATAGCAATTAGAACGATGTCAGGCAAACTTCTTGACAATGCTGAGGAGTCCTCTGTCTTCTCCTTTCTTGTCCTGACATTTCAGTTCTTTACAGTTTGCTGATAATGCCACTGCTGTTTATATCAACACCGGCATCTGCCAGTCATGATTCTTGCTTTCAGAGTGCGATATCTCATTGAAAGAGAGTACTCTCACGGGAGATGTGTCACCTTATTTATGCTTGCTTGTTGTTTTGATACTGTCTTTATCCCAATCAGGATAATGCTCAGTGATACTTTATCCTTTCCTGTTGATGGTTATACTTGTGACAGCCTTAAGGAGTTAACTCCCTCTAACAACTTCTTACTTTCCAGATCAATCTCATTATTTTTCATAATTTGTTTCCTTTTCCCCCCCTTTGCAGTCTGTTTGTAGTACACTTAAGCTTGTGGCACTGGTGCAGAAGGTACTGGATTGGGTCAATCCTGGTCTTGCTTGAAAGCCAGGTAAAACCTCCTTCTTCGTTCATTGGTTTTTGACCAAGTAGTGATGCTACACTGATTTGGGACCCTGGGATAGAAGTTTCTGCTTGTGCAAAGCTGGCTTTAAGCACTGCCAGAGCAGTCTCTTGGTAAGGACAGCAATTTACAGCAGTCTGCTGGGGGCAACAAAAAGAAGCCAGTGGCTGACTTGGCCCTTGGGGTTGCAAAAAGGTGAAGAGAAACTATGAGTGAGAGAGGTGGGAGGCTGTGGACCACTGCTGCTAATATAGGAGGGAGGCCCTTGTAGAAGTGGCATTTGTTCCTCTCCTTATCCTCCAGAAAGTGGGAGGATAGAAATAGCAAATCTACTTTACAGGACCTTTTCCACTTCTCTTTCACCTTCCATGGCTTCCCTGCCAGTCTCCGGTCGTTCCCCTGCCTGGTCCTTCCTGGAGACAGCTGACCCGGTCCTGTTCACCTTGTGCTCAGAGTGCTGCTCGGGTGCTCTCGGGTGTCCTTATCTCCCTCTTTAACTCTGCTCCCTCCTCTCTCCCCCATGATGTCAGAGGACCGATCCCATCTGCTCAGCGGCTGGATCGAGGGGGTAGTGATCTCTCTGTACGTCAGGTTTGTGTCTCTCCTTGGTCTTCAGGTGTTTGAACTAGCTTGGAGTCAGTGAGGACATGGTTCTCCTGGGGCCTCAGGTACCTTGTCTGGACTTCATTTGTGCTCCTGCAAGACACAGTGAACTGGCTGCACTGAGTTGCTTATCTTAATAAACCAGCTCAGGGAATGCAAGGCGCTAGCTGACCATGCTTCCAGCACAATTTGGGAGCCTTGGTAGGTCTCCCATGTCTCTCTAGTTTTCATTCAAAGTGGACATTGTGTGTTGATCAGTCATAGGTGTATAACTTGCACGATAGCTGCTGTAGTGTCTCTGTTTTAATCCTTCCTGGGTGGCATTAGGGTTTATGTCTTGGCTAAACCAAAGTTGGTGCAAAGTTGGCCTTTAAAGTGTGCTTTAACTAAATTGAAATGATATTTTAGAAAATACATTTTATCTGCCATACTGATTTTTTTGATGTTCACGGTGACTTAAGTAATAAATTAGAATGTGACTGTTTGAATTTCTGATCCAATTAAAGCTTTAAACATTCACTTTTATCAACATACAAGGGAAGGTGTCTTACAGTATTTTCCTTGTTTTTTAAATATTTTTTTAAAATAAACACTTTTCCTTTGGCTTGTCATTTTCATCTCTTCTTAGTATTAAAATTCTCAGTAACACAGATGGGAACCCAACACAATGGAGATTTCAGTGGTTTTATGGGGTGTCTGCTTATTACTGTAATTTTCTTCAGTCTTTGCTGGAAAAATCTGTAAGTATGACTATCTGAGAAAGTGTATTTCTGAACCAAAATGTGTCCTTTCCCGATTCTTCAATATTTTAAAATATCATATAAAAACTCATTCACAAGCCTGGCTCATTTCTTCTGTTCTTTCCAAACTGAAACTGGCTTTTATGTTAGTCATTGATTATGAATTCTATATAGGCAGTTTAATGTTGGAGAAGTAATTCAAAATATATGAAAAAGATTCTTATTTTCTCAGCTTTAGAAATATAACCCAAGCATGTTTAAAAAAAAAAAAAATCATGCTTTTGAAATTCTTACTGGACATTGCTGCTCCTGCTGCTTCTTGTCATAAACAATGAAGATGATGCTGTTAGTCTTGCTTCCAGAGCAGCCTGAAAGATTTGATAGCTTTAGGTAGCTTTTGGGGCTGTGTAGTTTAAGTTCTCTGCTATATGTACCTATATCAGATACACATAAAATCTTATTTTTCTAATTTTTAAATATATCATTGGTCCTTTATAGTTTGCTTGCAGAAGACCTTATGTTTTGATTTAAAAAATACTTCCTTCTCACCACCACGCATGAAGTGATCCCATTTCTTTCCTCCCAGTCTCTCTCTCTCTGATCACAGACACATCAATGGTTTTCTGACACATTTTAATGTTTCCTGCCTCAGCTGACTCTGCATTATTCTGGGGGTGACAGCCACCCATCTCGCTCTCTCTGTCCCTACTAGGTGGCAGTGATCTTATTACTTCTTTCCTTTGCTCTTCCCATACCTCCCCTCATAGCTATCAGCCCCCTTTTCTCTTGAACTGCCTAACTGGGTTAACGTAATGGTTCAATATTGAGCAGTTGTACTCCACGTCTACTCCATGTGAAGATTTCTTCATGTCTGAAACACAGCTGGCAGAGCTCCACACTGCTGATCTAATTAAATGATGGTGTTTCTCCTTGCAGCCATGCCTTGCTTATGTCCTTTGACCAACACAGCTATAACAAAATTGGTCCTGCGTTGTCTTTTTCTAATTAAATTGTAAACTCCAGAGCAGAGTATCTTGTGGTGTGTGTTGGAGCAGAATCTGCCTTAATGATTTGAGCAGCACCTCTTTTATCCATCTGTGTTTCATACAAGCATTTTCTTAGGCAGAAACTGTAGGGTCTGACTTTGGATAAATTTGAATGTAAATATGCATTGACTTTGCTTATATGTCAGGATCAGTGTGTTGGCAAATTGGATGCTACAAATGGTATCAGGCAGCATTCTTCCAGCAGACTTGCAGCCCTGTTTGACTGAGGACCCCGATCTCCACAATCCCTGGATTTTGTAATCTGAGCAGATTTGTAAATGCACAAAATGTTTGGGTTGGAGAAGCTCTTTTAAATAACTTGGCTCAGAGTATGAAAAGTATTTTTAATAATGAGATTGAATCCTGCATCACTCAAAAATACAGAAGCCTTTCTTTCTTTTCTGGAGTAAATTACAATAAATAAAGACAAAGAAATTCTGGTGACTAAATTGACCTTCAGAATTGGCAGGCTTGGTAAACTGCACCTGGAAGGCTGAAGAGATAACTTGTATGTCATTGCTTAGGAAGAGCAGGGCTTGGTTGCTAATGCTATTCTGAACACTGAAATACACTCTCTAGTAGTATGCAGGCTGCAAATTTGATTTGTTTATTTATTTATTCTTGAGTCGATGATTTTAAGTATTGCCTTTTCTGCATCATGGAACAAAGAGAGCGTGCAATTATGTCATACATTAAATATGCTATTTTTTTTTTTCTTGGGAGTCATTTTTATAGTTTGAGATACACATAACAAAAACTGGGGTTAGGCAATTTAGAAGAAAGAGTTTGACACACAGTCATGAAGAAACAGGTTTTCCTTCAAATATACAAGAAAAGATGAGAATATTGAAGACTTTTATTCTCATTAGCTCTATATCTGGCACATGAGTTGGCATAGCATTTGGCAGGATTAAAACTATTAAAGTGTTGCCAGCAAAGGGTGATCTTAGAATGAGTTTATGTCAGGAAAATGAAAGGGAAGGCTGGACCAAAGATATATATTTTTTTATATATATTATTTTATTTTAATCAGTTTGGACCTATTGTTTGACTGAGCTGATAAACAGAAATAAAGTAAAACATACTATGTTTTCCACCTGTCTAGGTAGTCTATATATAGTTAGTGGCAGGGGACTCGTTTGGTAGGTATGCTTATGGTAAGGGTGATTTTCCTTGATTTACTGGGAATTTTTTTTAGTATAAGAACTAGCTTTAGAGCAGGGAAGAAACTAGCAAATTAATTTTCTGGGAGGGAAGCATATTTTTTAATAGCCTTTCATTTAGAGCATCTGGCTGAACAATACTCTGGGTATGATGTTCCAAAAATGAAAGCTACAACAATATACTTTTTATAACCATTGCTTTAAAAACCCTATATTCCTCTAACTCATCAAGTCCCTATGAGTTAAAAAAGTAAACATAACACTTCATGGTGTAAATGTAAAAATGTCCTCTTTTGACTTAAACATAGAACTGCAGTCCAACATGTTTCAATCATAATTCTGAACACTGGACAGTAAAAATCATCATGTGTGTTTGCTGTGGAGGGATCTGTATATTGTATGACAGTCTTTCCCCTAGTCTTCAAAAATTCCAGTGTGCAAGAGATATCTTTAAATTTAAGCAGTAACTCATCTAAAGATACATGTTGAAGTCTTGACCCTGTTCTTCGGGGATTTCAATGGAATCAGAGAGAGTGCTTGTGTTATGGCTATTTTGACTTGGTTTTTTCTTTGATGTATTTGTGAAGGACACACATTTATATATACGTGTAATAAAAATCAGCTAACTGGTATCATAATATAGGGCTCTTCATTGAAATTCAGTTTATTCTTTGACTCAAATAGCAGTAACAAGTAGGTTAGAGAAGTTCAAAGAGGAGCCTTTGATCTTCCTAGTTGCATGAGGAACAGTTACAGGACACTTGCTCTCCCTACAGAGGTTGCCCCTTCTCAGAATCACAGAATCAGTACGGTTGGAAAAGACCTGTAAGATCATCGAGTCCAACCTGTGGAAAAAAAAAAAAAAAAAACACACACAACATCAAAAAACCCACAAAAAAAAAACCCCACAAAACCCACGCCACACAACAACAATAACAAGCCACAACCCACCCAACACCACACAGCACCATGTCCATCAAGCTACATCCGACAATGCCACATCCACACGCTCCTTGAATACCTCCAGGGAGGGTGACTCTACCACCTCCCTGGGCAGCCTATTCCAATGTTTCACTACTCTCTCAGTAAAGAACTTTTTCCTAATGTCTAGCCTGAACCTCCCCTGTCGCAACTTGAGGCCATTTCCTCTAGTCCTGTCACTAGTCACTTGGGAGAAGAGACCAACACCCACCTCTCTGCAACCCCCTTTCAGGTAGTTGTAGAGAGCGATAAGGTCTCCCCTCAGCCTCCTCTTCTCCAGGCTAAACAACCCCAGCTCCCTCAGCCGCTCCTCATAAGACTTGTGTTCCAGACCCCTCACCAGCTTCGTCGCCCTTCTCTGGACACGCTCCAGCACCTCAATGTCCTTCTTGTAGTGAGGGGCCCAAAACTGAACACAGTATTCGAGGTGCGGCCTCACCAGAGCCGAGTACAGAGGCATGATCACCTCCCTGCTCCTGCTGGCCACACTATTTCTGATACAGGCCAGGATGGCGTTGGCCTTCTTGGCCACCTGGGCACACTGCTGGCTCATATTCAGCCGGCTGTCAATCAACACCCCCAGGTCCTTTTCTGCAGGGGAACTTTCCAGCCACTCGTCCCCAAGCCTGTAGCGTTGCCTGGGGTTGTTGTGGCCGAAGTGTAGAACCCGGCACTTGGCCTTATTGAACTTCATCCGGTTGGCCTCAGCCCATCCATCCAGCCTGTCCAGATCCCTCTGCAGAGCCTTCCTACCCTCAAGCAGATCAACACTCCCTCCCAACTTGGTGTCATCTGCAAACTTGCTGAGGGAGAGTTCTCCAGACCTTATGGTGTCCGGAGCGGGTTTGTGTATGTGCAGAAGACTAACGTGCTTCTCGGAAAGGATAGTGGTAGAGCAAGCGCTGTCCTTGTTATAGTGCACTGTCAACACCTCTGAAAGTTTCTTTTTTTGTGCATGCCAAGTCTGTCAGTCAGGCTTCTACCTGCTGCAGGCTGCTGGGTGGCAGCAAAAGCTGAGAATCAATTATTTGGGGTGGTTTTGTGAATTATTGTGATACCTCTAAATGTGGATGGTGCCTCTTCGTGTGTTTGAAACAGGATTCACGTTTCTGGTGAGTGTATTTTTGTTCAAAGCAAAAAAGGCTGAGCTAACGGATATGCATTGGATTATATATTCAACTATAATTTTCCTGCTGTTTATTTAACTTCTACCCAGGCAATGAAAAAGAGATAGGGAAAACTGGACATGAGAAATTCAAGACATGTTTGCCTGTTGGAATTTTAGCTATGCCATATTCCCTGGCCCTAACTTACTATCTTTGCATGATGGACTTTATGAACTTAATACGAGATGCAAAGCACCAGCTTTAAAACTGCTTTGGTCCTTTGGGCTTCTAGTAATGAAAAATTTCAAAACAACTTTGAAAAGGTCTGTCTGACAAAGTACATCTGCATAAATGCTGGGATAAACCCTGGCTGGCAATATTGAGAGAATCCGCCATGAGTCCTAATGGAGAAGAATGGTTGAGATAACATCTTCCTTCACCTCAAATTTGTGCAGAAAGAATTCTCTTGAACCTTCTACACCACCAAGGAGCTGGAGGACAGGTATTCTACATGCATGGCGTAGGAACAAAGATACTTTGATTTTATTCCATAGACTCTGTTCTTTGACAAAATCATGAAGTAAATGGATACATTTATGTTCACACCTGCTTACACCAGCAATTCCCAATGTTAAATATTGATTGTTGGTAATAACCGTCCATCTATTTAAGGTTTTCTTAATGCCCTGGGCAGACTGTGTTGCAAAATAAAAAAAAAAGAAGAAATCACTTTGAATATATTTTCTTTTTTTTTGTTGTTTTGCCTACTTTGACAAGAGGCTTTAAATCCCTGCAGTTCAGGTCGTCTAGAACTCAGCATTTTTGTATGGTTGAAACAGTGTATGTGCAAAGGTGAATTATTTGATTAAATGAAATATGACTTTATACATATGATATTGCAATTGAGTTAAATTATTAATGTTTTATGTATAAACTGTTAATCTATTTGTTCAGATAATCTTTACAAAACCGAATTTTCAGGCAAGTTTTGAACAGTGGTCTTTTATTTTTAAAGAAGCAACTGTTTTAAGTAGGAGTCCTACTTACTTCACATGACGGTGATTATAGGAGAGTTAAAGGTAAAAAGGAAGCAGAAAAACTAAAACTGCTTGTAAACATCACTCAAACTAGGAACGATATCAGCTGAAATGCCTGGTATGAACTGATATCACCAGCTCTATCTCCATTGGTGTGTAGTCTTCTTTTCCCGAGCAGAAACAGTCTTTAAGCTTGCTTGCTTTGTTGTAAGATCTTTTCTAATTGTAGTTGAGGAACATGCCTGGCCTGAGGATATTCCTGGTCTTCCATGGTTATATCCAATTGGGACACAAACATACATCCCTCTTGTGAATTTGAAGGCTTCAAAGGCTGCAACTATTGCCATTCGGGCGCAGTCAGAGTTGGGTACTCTTTAAACTGTTATTCAAGTTACACATGGTGCAGTATGTTTCTGTGATGCAAGGAGCATGTATACAATGCAAAATATTGTTAAAGAACCTTTCACCGTGTGTGATTCCTGCATGATGTATTTGAATAGCTGGGTCTTGTGTAATGTGCTGGTGATTATTGGATATCTGCCAGTCAGAGCAGCTCCTATCTTGCATTTATTATTTTAATATCATATATGGACGTCACAGATTAATATTTCTGAAACTTGTGTGTGAACTAAACATCATTTCTTCATTCTGTGTTTCTAGTCTGGGACTGTGAAGCTGACCAAGCCTGTGGCGTTATGGACCCAGCAGGATGTCTGCAAATGGCTGAAGAAACATTGCCCTAATCAGTATCAAATCTACAGTGAGTCATTCAAACAGCATGACATAACTGGTAAAGTATGCACTATCAGAAATATTTTACTTAAATTGTGGGAAATTGCTTTACTTTGTTGTTAATAGATTGTGACTGGGCACTGAGGGCTTTTTGTTGGTTGTATGACTAGAGAGTTGCAAGGTTTAGAGCAGGGGGAATATACCAGCTTTCATAGGATGCGGTAAGTGATTTCCCCAGCTCTCTAAGAGATATATTTCAGATTATGCAGGGTTGATATAATGAGGAAAGAAGTCAGTCTGTATGTGGGTAGGGGCCACACCCTGTTCATTCCAAGTAAAAAACAAAACAAAACAAAAAAACCCAAACATTAAGAAATGCCCATGAGGAAAACTGTAAACCAGTTTTTTCATTTAGGTGTTTTACCTCAAGTTCATATTCTTTTTTGCCTTTTTTTTTTTTTAAATTAAACTTAAAGTCCTTAACATGTAGGATGGGAAGCAAGCCCAACTGAGCCCCTCCCTAGGGCTGAAGCAGGATCAATACATCAAATTCATTTCTGACAGATGTTTGTCTAACTTTGTGCTGAAAAATTTGCAATGAAGGAGATTTTTACATCTCTCTATTCCAGTATTTTATGCTCTTTAAAGTTGGTATTTTCCTAGTATCAATCTAAAGTATTATTTCCAGTCAATGAAACTGATTTCTGTTCCAAGCGTAGCTCGGGTAGAAACAATCATTCTTTCTTGCAGTCTTTCCTTTATTGGATAGGGGGCTTCCCACTTGCACATACTCTCCTTGCCTAGTCTAAAAAAACATTCGTTTGTTCTATCATGGTTTGTCCCCCAAATACCCGCAGGACCTTCAAACCTTCAACACTTGGTGTCTTGTCTTAGAAGAATATATTAAAAAGCATCATTGTATTTTATTTTCCTATTTACTTTAGAAGTTGATACTGATTTTGTTGATCTGCTTGACTTGTTAACTCCTACTTAGTTTGCTGTAGTGGTATTTTAGCTGACCACTTTGAACTGACATCAGTTTAGCAGAGTAACTGGATTAATATAAATACAGATATAACTTGGGAGTTAAATAGCATTTTTACTCATATCCCAGGCAGTAATTAATCTGTAAAAAGTTTAATGTGGAACACTAATTTGTTCTCTGAAGTGGTGGTATACAAAACTGGGAATTGGCATTCAGCCATTTAATATCAAGCACAGATTTGAGTTTCACATACAAATCTCAGTCTTAAGAATAATGTAGTGTTAACTAATGCATGTTTCAACCAGTGTCCATTTGTATACGTGTACTTCTGGTGTTTCAAATTTTCTATTGATTCCTGTTGCTTTTCTTTCCTTTCTGATAATGGATGAATGCTTGTAAACATGGCAAACTAAACTACCAATATTTGTTTACTGTGTAGCCATTAATATGCATACACAGAATCACACAGAATCACACACAGAATCAATACGGTTGGAAAAGACCTGTAAGATCATCGAGTCCAACCTGGAGGAAAAAAAAAAAAAAAAAACAAAAAACACAAAACACACCACCAAAAAACCCACAAAAAAAAAAAAAAAAACAAAAAAACACAAAACCCACGCCACACAACAACAATAACAAGCCACAACCCACCCAACACCACACAGCACCATGTCCATCAAGCTACATCCCACAATGCCACATCCACACGCTCCTTGAATACCTCCAGGGAGGGTGACTCTACCACCTCCCTGGGCAGCCTGTTCCAGTGTTTCACCACTCTCTCAGTAAAGAACTTTTTCCTAATATCCAGCCTGAACCTCCCCTGGTGCAACTTGAGGCCATTTCCTCTTGTCCTGTCACTAGTCACTTGGGAGAAGAGACCAACACCCACCTCTCTGCAACCCCCTTTCAGGTGGTTGTAGAGAGCGGTAAGGTCTCCCCTCAGCCTCCTCTTCTCCAGGCTAAACAACCCCAGCTCCCTCAGCCGCTCCTCATAAGACTTGTGTTCCAGACCCCTCACCAGCTTCGTCGCCCTTCTCTGGACACGCTCCAGCACCTCAATGTCCTTCTTGTAGTGAGGGGCCCAAAACTGAACACAGTATTCGAGGTGCGGCCTCACCAGAGCCGAGTACAGAGGCATGATCACCTCCCTGCTCCTGCTGGCCACACCATTTCTGATGCAAGCCAGGATGCCGTTGGCCTTCTTGGCCACCTGGGCACACTGCTGGCTCATATTCAGCCGGCTGTCAATCAACACCCCCAGGTCCTTTTCTGCGGGGGAACTTTCCAGCCACTCATCCCCAAGCCTGTAGCGTTGCCTGGGGTTGTTGTGGCCGAAGTGCAGAACCCGGCACTTGGCCTTATTGAACTTCATCCGGTTGGCCTCAGCCCATCGATCCAGCCTGTCCAGATCCCTCTGCAGAGCCTTCCTACCCTCAAGCAGATCAACACTCCCTCCCAACTTGGTGTCGTCTGCAAACTTGCTGAGGGAGCACTCTATCCCCTCATCCAGATCATCACTGATATATGATATATGTGAGAGGTGGTTTGTGTTGGTTTGGTAAGTGTTGCATTTTAGTACATAACCATTGTGCTCGTTTCCTCTAAGTCATCAACTGTTGAATGCAGTCCATAGGAATGTAGTCTGTGTCTCCACCTATGTGTACAGAGCTGACTGCATCCAGAGCACTACCAGAAAAAAATGAAGCTATTCTTGAGATTTTTCTAGTACTGGTTTATCATATTGTCTCTTCTTAGAATTAAGGCACTGTGAGATGAAGTTGAAAGGAAGAAAAAGTTGTTTTCACTTCAACATAAACATAGATTGAAACCTTGTAGTTTCATTGCAGATGTGCAAAACTTCAAACTTTGTAGACCTCTATGAAAAAGAAGAATCAAGATCAATCTTTCTTTCTTCACACAAAAGAGGTATAAGGAAAATATTAGTACGAGTGTTAGAAAGTAAGTCTGCAGGAAAGAAAATCAATTCAGAAGTAGAGAAGAAACAAAAAAAGAAAAGAAGAAACACAATCGATGTTTGTACAGATTTTATAAAAGTATACTGTGATAATATTATGAGTGAAATAAATAACTCGGGAGGATATTTCCAGTGCTGTTGGTTCCTGTGTCTCCGATCATTTGAACTCTAGTAATGGCATAGAATAGTGGATTTGTGCCTCAAAAAAAAAAAGTACAGCATGAAAGGAGCATGGAAACTAATGTGAAGATTAAGCCAAGGTAGTGTAACTGTTTCCAGATATGGCTATGGAAAAGTGATGTGATTGTTAAAAATTTCTCAGGAATTAAAGTGACTTTACAGGCTGCTTTGATATGGAAAAATACGATGGAAAAGAACTTGAAGAAAGTGATGTGAAAAGGATATTTAAACTTTATTTGAAGATAAAATCTAAGGCATGGTCATAAGCCAGGAAAATAGTCTTGGGCAAGCGTATCTAGCAGTTGTTGACCATAGGTGTTAAAAAGTGTGGCATTTTACTTGGGACTGTTAGTTGCTGATTACAGTTTGAGTTGAGGGCAAAAATGCAACCCAAAATGTCATAGAAGCATAGAATGGTTTGGGTTGGAAAGGACCTTAAAGATCATTGTCGTGGTTTAACCTCAGCCGGCAACTAGGCACCACACAGCTGCTCGCTCACTCCCCCCTGCCCCAGCGGGATGGGGGAGAGAATTGAGAAGTAAAAGTGAGAAAGCTCGTGGGTTGAGATAAGAACAATTTAATAAATGAAATGAAACAAAATAATAATAATGATAAAAATTGTAATGAAAAGGAAAATAAAAGCTGAGAAAGGCAAGGGATGCAAATGAAAACAATTGCTCACCACCCTCCGACCGCTGCCCAGCCTGTCCCCAAGCAGCGGTTCCCCGGCCAGCTTTCCCCCTAGTTTATATACTGAGCATGTCATCGTATGATAGGGAATATCCCTTTGGTCAGTTGGGATCAGCTGTCCCGGCTGTGTCAGAACCAGCCTACTCACTGGTGGGATGGTGTGAGAAGCAGAAAAGGCCTTGACACTGTGTAATCACTGCTCGGCAATAACAAAAACATCCCTGTATTAGCAACACTGTTTCCAGCACAAATCCAAAACACAGCCCCACACTAGCTACTATGAAGAAAATTAACTTTATCCCAGCCAAAACCAGCACAATCATCTAGTTCCAACTCCCCTGCCATGGCCAAGGACACCTTCCACTAGACCAGGTTGCTCAAAGCCCCGTCGAACCTGGCCTTGAACACTTCCAGGGATGGGTCATCCACAGCTTCTCTGGGCAACCTCTTCCAGTGCCTCACCACCCTCATGGTGAAGAATTGCTTCCTTATATCTAATCTAAATCTACCCTCTTTCAACTTAAATCCATTACCCCTTGTCCTATCACTACAAGCCCTTGTAAAAAGTCCCTCTCCAGCTTTCCTGTAGGCCCCCTTCAGGTACTGGAAGACTGCTATAAGGTCTCCCCGGAGCCTTCTCTTCTCCAGGCTGAACAACTCCAACTTTCTCAGCCTGTCTTCATAGGAGAGGTTCTCCAGCCCTCTGATCATCTTTGTGGCCCTGCTCTGGACCAGCTCCAACAGGTCCATGTCCTTCTTGTGTTGGGGGCCCCAGAGCTGGATGCAGTACTCCAGGTGGGGTCTCATGAGAGCAGAGTAGAGGGGGAGAATCGCCTCCCTTGACCTGCTGGTCACACTTCTTTTGATGCAGCCCAGCATACAGTTGGCTTTCTGGGCTGCAAGAGCGCACTGCCATGTCATGTTGAGCTTCTCATCAACCAACACTCCCAAGTTGTTCTCCTCAGGGCTGCTCTCAATCCATTCTCTGCCCAGGCTGTATTTGTGCTTGGGATTGCCCCGACCCAGGTGCAGGACCTTGCACATGGCCTTGTTGATCTTCATGAGGTTCGAACGGGCCCACCTCTGAAGGTTGTCAAGGTCCCTCTGGATGGCATCCCTTCTCTCCAGTGTGTTGACTGCACCACACAACTTGGTATTGTCAGCAAACTTTCCACTGTCCATATCGCCGACAAAGATGTTAACCAGGGCTGGTTCTAATACTGACGCTTGAGGAATGCCACTTGTCACTGGTCTCCACTTGGACATCGAGCTGTTGACCGCAACTCTGAGAGCGACCATCCAGCTAGTTCCTTATCCACAGAGTGGTCCATCCATCAAATCCATGTGTCTCCAACTCGGAGACAAGGATATCGTGGGGGACAGTGTCAAATGCTTTGCACAAGTCCAGGTAGATGATGTCAGTTGCTCTTCCCTTATCCACCAACGCTGTAACCCCGTCACAGAAAGCCACCAAATTTGTCAGGCATTATTTGCCCTTAGTGAAACCATGCTGGCTGTCACCAATTACTGCTCTGTTTTCCAAGTGCCTTAGCATATTTTCCTGACGGATCTGCTCCTTGATCTTGCCAGGCACAGAGGTGAGACTGACTGGCCTGTAGTTCCCCAGGTCTTCCTTTTTTCCCTTTTTAAAAATGGAGGTTATGTTTCCCTGTTTCCAGTCAGTGGGAACTTCACTGGACTGCCACGACTTCTCAAATATGATGGATAGTGGCTTAGCAACTTCATCCGCCAGTTCCCTCAGGACCCACGGGTGCATCTCCTCAGGTCCCATGGACCTGTGCATTTTCAGGTTCCTTAGGTGGTCTCAGACCTGATCTTCTCCTATAGTGGGTGGTTCTTCGTTCTCCCAGTCCCTGCCTTTGCCTTCTGCAACTTGGGCGGTGTGGCTTGAGCACTTGCCCGTGAAGACTGAGGCAAAAAAAGTCATTGAGTACCTCAGCCTTCTCCATATTGTGGGTAACCAGGTCTCCTGTTTCCTTCCGGAGAGGGCCCACACTTTTCCTAATTTTCCTTTTATCACTAACATACCTATAGAAGCTTTTCTTGTTGCCCTTGATGTCCCTGGCCAGATTTAATTCTATCAGGGCTTTAGCTTTCCTAAACTGATCCCTGGCTGCTTGGACAATTTCTCTGTATTCCTCCCAGGATACTTGTCCTTGCTTTTCTAGGCTTCCTTTTTGTGTTTGAGTTTGTCCAGGAGCTCATTCTTCATCCATGCTGCAAACGTCCTTTTCTTTGTGGAGATTTTATACCTTTCTACTACTCCTTACAAATAGCAGCTGCAGATGTATAAGAAAAAAATACTTAATCTGGTGATTTACCTAGTAAGAAAAAAGATCATCTTATTAACAGTGATCTTGAAGATGCCATGGGACAGAGCATATTCTCATCAGATTTGCAGATGACATCAAATTGGGGATAACAGTGAATAGACTCAAGACTAGGGTTGCCATTCGTAGGGACCTAGGCATAGGGACCCGACATAGGCTGGAGGACTGCGTCAACAGGAACCTTATGAAATTCAACAAGGACAAATGCAAAGTTCTGCAGCTGGGAAGGCTGAGCCCCTTGCACCCCATTCAGCCTGGGGCTGGCTGGTTGGGGAGCGGCTTTGGTGATGAGAACCTGTGGTCTTGATAGTCAGGAAGATGAAATGAACCAGTGTTGTGCCTTGCAGCAAAGAATGCCAACAGACTCAAGGGCAATATTAATGGGAGCATAGCGAGCTGATCAAGAATAGTCATTATTCCTCTTTGCTTTGCACTTTTTAGACTCCAGTTCTTCGATCTCTAGTGCTGGAACTTGTACTCCAGTGCAAGTTCAGGTGAGGGCCACCAAGATGCTCAGGGCTGGACCACTTGCCCTGTGAGCAGGGGATTGAGGGAGCTGAGCTTGTTCAGCCTGGGGAAGAGACAGCTTGCTGGGGTGGGATGGGGGGGGTTAGCAGCAGCCCCCAGTATGCAGAAGGATGTTATCAAAAAGATGGAGCCAGACCCTTCACAGCAATGTATGAGAGACACCAGACTTCAGTTGAAACAAGACGCTGAGGCTGAACATAAGGAGAAACTTTTTCCCCATGAGGACAGTTGGGCATTGGAACAGGTTGCTCCTAGAGGTTGTGCAGTCTCTGCCACAGAATCACAGGATGATAGGGGTTGGAAGGGACCTCTGGAGATCATCTAGTCCAACCCCCACCAGCCAGAGCAGGTTCATCTAGAGCAGGTTGCACAGGAATGTGTCCAGGAGAGTTTTTAATATCTCCAGAGAAGGAGACTCCACAACCTCTCTGGGCAGCCTGTTCCAGTGCTCTGCCACCCTCAAAGTAAAGACGTTCCTCCTCATGTTTAGATGGAACTTCCTATGACCAAGTTTGTGCCCGTTACCTCTTGTCCTGTCACTGGGCACCACTGAAAAAAGACTGGCCCCATCCTCCTGGCGCCCACCCCTTAAGTACTTATGAGCACTAATAAGATCCCCCCTTAGTCTTCTCTTCTCCAGACTAAAAAGACCCCAGTCCCTCAGCCTTTCCTCATAAGAAAGATGTTCCAGTCCCCTAATCATCTTCGTAGCCCTTTGCTGTACCCTCTCCAGCAGTTCCCTGTCCTTCTTGAACCGGGGAGCCCAGAACTGGACACACTACTCCAGATGCGGCCTCACCAGGGCAGAGTAGAGGGGGAGGATAACCTCCCTCGACCTGCTTGCCACACTCTTCTTGATGCCCCCAGGCTGCCATTGGCCTTCTTGGCCACGAGGGCACATTGCTGGCTCATGGTCATCCTGGTGTCCCCCAGGACTCCCAGGTCCCTTTCCACAGAGCTGCTCTCCAGCAGGCCAGCCCCCAACTTGTACTGATGCAAGGTCCTGGGAAGGTTTCAAGCCCCAGCTAGATTAAACCTTGAGAAACCTGATCTGATCTTATAGCTGACCCTGCTTTGAGCAGGAGGTTGGGCTGTAAATCTGCTGGGATCCCTTCCAACCTGAATTCTTCTGTGGTCCTGTGATTTGCTGAGTGCTTACTGAGTACCTCAGAACCAGTGAAATGCATTTTGCAGCCAGTTAGGGAGAATTAAACATGGAAAGGTCTAATAAGAAATTGGTAGACTTTTTTTTATACACAAAGTCCTTGAGTGCAGGGAGTGGAGCATTTGGTTAAGTTGACTTTTTCAGCAACAGGTCAGAGGTAATTTTCATCGTGTTGGACCCAGAGCCAGAACTGAAAGAATTTGAAGGACTAATACTGAGCAAGATGTAAGGGCGGGCACCTGATAGGAATTGGCACTGGTAGGAGAAATAAGACAATAAAAAGGGAGGAACAAAGATGACAGTGGCCTGTACAACCAAGAAAGCAATGTAACGGTAGGGCCACGTCACTGGAGGCTCTACAACTGGTGTTGGCATTTACACCAGTGTGAGGGGACATAAAAAGTCTCTGACTGGACAGCTTTTTACACTCATTTTATACCAGTATAATCCAGGGGGCAAACCTGAGAAATGGACCTTGCTTTTGGTGTGCATTTGTGGCTTTGAATTTGCCAGGCAGCAATACTTTTAAATGACTAGGGAGTTTTGAGAGATGAGTTGTTCTTTGACGGTCTTATCCTGTACCATTGAAACAAATGAAGTTAATTTTTGCAATGTCTTGGCATTAACAGGAGCAAGACTGGGCGTAGAATGACTAAGGAATAACCATTTTGGGGAAAATGGTCCATTGACAAAGTAATAAAGAAGATCTCTAAGTAACTGCTTATTGATATGTGAAGGAAGGAAGGAAAGAAACCCTGCTTCACCTCTTGTTTTTATGCCACGTTTCCCAGTGTGCTAATGCATGTCTTCAGAGCATGATGTTTTAATGCTATGATCATTAAACAAACCTCATTCTGTCAAAGTAATACCCAAGAGGTACCTTGGTCCAAGTGAAGGAGTTTGATAGGAGGTACTTGAAAGGACTCAAGCCTTTTTAGGTTAAACTTTTAAGGAGGAAAGGAACAGGACTCAAGAAAACCTCTTTTTAGTTTTAGAAGGGACCAGAACTTATGAATATTCATTAAATACCAAATAACACCTCAGAAAATGAAATATGAACTGCTGCTGAAAACCTGCTGAAATAGCCTTAAAATCTGGCTAATTCTATAACCTCTAAAGATGCTTGCATTAAATCAGCTATATTGACATATATTTTTATGCAATTCTTATAAAATCTTGCTTTTAAAATCTGAATTGATTTTTTTTTCCACTAATATCTTTGCAAATGTTAGGGGCTTATCAAATCAGCTGAAATGCTTAAGTTGGTGAAGGGATGGTCTCGTGGTTTAAGACACTACTCTGGAATTTGGAGAAATCTTGGCTCCGTTTCAGGTTACTCTGATATTCTTAGGAAGCACACTGAATCCTCAGGGTCTAAGTTACTCTCTCCATACAGAGAAAGGGCTTCTTTTTCTTATGTGAGTGTGGCCAGATATCTTTCCAATTTCTAGAACATACCTAGTTTAATTATGCCCTTTGTTTCATGGAACTCAGCTGGGTTTTGTGCTTGTTTCATGGAACTCAGCTGGGTTTTGTGCTGCAACCAGTGCAGTGACTTGGGGATGAAAGATGTGCAGTGCAGCGCAAGAGGCCTGGGTTTCATTCCTGCCTCTGGGGCAGAAAGGGTGACCAAAACCAGGTGGCTTTATTTTCCATGCTGTGACATCCTGATCGAGTTCATCCTCCCCCGTATATGTTTTGGCATCTGTACAACAGAGATAAAGAAACCAGTGATGTTAAATGTGTTGTGATATGTGTATAAAAGACGGTGTTTGAGCCAGCTGAGTCTTCCTGTTAGCAGGTCCATTTCATTTGGAACAACTTCTGCTCACTTCCTGATCCCTCCCTTGGCAAGTGATTCCGACTTTGTTATCCTTCATCATTCCATTATTGATGAGTATCACGTTGACCCAAAATATCTCTCGTGCCAGTGACACAGCACACCTTATGTGAGGCCTGATGTAAGAAACAAAATGAGGTCTTCTGTAGGGTGACCTCAACAGGTGTTCACCCCAATGCTTCCCCATCTGTGTTACCTGACACGTGGCCCTCCAGAGTCTTCTTGCAAGTCCTGCTGTAGTTACAGTACAGAAGACTACACAAACCGGCACCTTTTCTTAGCTTATTTTATTAGACATTGTTTTATTGTCTCTTACAAACTGGCCACAACCTACCCTCTAGCTTTTTATTGGTAGAGGACGGTTTTTATGACCAGGTGTAGGACTGGTACCAAGTGAAGGAGGTCCTGGGTCAGGGCAAGGTGTTGTAGGAAGTACTTTAGCCTCCTTTAAAGCATTATTAAAGTTTTGCTTACCACATTTTTCTCTGTTTGGTCCCAAACCTGTAGCAAGTTTTGAGCTTTATGTCTCACTTGTCATGTATCTCAGAAAGCATCTAGTTTATTCACAGAAGAAAAGAGTTTTCTAGTAGAAACAAAAGAACCTTAATTGTGTCCAAATGGAGGGTATTTCTGATGAAATATTAGTTATCTTCCTTGTTTTGCATATGACAGTGCTCTTTGGCACAATAGATCACTCCTCCCAAGCAGTGTTCATCTTATAGTGGTGTTGTAGAAGCAACTTCCATCTCCAGCCATCTCTGTGAAGCCCTTCCCTTCTCCACGGTGCAAAGCTTAAGCCAGCCTTGCCCATCGCACTTATTTATGCCACTTTTCCCTGCTCTTTCTGTGAGGTCTTAACCGCAATGTTGGTTGGTGGGCTGTCAGATCAATCCTGTCTACATCCATCTGTGGTTTTAAAAATTAAAATAAAATCACTGCTTCACCCTGGAGAGAGCTGCCTGGATAAGGTCAGACTTATTTGCAGCATTCTTTGTGGAGCTGTGATACTTGTGTTGGAAAATGTGAGGGACTAAAGAGTTTTCCCTGTTTCATACTTGGCTGCTCTCAAATTTTTAACGTGTGGAACACATCAAAGTGTGACGGGCATTGGGATAAGGCTCCTGTTTGCATAATATGTGGCAACTGTTCTTTTTCAATGGAAAATAATATCAGAAATATGTTAATGTAACCCTGTGTTTATATAGCATAGAATTGAAAGAAGTTGGATGAGCCAAATAGTTGGAAAGTGGAAATCTTTTTTTCATTATTCATCCTCTTACCGATAAAGAAAATTTTGCATGAAAGTAATCTTCTCTCATGTCTCAGCAGTGGTTCCTGGGTCTGGCTTTTCAGTCAGATTATAGGTCATGCAATATATAGCAAAATCCCACAACAGCAGGCAAAACTGTAATGGCTCATGAGAGATCTGGTATGACCAGGAAGGCTTGTCTGCAGTTGAGAAGGGGACAATAAGGCACTTGAACACTTCATGGAAGTCTTCAGTGCTAAACCAACTTGCTGCTTGTGCATAGGAGAACTAGGCCTTATATGCTAAGAAGAAATCAAGTCAATTAGTCATGAAGTGGAGCTATCTTCTCTTTTGTGCGCAAACCAGTGGGCAGTGTCTAATGCCATTATTTGTTACATAAAATCCTGTGTGGAAGAAGTGATATTATCATCTGTTCTGTTTAGTAGGAAAGGGAACTTGCTGAAGGGTGATTGAGGCATTTTTGGCCTTTCTTGCCAATGGCATAGTAATGTTATTGCTTCTATATCTACTAAATTCAGAATGCACAGTTTCCACGCTCCTGCTCCGTTATCAGCTGTGAGATCTGCTGTGCAAGAAGCTGATGAATGTTTTACACCGTTTCCTGTCTTTTTGGATATTTCTTGGGTCTGGTTGCTTTTCCTTGGTATGCTTTCTCCACTTGTAACTACCTGGGAAGATCTCTCATGGTTTCAATAAACGATTGCTCAACAGCATACTCAGAAGTGAATTGTACTCTAGCTGCCTCTTTTTCTTTACTCTGTCACTATATAAGAATTCAGTAAGAGCCATAGTAGCCAGATTTGCTGTAGCTTTTACTCCTACCTGATGTATAACATAGAACCCAAATAATCTTTGGACTGAAAAGTATAATTCCTGTCCTCTAGCTTCAGATTTGAAATTCCTCTAGCTTCAAATTTGAAATTCCCTGTCAACTTAGCTTAGATAAGTTCTTCTCTACCCTTAGAGCATGAGTATTTAGGTGACAGGAGAAAAAGGTATATTGCTCTTCATTTGAAGCAGTGTTTACTTGCTCCTCAGTACTTACTCCTCAAGTGCTGTCAGATGTTGGGGAATTAATGTTTCATAATTACATACAATGATAATTGGATTATTCCTTCCCTCTAACACAAGAGTTTTTTGCATTTTTAATTTAATCTTGTTCTGTTTATTTTAGTCAACTTTTACTAACTAGAGATCGTATCATCTTTTACCCTTCTCCTTGAAAACATCTTTGTTGTACAGTCTTTGTAAACCTGATCCACTGTATTCTCTACAAAACACTGATTCACATCAGTATTGTGTAAAACTCACCCCCAGAACCTCTCACCGTGGCAGCCAGTTTCAAAATCAATTTCTGTTTCTTACTCAGAGGGGAGCTAAAAATGTGAATTAAGGTAAGATATGGAAAACTATCAAATGTCTTAGCAAAGCCTATTTTGGGAATTCTCAAACCATTTTGTAAAGCTTTGTGATATTTCCTAGTTTGCTGATAAGGCTGCACAGTGTGTCTGCAAGAAGAACTGAACACTGATTGTGATCCACTGACAGAGCCAAAAAGCTCAGGAGCTACTGATTTAGCCTTTGGGTGCTTACCCTATCTATCTTAGGTGACTCAGGCATCCAACTTAAGTGGGATTCATAGGTAAGAGAGTAAATTGCGGAAGTAATCAATGGAGGGGTGAGGGATACCTCCAAACAGATGAATTTAGTGGACTTACTACAGCTAAGAGAAGATGTTATGAAAATACCCCTTTTATGTTCACCCTGTTTCCTTTGTCCACCTTCTTTTGTTTTGCCACCCTTCACATGTTCTTGATGAAGCATGCTTTTTATCAACTATTTTTTCTTTAGCTGCTTTACAGGGCTATTGATTATTTACGGTTCTAACACTTTGCCAAATATTGAAGCTCTACCCTCTGGTTTTATTTCTTAGGAAGTTCTTTTTCTACAGGTTTTTGGAACCATCACCAACTGTTAGTGATTACGTTATTACTTTACCATGTTCCCTGATCGGTCACTAGGCTGTGTGATCCCATTATCTAGAAGCTAGGCAGGGTGAAGCACTGTTGTTACTTGGAGACCTCCAAGAAACAGCTTGAAGCCATAGGATGTAGTGTTGTTAACCCTGATGGCACTTCTTTATTTCTTTTTTTTTATTTCCTCACTTGATTAATACTAATGAACTACTTCAATACGGTGCATATCAGCCTGGAGTCTTTCCACTCAAAGGACGGGGTCTTTAGTTTAGAACTGGCCATTGAATATTTAGGCCTTCCTATGAAATGTGCTGATTCCAAGTATCGTGCCTTGACCAAAGTCTCATTAAGCTGTAATTCTGTGTTGCTTTTTTAAAACCTCTGCTGTATCTGTTGAGTCTGGAACTTATTTTTTCATCTTGGTTAAAGTACTGGTTAGGACTGCTGGGCTCTCATTTCCCACCAAGTCAGGCTTTCCTGCGGCGCTTCAGAAGTTCTGGTTCCCATTCCGGTGGGAACCAGAACAAAAATGGGAGGTATTGGAGGGTCTCCTTTCAGATTACTTGTGCTGTTGTCTGGGAAGGAGTATTTGTCTCCTTTGCTGTGGAGACATGAAGTCAATTTTATGGCTCACTTGTAGGTAAGGAAAACTTAGATGGGGAAAACTTCAGTGATGAAGTGGAGGAGTTGTTAGAGGACCTTACAATTCTTCACTTTGAAGAAGTGAATTAATTTGCTGCTTAGTGGGTGTGTTTTTGATATAAGTGAGCAGCTAGAGCTGATGCTTTTTATTTCAGCTTGTTACTTGCCAGCATGTGCTATTCATGATATGGGGATTTAGTCTTAGTGTAATCTTATAATTATTTGGCAGTGTTCCCCGATCTAATAACACAGCTAACCTAATGATGAAACACAGAAAGAAGCTCTCCTGGAATCTGAGCCTGGAGGAAGCCACAGCCAAGAGTTTGACTTCTGTTTTGTGACACAAACGAGCAAGTGCATATTTAATAGATTGCTCTGCAGTTTGTTGTGCTCCTTCTCTCACCTCCACCTCTCCCCGTTCTCCGATCCTCTGCGACCCTTCTCAAGCCAGATGCCCTCTGCAGATCATGCTGTGATTCCAGCTTCTCCACTGTCTCTGTATTTTTATATATGTATATGTGGCCAACAAATCCACTCTTGCACCAAATCTCTGACAAATGGATTAACTCATGTCCTAAATTTTGCCCTCTGTCGTGGCTCCATGTTCTCAGCTGCTTTCTCTCCCCGGGACCCTTTGTCAGGACTCAGGGCCTCGCCAGCAAGAACCGGGCTCGCCCCGTGCAGGTGCCCGCGCCTTGAATCCCCCCGCTGCTGCCGAGCAAAGGCAAACAGCCGCCTGCAATCTGCAGTGCTTCCCAGGTGTCTCCGAGCTGGTCTTTATGAAGGACTGGAAGCGCGGGTAGGAGAACGGTGGCTTGTCACCTCTCCCTGCTGCGGAGCCCGGAGAGCAGCCCCGCGGCGGGGCGGGCTGCAGTACCGCGCGGCTCCGCGCGGGGGAGCCGCCACCCAGGCGGACGCCCCGGCCCGGGCGCGGTTCTCGGCGGCGCGCTGGCTGCCGGAGGGCGGGCTGGGGACCCGCTCCGCAGCCCGAAGCGGAGTTGTAGCAGCCCCTGTAAGCTCCTGCAGGAGGTTTTATCCCAGCGCAGCATCGGCGTCTGTGTAACCGTGTGTAATCAGCGACGGCCACGCCCAGGAGGGCGTAGGACACCTCAGTCCTTACCCCTAGCTTTCAGCTCTCCTAATTAGCCGGTCAGTTCCCACTTCTTTTATGGCCTTCTCCGAAAATGATTCTGCTTTTGGAACTATCAGCCCAGCCAGCTGAGCCTTTTACAGACAGCGAAGAGACTGGAGGAAAAATCACTCCTCTCTTCCCTACCTCCCTTGTATTATAATAAAAATAAAATCCAAAGCTGCTTTTTTGGACCGCTCAAGCGCTAAAACAGCTGGCCTCTGAAAGTCAAGATTTGCCAAGGGAATAGCCTTCGGTGAAAAAGAAGTGCCCCCCAGTGCTCCAGTGAAAATTATTGTTTGATTTGATATAGTTAATTGAACAGGTTGAAAGTCTGACAGGGTCCGTTACAGCGCACTTGACACTGAGCTTTATCCTTGTTATCACAGAACGCACGGCGGAGGGAGGTCACAAATAGCTGGCTCTTTTAGCAAAGATATAAGGACCCAGCTCCAGCGTTTTCCTCTGAATTCAGTGGAAGGAGCTCTTGAAACAACAACAACAACAAAGGCTGGATTCTGTCCAAGTCCTTACTGCATTCAGGAATTGATTTTCAGCCCTTCACCCAACAAGGGTCTGCCCACCCTGTGAAGTGTTTATCTGATTCCTCAGATCCTAGCGGTGATCAACACTTACCTGATGCAGGAGAAGGCTTTCTGTCCTTCTGTAAGCAGCCAGAAGAATTGCTTGCTACTCAAAAAGAGGAATCCACTGTGAGAAACTTGCGCCTTTTAATTGGTTTTGTTATCTGTGAACAGAAACCCTACACTTCTAAATGTGAGCCTAGACACACAAAAAAGTAGGCTCTTAATAAGGCATTTTGGTCTGAAACATGGACGTGTAGCTTAATCCATGAACCTTCTTAACAAGATGCACTAAAGGCATGACTCCTTAAAAAAACCCAACAAAATACAGTCCTCCCTCCCTTGAGGTTTTATTAACCTTACTGAGCGCCAAAGTACTTATCAGAGGCAAACTCTGTTATACAGCAATCAACATTAAGTGGTTAACCTCAGATAAAACTTGGGGGTCTCCTGTTCTAACGGCTTATTATTAACTACAGATACTGTGTAACATAATCCAGTTATGTGAATGCATACATTTGACGGCTGTGTTGCTGCTGAAAATCAAGTGTTCTGTTCTTACTGAACTTCAGTGGCTGCTATTACAGTCTGCTGTGGATTTTAGTCTCTCAGGACTACACCGCTGCATATTTACAAAAAAACATTTATTAAAAAAAAATGAAAAGAAGCTCCAAAACCATGTCAGAACATGAGCTGTCCCACAGATGTCTTCAGAACCTCAAGAGCCTGCAACCTGTCAGGCTGTGCAGACCTCACCTTGTTCCCCAATAGCTCTGCTTGAAGCACAGAGGAATTCCTGCCCACCGGGTTGGTAAGAGAAGCCTCCAAGTTCCACAGACAAAAGTGATGCTTCTTAATCACTGACTAAAGAACCCAAATGCTCCCCCCGAGGGGAATTTGAGGTTTTGTTCTGTTTTGTGAAATGCCGAACAATGATACCCTTGAAGAAATGTGTATCTTTTGTCAGTGTGCCATGTATTTGAGACAAGCTGTCAATGTAATCCCAGTCCTGTCAACTGTACTGACAGGGCACCTGCATTGCACAGGGCCTGGTGACATTGTGCTGTGATTAGAGGGAGGTCTTTTATAGAAGTGTTTGATCCCCCAAACAAGTTTACGTGTATAAACCCAAGTCACTTTCTCTGCAGGTTCTCTTGGGTGCAGTGAACTGCAGAATTGAGATTACTTACCTGTTCGCAGGTCAAAATCACCAAATCCTGGAGTTACTTAGGTTGGAAGGGTCCTTCTGAGATCATCTAGTCCAACCCCCCTGCTCAAGCAGGGTCAGCTAGAACAGACTGTCCAGGACTGTGTCCGGTTGGATTTTGAATATTGGCACAGATGTTCTATTTAGTCAAGGTTTTCCTTAACTAGCATTTTGAATGTACACTTTTTAATGTTTATTTTGCATAGGGTACGTAGATTTTATCTTGCAGTGTGTGTTCTTGATCTAAATATAACCGTTCAGAACCTGAAGATGGATTAATAAGGTTATTCAAAAAAGCAGCGCCAAATGTGGAATAATCCCAAATGGCCTATAAGGAAATGTTTGTTACATGTTCTAATATTTTGTTGCTGTTGTTAAGTATAAACACTGTCTGGAGAAATGCCAGGAATGTGACAATCTGTTATGAGCCTATCAAATCTATGAGGTACTGCAATCCAATCCGCTGTCAAGCACTAGTTAAATTGCAGTGCTAAAATGCTTGTGTCCATTGGTTTATGGATGTTATATGCATGTAGATAAAGCTTGTCATATATTGGCTTATCAAAAACAAACAAAAGACAGCTTGATTGTGATGAATGTCACCTGTAACCTTTATCCTAAGCTAATCTACTTCTGAATTTGCCATTCAGAGATGCGTACAGTCCTTTTTTATGTCACATTAAGCCGTATTCAGACCCATATCATTCTGACTCATTCCAAGTCAGCCTCATGCAGAAAGCTTCTTTCTGTTCAAAAATGATGTTCTGAGTTTTGTCTTTTTATTACACTCAACACAAAGAGCTATAGACCTGTTAGCCTCTTGCCAATTCTGCCAAAGTAATGGAACAGTTAATTTGGGTTTCTGTCAACAAAGAATTGCATTGTGTAGTTAATACCAGTCATCTTAATGTTCAGCCTGTCAAACTAACCTGGTACTTTTTTCTTTCTTTTTTCTTTTCCATTGGTGAGGGTACAAGTTTAGTAGTTAACAGGTACTACGTGGAATACAGTATCTTTTTTTGCCCCCAAAGCATACAGCTTAGGAGCACATGACATCTTAATTAAACATGTGCCTTTTAATTCCATATGCTGCATGCTGGAGTCAGGCTGGTTCATTGACAGATGCCCGCACACGGTAGGGAGACACTAATGAAAAGGGCCTTTATTGGTCCAGCATCGTTCAGACTTTCTGTGGTTGTTGCCTAAGTGTCGCGGTTGATGTGGTAGCAAACAATTAGCAGGACAGGTTAATGGTACAAGTGTGGTATATGTAATCTAGCTGAATGTTTCTGACAAAGTCCATTTTATTGTAGCCAAATGTAGTGCAATATATGAGAAATCCCTTATCCGGCAGGTATGGCCTCTTCTACCTTGGAAATCAGGCTGTCAAAGAAGAAAATGAGTTGGGAGTTATTGTAGGTAGCCATGTTACATGTACTCTAAACACAAAGCTAATGGGACTAATGTAATCTCTTGTTATAAAAGTTGTATTGAATAGCAGGGGCTGTTGTAACATACACAGGTCAGGTCGCTTAAGTCTCCCACTAGGATACTGTGTCCAGTTGTGATGTTTCAATTCTAAGAATAGCGTAGAAGTAGATGGAAGGCATAGCCCAGCCTTTTCCCAAGCCTGGAAGATGAGCTTTGTGTTGTCATGTTACAGGAGATGAAGCTGCTGAAAGGAAGGTTGATAGGTGACTTGATAACTGGGTTATAGGGACTTAGCAGGACAACAGCGTGTGTTCAAAAGCTGAAATTGGAAGCTTGAGTGATTCAGTAATCAGAAAATGAATCCCGGCTTTGCAGGTCAGGTCACTCAGCAGTGCAAGTGCTTACTAGGAAAAAGGGTAGACGCTGACAGAATCGAATTTTTAAAAGGTGAGAAAGGTGAGTGGAAAAATACATGGTAAGGATGTGTACATGCGGCATCCAGGCTGCACGGTCACAGTGGTCCTTTAGCAGAAATATCTGCAGTCTCTAGATTCCGGTGTACTCTACAGCCTCGTTGTGTGATTTGTATTTGCGGTTTTGTTTTTCTGCTTCTTGAGAGTCTAGGCCTTCAGAAGCAAAGGCCCCTGGGAAGCTCAAATGAGCCTTGGACTAGGCACCCCACGTAGCGGGAGAAACTAATTAGCAAAACTACAGATAAAATAATCTGCCAGTTGCCGAGCTGTTCTTCCTGAGCTCTACAAGTGGTTTTTCCTGCTTGTTCAATCAGTATGTCAGACTAGGTCTAGGGTAAAACTTTTGATATAAGGGCAATTTATCTTTGTATTCCCCCTACGAGCTGGATGTGAGCAGTCCTGCATGCTACTAGATGTACCCCTGTTGTAAACATCACATTTGGGGTAAGTACTTGTATTTAGGAAACTATGTGGTAAAACCAGTTAGTAATTTATATGTGTAATATGTATTTTCCTGACAGCTCTCCTAGGGTTTGAATCTATTTTTTCCTGTGTTTGACCAGAGAGCATGTTGGGCTAGATTCATGTAATATAGTAAGTCCTCCTCTGTCTTCTTTTAGAATTCCCCTGTGACTTGAATTTTGCAAATGTACCGAATGTGACATATGCAAAGATGACATCTGTAAACAATCTATTATATATTTCTCATGAGTCCAGTGGGATGTTGACAGGTGCTCACATACCTGCCGTTCCTTTAATTCTTTTCTTAGGCATCATTTCTCTACAAGATTCCCCACATAGCCTATTAATACGGTCTGTCTTCCATGTCTGTTTGCACATTCTTTCTAGATCAGATAAACATTTGTTGCTGAAGCTGTGATGCTGTCTTGCTGGGACAGGTACCAGAACCTACACACCTGGTAGGAGACTCTGACTTCTAGGCAGTTGCCTGGGAATTGCTGTAAAAAGCACTGTCGGGCAGATATCTAATTCTTATGTCATGCTATGCATTTCCTTACATTTGCAAAATCAGAAGTGGCTCTTGCACTGTCACAAAAATTGTAATGAAAACAACTGTTTGAAGACCATTTATTCTGAAGCCATAACACCATGGATTTTTTCCTATTCAGAAATGTGTGGCTATCAACTGATGTAGCCTGGATCAGATCAATAGAAGGATTTTAACGGTGGAGCTATCTTTGGCCTCCATATGCTACATAAAGTAGTGCCGTAAGGTTTCCTGATCTAATGCTGTGTTGCTGGGATGGGACTTAGAGCTAAAAAGTGCAGACATCAAATCAATCCGAAGGGAAGCAGGGTTCACACTGGCTGTGTTTGTCCCATTTTTAGGCAAGAATATATTCTGCTTGTGCAAATGCCATTGCTTCTTTTTTTCTGTTCTTATGGCTTCTGTGGGTTTAAATAGATTACCTAATCTCAGGGTGTGAGATTTTGCAAAAGCTCTTGAGGGATTCAGATTGTGAAGTTCAGGTTTTCTCTGGTGTCCACTCAGAAAAGTAATTCAAGGACTGTAGACTTCCAAGAGATTTTTATCTTGGTGTGTGAATTTTCTTTAACAAAAGCAGAAATAGTTACCTACTCGGGTTGAAAGAATACATTGGCCACAGAACTGTACAAGAGCTTTTTTTTTTGACAAGGCTAAATCTTAAACTACTGTGTGAACGGTTCAAGGAGAAACACTGACACTGGATCATCCAAGTCTAATTTCCTGCACCTTTAATATCGTTTTCATAATTTGTAGATCTGCGCTGTTGCAGCATGACACAGCTTTGCCTGAGCACAGCTCTCAGGCTAGATGAGGGATCGCATGGAGTATTCATGAGCAGTCTTCTTTCCAGGCCATGAGCGAGGTAGAGCCTTATGAGGGAATGGTTTGTGATACTGCAATGGAGGCATACATATTTCAATGCATAGGCACTGGCAAACTGCAACTTTAACTCACGGTGTTGAACTGCGTTGATTCCCACATTGCTCATCACCAGAGCTGAATTTGGTGGAGCTGTCCCTGACTGCTTATGGCGATTACAGATGTATGTGATGGTTTCTGATCTTCTATGGGGACCAGCCACTGGAAGACAATGAGGGCTTCATTTTGCCAGTGAATGTCACAGCAACTGGCTGACAGTAGAGGAAGTCTTGAGAGTCTTCTGTTTCAGGTACTGATGAATGTCCATTCAAAAGACTGCAAATTCAGGCTCTGTTTTGGTCATATCTAACTGGGACCTTCCATTACTTTCTTGTCCTAGTCTTAGTCTTTTAAACATTTTTTTCCTCTGTTTTGAGATTTTTGGTCCTTCTGTTGAACAGTCTCCTTTTCCAGTAGTGGAAACCTTTAGAAGTACAGGAGGGACAATTTTCTTCTCTTACTGTATCTGGCTCCACAAAGGCACTACCTGGCTTGGAGGACTCTGTCCCTTAGCGTGGGGTTGGAGCATGCACAGTCTCTTGAAATGACTTTTTGAGTGGGTCTGTTGAGTAGTTGCAGACTGGAATGCTTTAAAGATTCTAACGTGAACAAATTTAGGTCGATCTTCATGAAGACAGCATGTTGGCACAAAGGCTTGCTCTCAAGTTGTGGTTTCCAACTAGAAACTGTGGGGTTTTTTTCTTCCTCCCAACAGTTATTTAGTTCTTTTAACTGAACTGCAAGTATTTTCCCTGACCTTGTGTTGAAAACCATTGAAATTTTGGCAACAACAATTAAGCCTATCAAAAATCAGTCTGATGCAAAATAACTGACATGGAAATTTTCAGCCTCAGTGGTTGTGGTTCAGCAGCACTTGATGAATATGAAAGGTGTCAAGCGGCTATAATCATAGTCATCAGCACCTGTGTTTGTTAGGAATATATGCAATGCCTAATTGTTGCGAGTCTCTGTTGGCTGCATTGCACATTTCTATGTGTAAAGGGAATGTCTGTTTAGAGGGGCTGCTGCTATTCTGTGAATCAAGAGTGTACTTTTATGGAAGTTTTCATTTTCTTCTCTTATTGTTTTATTTTTAAATGAATTTTTCAAATTATATAGAAAATAATTATCAGTAAGTTTCATTTCTTAGAAATAATGTTGCATATGCAGTTTCCATGTGTTGTAATAATTTTCATGGATTCTCTCTCAAACCTCAGTAGACATGGTTTTCAAATATATTCTATATGCATCTTTAAAGCAGTGAAGTAGCTGTGGTTATGAGTGTGCTACATCAGGCCGAAGATGCATCTAGCCTAGAATCCTCCCTTTGTCCGAAAGTAGTGCTTAGGGAGGAGTGTGAGTACAGGACAAGCATATTTCCTCCTAATACCCTCCTGCCTTCCAACAGCTTGCTGTTCGCAGTCTTCCACAAGGTAGGATAACTCATGTGTTTGAGCAGACACTATGTGAACACATAGCTGAAGTCTTTGTGGTAATATGTATGACTAAAGGACAGAGATATGAGTGCTCATGCAACCTGAAAGCTGACATTTTCCTCATTTCTGAGATCTGAGCAGTGCAGCTTTAATATTGACTTTTCATGTGCTCAGTGATAGTGTTGTGTTTTATACTAGAAGAGGTGAACATTTTAAGATGTGAGGGAGTGATAAAGGTAGTTAAAAAACCCCACAAAACACACACAAAACCCACCAGACTGGTGAAGTAGAAAACTGCATGCCTCCTAAGCTTGTAGTTTTTACTGATACTTAGTTAATATTTTAGTTAAAAAATGGATTCTCTGTGTTATTTGGTGGCACAAATACTTTTACATCCAGAAAATGTAACCTAAATGAGCACAATATATGCCCATGTGAGTCTGTTTCAGTTTTCGCGCATGATCCAGACTTGTGGTGTTTGAATCATAGAATCGCAGAATAGTTTGGGTTGGAAAGGACCTTTAAAGGTTATCTAGTCCAACCCCTCTGCAATGAGCAGGGACGTCTTCCACTAGACCAGGCTGCTCAGAGCCCCGTCCAACCGGACCTTGAATGTTTCCAGGGACGGGGCATCTACCACCTTTCTGGGCAACCTGTTCCAGGGTTTCACCACCCTCATTGTAAAAAAATTCTTCCTTATATCTAGTCTAAATCTACCCTATTTAGTTTAAAACCATTACCCCTTGTCCTATCGCAACAGGTCCTGCTAAAAAGTTTGTCCCCATCTTTCTTATAGACCTGCTTTAAGTACTGAAAGGCTGCAATAAGGTCTCCCAGAGCCTTCTCTTCTCCAGACTGAACAACCCCAGTCTGAGGTATTTCTGTCAACATTGGTGGAAGTCTGCTTTGAAAAACTTGCAGTATTTATTTACAGATCCCTACTGTTGCAATACAGTTCTGACCTTCAGGGACACCACTTCTGAAGAACTCACAGAGCCTTTTTAGTTTGTTGAATTTGATGAATGATGCCTGGCTTTCATTTCCCTGACAGACTGTTTATTTTCACCAGGTGTGCTTCAGGACTGACTCTTTGTTTGTTTTTCCCCTTTATTAGAGAGCTAGTTAGTTGTCGGTAAAATAACAATTACAGTATCTGAGCATTTATTATTTGTTCTGGAATGCCAGATGTGAGAATACAACTTACAGGAAAAGATGGAAACTTCATCTCTTTGTAGTCATAGTAGTCTTGAAAATTTAAGGAAAAGTAGAATATGTTTTTTTACATCCCATCTGAGTGAATCCTTCAGTAGTAAGCAAGTATTTGCATACTCTTTATGTAAGCAAGCTCTAGCTAAACAGCATCCACTAAATCTTATACAGTCTATTGCTGACTTGCAAAAATTGCTGGGAACTGTTACACGAATATGATCATCCATCTGGCAGAAAAAAATGCTGAAAACTGCAGTGCCATTAACACTTTTGTATGGCAAAAGCTCTGATGTGCTGGATCCATTCTGTACCTCAATGAATTACCCACAGTAAAAAAATAAAAAAAACAATCGTAGTCTGGAACACTCACTTGGACAAACCTGCAATTATAACTGGTAGCAAGAGACTGTGGGAAGCAGTATCTTTTGATAGTATCTCAAAAATATATCAAAATGATTAACAGCTTTCCCAAAGAATTTGAGGACTTGCTAATTCTAGACTGATATGTGAGTTTTAAAAAAAAATATGCAGCTTGATGTTTTTCACTAATTAATAGCTTTCTCTGAGTGCAGAAAAATGTAGTTGCCAAGTTTGACCTTGGACCAGAATCATGGCTGGAATATTGAATTTTTTTGTTTTATGTAAACCACAGTGACCAGTCATGTAATTGTCCTCTGTGGGAGGTTATTGAAAAGCACTGAAACTGATTGCAACTGCAGTGGCCCAACAAATTAGTTTGACTCAGCTTCAAATCGTTTTGCACTAACATGCCTTGTGTCCATAAACTTTGTATGTCTTCTGGTTGTCAAACCACATTGGAAGTGGATTAACTTAGAAGTGGGTTGGATTTGCCCTCCCCAAAGTAGGCGTGGATGCCATTGTATCCTCCTGCAATTCTTGCAAGCATACTAAGTTTTCTAAGTAGTTCCTTATGACTCATACAGCCAGTAAAGCAGTATCTCTTCACGGACCGATGTGTTCTCTCTCCTGCTCCAGGGGCATCCAGGCAGGATTTCATCTCTAGTTTTAAATATTGGTGTCCGGCTGTTACCATCTTGTGCAATTTCAGTTCGTGGGGAGATCACATATCTTTGACCCTATTACTCTCCAGTCATGCCTCAGGTAACTGTATTGTGGTCATGTACTAGAAATGCTCAGTGTAATTGACCCCTGGAGAGGGGAGCTTTATCTTTGCCAGCTGTCAGGCAGTAGCTTAACAGAGCTATAAAAGCAGGAGTCGGGGGCAGGTTCCAAGTAAGGGGCAACAAGGGTTCTCTCCAGTGCCTTTGTATAATGGAATAGCTGTAGTCAAACTATATTGTATTGACTATTACCTCTCAACAATATGAGGAGAGGTGTGATGCTGTAACTTTAAAATCTTCTGCGTATCTTGTTAGATGTGCTGCATTGCTTTCAAAACTTGTGGTGGTATGAATAACGTAACTCATATCCAAACACAGTGCTGCTAACCCACTGACCCAGGTGGAGTCATAGAAATCTTCAACGAGTCCAAGTTAGAACAAGAGAAATCAGGACCATAGATCTCCACCTCAACGGTCGTGTTTCCAATTCCTGTAAGTGTTTAAGACGATGTAGAAATGGAACTTAATGGAAGGAGAAATAACGTACTTACTGCCTTCCTGCCACACTACCGCTGGACTGAACATAGGAGTTAGAGATGATGTAAATTCTTTATTCCTCTTTTAGGGTGATAAAAAAGCTCAGGAAAAATTATACTTATTTGTCTTTACACTTGTGTGGGTTTTTACCACAATCCAAAAATAATAATGAAGAATAAAAAATAACAATATCACCTGACTAAAAGAGTTTTAAGAAAGGCACCGGAGATAACTTGTGTGCTTTATTTTCATTGTAGTATCAGTGTGAGAAGATAGAGAGAAACTTAGCTGGTAGAGAAGCAATTTAGCCTTCTTAAGCAAATGCTGTTCTAGCTTTGCACAGCCTTATGACTCTACAATAAAAATGCTTTAATGTGAAAAACTTTCATCTTGGTATACTATTGAGTTTTTAGTATTAAAAATAAAAAATAATATCCTGAAATTTCATCACATTTGTCATTTGATGCCTTTATACTCCTCTCTTTCTGTTTTGAAGCACTACTACCATAATATCCAGGCAGACCTTATAACAAACTCAGAACAAGGACTGAGTGAAAATAACTTTGTAATAAACAGCTTATTAAAATTGAGGATTTAAAATATGAATGAGAGTGCAAATGCCTCAGTTATGAGTAACACTTTGGATGAGTTCACACTCAAGTAGGTAAGTGTATACGGGGCAATGTTTTATCACACAAGTAAAATTTCTTGTCTAAGAGCATGGATTTCCCACAAACTGCTCCTGGATTTGAAATAAGGGTCTCTCTCTCTTTTTTAAATCACTTCATTTCATAGAGGCTGTTTCATGTAACTGAGATTATCTGATACTCGATATTGAAGTGCAGGTCTGTCTTGCTTTCAGAAAACTCTTGATTGCATTGCAGAAGTGAGTCGTAGCAAGAAACATTTCCATGTTAAGAGGCTCGTTAGCTGGGTGCTGATCTATCCTCCAGCTCTCTAAAAGCTGTTTCCCCCAATCATTCTGGGACCTTGAAAGGCAGACTTGAATTGATTCTCTTTTCTAAGTAAGTGTTTAGTGAAAGGTTTTGCAAGTTTGGGGAGTGCATTGAATGGCTGGCAATTCCAAAATGCTGCAAGTCAGGACTCATCTCAGGAGATGCTCCTCTGTCTGTTGATGCAAATGTTCCTGTTGTCAGCACGTGTGTGGGTGGAAGTCAGGACCTTTCTAAAGTCCTGGCATTATGGTTTTTTCTAACCTCTTCCATCACCTCTCCAGGTAAACCTTTTAGAGTGGTCAGTATGGTGCTTTAAAGCCTGATGAAAATATCTATGGTGAATCTCAAAACCTAGAGTGGGAAGTGGCAATAAGAATGTTTCTTATTAAGTTTTGTACCATTCACAGAATCACAGAATCACTAAGGTTGGAAAAGACCTGTAAGATCATCAAGTCCAACCTAAAAAAAAAACAAAAACAAAAACAAACAAAAAACCAAAAAAACCCCACACAACAACAACAAACCACAACACACCAAAAACCAACCCACCCAACACCACACAGCACCATGCCCATCAAGCTACATCCCACAATGCCACATCCACACGCTCCTTGAATACCTCCAGGGAGGGTGACTCTACCACCTCCCTGGGCAGCCTATTCCAATGTTTCACTACTCTCTCAGTAAAGAAATTTTTCCTAATATCCAGCCTGAACCTCCCCTGGCGCAACTTGAGGCCATTTCCTCTTGTCCTGTCACTAGTCACTTGGGAGAAGAGACCAACACCCACCTCTCTGCAACCCCCTTTCAGGTAGTTGTAGAGAGAACAGGAACCCTAACAGTACAAACCATTAGTAACTTCTTCATATGGATCACATTTGTGACAGCAGAGTAGTTTTCTTGACGTCCGTGCGTGCTTCTGTTACAGCAGTCCTGTAGCAGCTCTGCTACTACCCATCCACTCTGCAACAGCAGAAGGCTCTTGGCTGGCAACAAGCAGGTGCTTTCCCGTGCTGGGGAAGTTACTTTGCAGGAGTTCAGTCTGCAGAGCTGTAGGAAGGTGATTTACTTTCATCGCGTGGTGTTTATCCCAAGTCTAGAATGATATCTTATCCCATTAATTATTGTGCTTAGGTAAAGACCAAAACCTGGTGACTATCTTTAGAAGTATCAGATTTTTGTCAGTCTTCCTTTCTTTCTCAGATACTCTTATTGCTCATGCTTTAAAGCTGTTCCTGTGGAGTCCAGGCCAGCAGTCTAATTGTACTTGCAGGTGGGAGGACACCAATATTCGTTAGCATTTTTTGTATATGACCTGACAGTGCTTCAGAAGCAGTACTGGCTTGGAGGTCAGGGTTGCAGAACACATTAAGGGCATGCCCAAGAAATGCAAGTGAAGTGACACAGACGTACCCTACAACTATAATTAGTGGTTCCTGTGAATCAGGCAGGATATATGTGTTAATATCCTTGACAGCTCTTCTGATTTGTGCAATGTGATATGCAACATGTTGCCCTTCAGAAGTAATCCAAAATTGGACTTGAGATTACTGCTTTTTGGGCTCTTTTTCACACATTGTCTCTCACAGAACTTCACAGAAACAGCATTCCTTGAAAAAATGTGTTGTTGCTTTCCTCAAACACAGTATCCCAGTCATTTACACCTCTTCTCTTTCTCCTCCTCATTTCCAGTGTTTGGAAATGCTGGAACGCCTTTCTCATGTGGCATAAGTAAGAGCTGAGATAGGTCTGGAAACAGCACAATCCTTCAAATGCCTAGAAGTGAAATTTAAATCTAAGTGAAATTGCCATCGTCACTAAAAACTTAACCAAACACCTCTTCCCCGTTGCTTTTCCTCATTTCCACTGTGAAGAGAACTAAGTTATTTAATAGTTTAGAACAGGTAAGAAACAGTGGAGGAAATCCTTTCCAACTGCTCTGACTTGTGCCAACGGACACATAGAATTCACAAGGGAGGAAATAATTTTGTCTCACCTCTGAATCTCTGATTTCTGAGAAAACAGCTTATGCTTTTACTTTTCAGGAAGACATAATGAATCCTGGAAGTCCTCTTGTTTTTTAAGATTGAACAGACCTTTATGTAGCAGATGTACTATGTTAGTAGAGCTGGTTGGGTTTTGCCAACAGAACTTGTGGCTCTGTAATGTTGCCATCTTGATGTCAGTGATGTTTCCTCAAACATCTTTTGGCACTGAGGCTAATTGGCAAGGAACGGCTCATGCCCATGCTGCTAAGGGCTTTTACTCTTCAGGACAGGATGACTGTGTTCACACCATCTATGGGGAACAGCCCCAGTCTCTGCTAGTTCCTGAACCATACCTGGGAGTTTCTGGGGAAGTGTTAAGTGGCCCAGGCCAGAATCATCCCAGGAACCGTTGGGGTGATTCGATAGTAGAAATGACTGAGTTCCAGTGCCTGGACGATGGTGGCACTGGTTAATTTACAGGAATGGACACTGGTGGCACTGGTTAATTTACTGGAATGGTCACCAGTGGAGAATGCACATTCTTGGAACCAGCTGCAGCCCTGTTTCCAGAGCGTGCAACATCAGGTGAGCTTCAAAGGGCTGAAAAAACCCCATGTTTTACATGCTTAATAGCCTCCGTCCTTCTGCCTTTCTAACCTTGCTACTCATAGCATTTCCTTTAGAGAAATCCAATGTCTGGATGCTCCTACCGAGGGATACTGCAGGTGGTGTACACTAGTATATGAACAATTTTGAGGGAGGTTCCAAGTAGCTAGGTATTTTTTCTCCTTTCTCCTTGGTTTGCGCATTTCAATTGTATATATCGATAGACAAATTATGTAAGACTCTTGTATTCAGTAGCTGCTAATTGTGATCTTGCTAACTCTATAGAAGTTCACGCAGCCAGATTTGCTGCTCTGTACCTTCATGGAATAGAATCAGAGAGTCACTGAGGTTGGAAGACAACTCTGGAGGTCATCTTGTCCAACCCCCTGCTCAAAGCAGGGTCAGCTAGAGCAGGTTGTCCAGGGCTGTGTCCTGTCAGTTTTGAGTATCTCCAAGAATGGAAACTGCAACTTTTCTGAACATATGTTCTAGTGTTCAAGCACACTCATAATAAAAAAAGTTCTTCTTTAAGTTTAAATGGAAAATCCTGTGTTTGGTTTGTGCCCATTATCTCTTTACTTGTCCCATCAGGTATTTACACACGTTGAAATGCTCCCCCCTGAGCCTTCTCTACTCCTGGCTAAGTGGTCTCAGGACTCTCAGCCTTTCCTTATCTGACAGATGCTCCAATCCATTAATCATCTTCCTGGCCCTTCGCTGGACTTGCTCCAGTATATCCATGTCTCTCTTGTACTGAGGAGCCCAGAACTGGACACAGTACTCCAGATGTGGCCTCACCAGGGCCAAGTAGAGGGGAAGGATCACCTCCCTTGCCCTGCTGGAAATGCTCCGCCCTACCGCAGCCCAGGAGGCTGTTGGCCTTCTTTGCTGCAAGTGCATTGCTGGCTTACGTTCGACTTGGTGTCCACCAGGACCCCAGGTCCTTTTCTTGCTAGCTGAGTAACGAAAATGTTTCCTACACCACTATGAATGGACCTTATGTGATCTCTTCCTTGCCACTGAAGTAGCACCTGGCTGCTGAGAGCAGATACAAGGTCTTGAGGACATGACTGGGAGTGCCCATGGCTCACTGTATGTTGCAGAAAGAGTCTTGGCTTGGCCATCTTCAAAGGTCATCAGAAAATTGCTTGGGAGCAGGCTAGAAATAACTTGATTTAGATCAGCTTCTTATGCAACTGTGCCAAAGGATTTGTAGTTGATACTTCAAGCTATAGACAGCTGTGATCCTACTTACCATCCAGTTGATTTACTTCTGGGGTATTGACAGGATTTCATACTGTCAGTGCTCATGTGGTGCACAACATATTCCTTAATCATGGAAGCTTTGCAGTCTGAGAAAACTGCAGAAAAGAACTTGTTCCAGTGGGAATAAAACAGAAAAACACTGGTGAGGAAAACCAAGCACAATGTGCATCGCAAAGAGGACTCATTACAGAAAAAACATAAGTGAATTGAGCGAAGAGTATTTACAGGTATCTGTTTTAGCACTTTAATTATACACTGGAAGATGAAGTAAATAATTTCTTAGTATCTGTTGTTGCTTTTTGGTTTTTATTGCTGCTATTCAGATCTTGCTACGTGAATATTGTTACTTGCTGGAGTTTCACAAGACATGTGTCTACAACCCAGGAAGAGTGTTAAGCCTAAATGTTTATTTATTATGTAGAAACAAGTAATTGTATTGCATGCATAACCAAAACTACATTTGAAGCTAACCCTAAAATGATTTGGCTTTTGTATTGAAGACTGAGTGCAAGCTAATGAATGGAGATGAAGATAAATATCAGTTTAGTACTGGACTAAAGATTAAATTTGTGGCTCAGTGTTAGTACTCAGAAAACATTCTCTAGACTCTTGTGGCTTAGGAAAGTTTTGCCAGGCTGAAAATCATGTATTTCTTTTCTTTGTTCTGGGTGTGTGTGTGAACCAGTGGAAAAATGATTTTGTATATTTGTGTCTGAGCTCTGATATGAGTGGATGCATCTTCATTGAACCTGTCAGAATAGTCACTCTTTGCACCAAGAAAGTATCTGGCCCTAGACTTAACCAATGTGTCATTGATAACTAATGCATATTCTGTAAATAAAAGCACTGTGCTTAAACAGTGTGTCATCTGCTCTTTTGGTGCGCTTAGAGAGCTAGTGTTCAGTATTACCATAGGAAATTTCTGTGATGATAGTTTCCAGTCTTCTTCCTGTATAAATTATTAGATGCAAATTGTCGATAAGGGCTATAATGCATTCACTAGCCACAGATAGTGTTTTTTCTTTAATCTGATTTTGTTGGTTGATTAGTGTTTGTTCAGCTCAGTGCCTCTTTAACAAAAGGACTTAGAGGTAGATCATGTCATGTGTTCAAATGTATCCTGTCCGTATACTCTTTATTAAAAACAAAGTGTAACTCAAGATTCAAACATAATACAGTGCTTTAGTGTTTGCTGTTCTGAAGTGATGCAGACTTTCTGGAAGAGAAAAAATTTTATTTATAGTAGAAAGAAAACCCATTGAAGCTATTAGAAGGACAATATAATATAAAGCAAAAAACCCCACTGTTTCCTGAGATTCAGGAGTTTATTAGTACTTGTTTGGTTCACGTACATTTCTTTTTCTTCCTCTTACTCTTTCCCACACTTTTTTCCAAGGCCTTTTGGAATGCTGGATCTCATGCAGATCTAAACAGCCTCCCAGTACTGCTGCATCCCTCTTGTGCAGACCCCAATAACCTGAGCTCCTCTGAACTGTCTCTTCCAAAAACTTCATTTGAAGACTGCAAGGACCTGAGTATCACCCATTTCACTGTTAGATGGCTCTGATTGTGAATTAGCCTCATTATTGAACTCATTTCTCATTTTAATTAGTTTAGGTTTACCTTGCAAAACTTGTTTCTTGTTTTGCTCCTTCCTGCTAGATCAAATTACACTGGGAATGGGAGAATTGTTCTCCCATTTTAAGATGTTGGTGAGGTTCCTCACAAGCAGCTCTAAGTATTGCTATAGTCACTGGAAGCCATCCACTGACCTTAGGCTCAGCTGTAGCTCAAATTAGCCAACTGTACTTTTGTTAACTGGTCCCTAAACTACAAGCTTTTGGAGGCTGAGAGAGTATTTTGGGAAAGTGTTGTTATATTCTTGCTTTGCTCCCAAGCTCCTTTCTAGGCATCTGCTGCTGAGCAGCCAGGGAGTGAGCGACATGAACAGATCCCGTTACGCCTAACGCAGGACCTAAGTGCGATGCTCTGGATTGCAAAATGAACTCCTGAATTATCATCGAGATCAGACCCTCGTGTGGTTGCTGAAAAAGCCTGGAGGTGCCTGAACATCCTATTTCCTTTTTTATTTTAGCGGTGAATTTGCTTCCGTGCCTGGAGTTGCTTCTCTATGCGTGCACAAAATTGTCCCAATCTGAGCAGAAGGGAAAATAAGCCTGGCTTCCCCATCAGCCTAAGGGCTTTCAAATCCTGCCTCTGAGCTAACCACCCACCTGCCTGGGCAGACGGTGCTTTCCCTGGTGTGCAGAGAAGGGAGGGCTGTGTAAATCCACGTCCGGGACAGTCCCCCGAGGGCTGGAGTGGGGTCTCCGTGTCTGGTCTTGGAAACAGGCTGGGAGCTGGCAGAGGTTTGTGCCCTCGCATATCACGTACAGGTTCCTGAGTGCATTGCAGCAAGGTCAGTGCAGCTTTTCCTCGGGAGTCTTGGGGCTCCTGGCTTGGAGGAGGAGCTGGGCTTCGGCATGTTCCCCGGGGAGTTCGGAGATGAGGTGTCTCTCTCTTTTCAGGAAAGCTCCTTTGCTCCTAGCTATAATGATTATTTTTATGAAAAAAGTCACACAATGTCTTCCTGCTTTTCTGCTCCTTGTGGGGAAAATAAGCTTTTATTTTTCCTTCGGAGAGTGAGACCCAAAGCCAGAGCGGGGGTCTGGGCTGCATGTTCCGTTTGGACTGCAGTGCCAGGCTGCACCCTTGGGTAAGGCTCCTGTACGTTAGCGTTATATTATTATTATTATTGGTCCTTCTTCTATATGCATGGTGGAGTGCCTTGCTGAGTCAAATGCATGGGGCACAGGAGGCAGAATTTAAAAAAATGAGTTCTGGTTTCTGTTACAGGGACCAGTTGCTTACAAGTTAGATACAATAAGTCATTGCTTATGTATCTGTTCTATTTCTGGTCCAAAATGACTGTGGTCCCACAGTGTTCTGTAGGTCAAGTGTAAGTATTAGATAGGAGGAATAGGCCAGCAGAATAAAATCCTTATGTCCTGATTCTCCTCACAGCTACAGTAATAAAGGCTGGAAGAAATGCAAAGGAGCTCTGCAAAGTTTGTTGTACTACTGAACCAGAAACGTGGCAACAGATTAGTATCTGTTAAGACTGTGCATGTAATTGAGTAGAGGTGACTCTTACAATAGGAAAATTATCTTCCCCTCAGTTATAAAATGGGCAGCATAAACTGTAAATTAAGGGCCCATCAGAGGTTGTGGCTGCAGCTTGAGAGGTTCCAGGCTTCTAGTTAAAGCCCCCGAAGAGAAATGGTAGAGCAAAAAGTGCATCAGGGGAGATGTGGCTGATTCTTCCTCCAGGTTAGGAGAGTTGAAGCAGTCTATGGTGCTTAACCTATGAGCATGCTGCTTTTAATTTTCCATTTTTATTAACATGAGTTATTAACATAATGAATATTAACACAAAACCTTTCTCAATTTCATTTTTTATTAAAAAATAAAGGGTAAAGCTGGTACAGGCATGGAAGAACGCACCACTGAAAGCTGCTTGGAGATAACAATGTGGAGCAGGAGGGAGCTAGGGGTACAGATTGGGAAATGTTGTAATACTGTATGTACCTCAGCATTGGGATATGAAAGCTTATTTTAATATTTAATAAAATTTTAATTTTGCTCTTTTTTTTTTTTTAAACAAAGCAGTGATTGGAAGATCTTACTAGAAAATGTAAGTTCTCAAATTCTGATCCGCTGGAACCTATGATGGCCCACAAAGCTTTCATAATGCAGTACAGTAAGCTGTCTGGTCACATTATGTAGGTCCTCCTTGCTTCCCACAAGTTTGGCGTTAAAAGAAACTCAGAAAATGAAGTAAACATGTTCCAAATACTCCTACTTTGTGTAGGTTTTTGCCTGAATGCTGTATGGCGGTTACAGTGATCAGGAGGAAGAAGGGACAGCTTTCCCCAGCATCGCAGAATGAGTGAGAAGGCCCCCAAGATCGCCTTCCGAGGCATTACAAAAACCTGAAAGATATTGCATATAAATGGATTGTCTTTCCTCATCCTTCCATATACTGCATACTGAAGAATTGTGTCCTTGGTGTGTATTTTGTGGCGTAGCACCTTTGGGTTATTGATTGGATTGATTAGTAGCAAATTAGAGCAAGCAGCAGTATTTACTGACAATTTCTGTCCCTTGGACGGGGGAGGCAGGCTCCCAGAGCCTGGGCTTCAGCCACGTGAGTGCTTTGTACTGGTGCAGTTCAAAGAGCTCAGGGGGTACGTTTGCCTGTGACAAGAGCAGTTGTTCTTCCTCGCTTAATTAAATGGCAGCTTTTTTTGAATTCACCTGTGTACTTCACAGGGCTTGCCCCCTTTGCTGGATGCACACACCAGTCCTATTTCTAGGCAGAACTGCAGAATCCCTTTTGCTTTAGAAGTTATCAGAAGGTAAGACAGTCTTCTATGTGATTTCAGGGATTTCCCAGTTCCAGTTGTGTTGGGCACTTCAAGAATGAGTGCTGGGTTTTTTGTGTGCATGTGTGTGTGGTTATTTTTCTTGTGGTAATAAATGATCCTTTTTTTCTGGAAGAAAACTGATTTTTGTAAGGTCCGCCATTAGGAATTACAGAAAAGGTTCTTCTCTGAGTTTGCTGTAAAGAGTTCAGTCGATTCTAATGCTTTCCAAATTGGCTTTCCCTTTCCTAATCTGTTCTGTGTAGAAGCTGTGCAATATAACATATGAGTGTGTGCTTACTCCTGAATAAATTAACAGGAGTTTTGCCAGCAGGCCTGATCTAATGTGATTTTTTTTAATTAATAAAGAAAGAGGATATATAATGCATCATGGGTTGCATACTGAACGACATTAGATTAACTAGGAATTGAAGAACTGTGTGTCCTGTTGATGGTGGACAAAATCAAAGGTGTTGACAGATTCACGCACTCCATCACAAACAAAAAAGGCCTTGAGGTTGTTTATTTGAATAGGGGGACCATAAATCTAGCACACAGATACCAGCAAACAATAGTCCTGGATTTTGTTTCTTAAAAAATATGATGTGTGATATAGTAGAAGTCCATTATTATATGTCTTTATATCTTTATATATAGCTGTAGATAATATATAATTTTGTATGGCCAGGAAGTAGGTTGGCAAATGTATATACAATAAACAACGTGGATTTATAGTCTCTGCCTGCTAAAGGTTTACATTCATCCTTAATTTACTTTGTGGGTCCTGTTGGGTCCTTCCTGAGAGCAGTAAAAATGGTTGTCTCACATTTTACAGTACATTTGAAAAGTGGTGTAATATGATTTGTGCCTGAATTTATATTTCAGAGGGGAATTCAAGTTATTACTATTTCCTCCTATTAAAATCATCAGGTCCTGAATACGTTCAGCTGAAAAACAGGACTGTCTAACAGTCTTTTACTCTAGACTTGTAAGGAATCAATATAGTTCCCATCAGCACAGTAAATTACTTACCGAACCACTTCCAGTAATCATGATGCACAATTTCTCATTAACCCCTTCCCTTCTCTGTATAGAACCAATATTGTCTTAGAATAAAGTTGTTTTGGAATATATCTGTAAATCATTAGACACTAGAATAATTAATTCAAAATTTGATAACTAAGGCTGTTATATTTAAGGATGTGTGGTGCTCCCACACGATTAAAGTATACAATTAAATACTTTCTTGAAAATGTGTGGATGAGTCAAGGAGCAGGAATTGCTTGCTTTATTTATGGGAGGAGTTGGGAGTCAGGGGACTCACTTCTGGGGAGGGATTTTTGTCTTTAGCTTAACTTTTCAAGATACCTGGACCGTTTTGAGCTGCTTGGCTGGAAGAAAGTATCTACCAGGGAGAGAGTAAGGGTACTTTTAAAATGCAGTCCCTAAAATGAATATTCAAGATCCACGCTCTGTTAACTCACTGTCTTTTAGTGTTTTTACATGACTTCACCATTACTGCAGGTTTGTTGTTTTCTTTCAATAGCATAAATCCAGCATCGCTGTGACTGAGCAGGTGGACATGCTTGAGCCTAGGTAGCAGGGCGTAGGAGCCCCAAAGGTAGTGGCGGCTGGGGAGAAGCAGCTGGGGCTGGCTGGCTGGGAAAGGTCCTTGGGAAGAGCCAGGGAAAAACTGAGTGCAACAAAGACATCTCCTAACTTGGTGCATTTTCAGAGACCGTTGTGGAGCAGGAGATATATAGCTCAAAGGACTGTGTCAGAATTAAAAGACTAGAAAATGACAGCGTTATTTGATGGAATGTGAAGGGAATTGGGAAAGGCAGTGCTAAGGTGAGAGGAAGTTACGCCAAACTAAGTAATGTGAGTTCAATAGCTTCTCGGATATATTACTGGCCACTTAAGAAGTTTGTCAGAAACAGACAAATTTAGAAACAAAGTCATGTCTTGGTTGTTGCTAATTTTATATTTGAAAATGCAGCTAAGTTAAAGATTGTGTTGAGATACTTTTCTTTCATATCCTGTTCATGCTTGCAGTTCAGAAATGTGGAGGAAGGGCAGAAAGGTGCAAGAGAACTGCGACCTGAGAGGGGTTTTATGTAAATAAACTGGTTTTATTGTAGATTTATTGGCAGCAATAAAAATAGTCATCACTTCCTCTTGTCAGAACTATAAACAGACATGATGTGAAGACAAAGGATGCAGATAATATTTAGAAAGTGCCTTTGTTTACATAGCTGTTTTTTGAGTTTGATCAGACATGAATTGACCAGTATGACGGTCTTTTCTTTGAGAGACTTTACTGTAGAGCTGGCCTCATCCAGATCCAGCAAATCATGAATGAGAAAGAGCCAGAAAATCATCATCTTTGATGATGTTAGCAAATAAAGGTGTGTCCAAAACTAATTTGATAGATGAGCAAATGCCTTCCTGTGCTTTCCTGCACTTCCACTGGAGCCATACCGGAGTCATGGGCCTCTCCCATTCCTGTGACTTACCAGAAAGTAATTCCTACAGCTCCATGGAGGTTTGCTGCATTTGTTAACCGGATGAGAAAGCACAAGAATGCTGGCTTTGATGTTGGAGAACTTCCTCAGCTGGAGATCTCTGATATTCATCAAGGTTAAACAGTCGTCTGCTCCTTCTGGTCCCTATCATTAGAAACTATTGTTCCCTCTGCATTATTTCTGTACCAGTATCCCTTGTGTCTCCTATCTGTCTAAGTTTTACCCCAGTTGAGAGTTGTTCATCATGTCAGAAGTACCAGACAGCTACCAATAGCAATTTTGGGAGCTAATTCTCCTTCTCCTAGGCTGGAAGCTGCCATTATGCCTGTAGGTAAATGAATGAAATGTTTGCTGCTATGGTGAGTCTGATGAAAAATGAATCTGTTTTTACTTTTGAAGCAAGTGAGTCTTCCCTGATTAGTGAGATACTAGATAGCTGAAGTGGGGCAAAGAGGGTGCTAATGCAAGCTGCAGTTTACCAAGAGTCTGCACCAGTCTTAGGGCTAAAATGATTAGTAAGACGAGCCAGGTCTAACTGCTTTTGCAAGAAAAGCTGTAGATTTGCCACAAGGCATTGATGACAAAGTGGCTGATGTATCTGTTTGACTAATGATGAGACTGGCAAGAGAAGGAGAGACGTGCTCTTAAATTCTCATGTGGAAAGCAGAAAATCTAGGACTGTAGAAGATCTGATGGGTTATCAAGAACAGTGGCATGAAGTCATATCAAGTTTGCTCTGAAAATTTGATTGATTTCTGTTTTGTGCTTCTTCTTTTACAAGATGTTTCTGAAGCTAGTGTCCTCAACTGTATTCATATCCATTTGTTCTCTTTTCAACTTAGTTGCTTAGTTTAATAGTCTTTGCCCAGTGTTCATTTCCCTCCACTGCCATCGTGAGGACGCTTTCATTCTGTAGGTGACTATTCTTTTTCTCGCCTCCTCTCATAATTTCGCGATTCCTCACTATGAAGTCATAGCCTCTCTCTGTGCCTATTCTTGTTTGAATTCTTCTTTCCTGAGTATATGATGAGAATTTTATACTTGTGTCTCACTAGCACCTGAACAATGATATTAATATCTGTGTCTCTGTCATGGAAATTTCTTACTTGATAAGTCCTAGGAGGCTTGTTTTTAACCACTGAAGTGAAGAGAAGCCAACAATCAACCTATAAAAGCAAGAGGAAAGCTGTGATCAGACTATTTCAAGTAGAAAAACCCAGTGAACTATAATTATCAATGTTTGTGGAACTAAAGAGGTAAATACAAAAGCAATATGTTTGAAATTGTTCTACCCCAAAACTAGAGAAGCACATTATTATCAGTTAAGTAAGAATATTGTGTTGTGTCGACAACAATTTCAAATGGTGTTTGCAGCATTTAAGTATAAACTTGAAAAAGTTTTCATCTTGCATAATCTAGCATAATTTAGGGGCTTAGTGAATCCCTCATTCCTGTTTTTCTAGGTTTGTCCGCTGGATCCATCCAGAAATATGATCAAAAGGCATATGAGTTTTAAGTTTACAAATCATGGAAGCAACAGATAAGCTGAATGTTGAACTGTTAAACAAATACTGCAATGCAAGAACTAGAGAACACTTGAAGCAGTTAGTAAGAAATCAATATAAAACAGACAAAAATGGGCAGTGAGCTTCTGGAATTTGCTACCCCAGGAGGCTGCAGAGGCAGACAGTATCAGGAAGATCAAAAAGACAAATTTATATACATCAGGACAATAAGCAGGTGCTAAAAATGCCATACTCTCTAATATCCCTAGTATAACAGTTCTGGATGCTGGCACGGTACAAAGGGAATGACTTCAGGAAGTAGCCCTCCCAATAGCTCTCCCGAAATATATCTCCTACTGCCACTCTGAATACAGGGCTGGGTGAGCTGTTGGTCTGGCATTAGGGCATTTTTTAATGTCCTTGTGCTCTCCACCCTGTTCTTTCTTTCCTACATTCTCTGTCCCATGGTAAGTAAACTGAATATCTTGTCTTGATATTCAGGTATACCTAGCCTATTGTACTCGGGAGACAAGATCACCTTTCTTGGGCATATTTCACACACATCATTTGTTCCCACTGGTGGTTTATCATTTTCATCAACTTTAAATTAGTCATAGTTTTCTTCAGGGTTTTGTGTGAGGCCAGCCTCTTACTAACTATCTGCTCTCATTTCCCTGTATTTCTTCAGTTCTTTCTACACATTTAATAACTCCTTTCTTACCTATTCATTCACCTTCATTACAAGCATACTTTCAAGGCTTCTCGCATGGTGTCCCTTTAGATGTCTGTGAGCTGGCAGTTGGCGCAGCTTCACAGGCTCGGGGAGAAGAGCAGTAGGCTATACCAGTGCAGGGAGGTAAGAGCATTTCTGGTTAGGTACAGCAGACTGTGCCACATTCCTTGCTCTAGGGCCAATGCCAACCTCATTGGACCAATGCTTATACTCATATTAATGTTCTGTGGCATGCAATGTTTCTCCCTCCGCTCAAATTTTCATCTAATCCCAGCTTGATCAAATGAGATCTGCAGCAGCTAAGTCGTATTAGAAAAAATTAGGTCATCAATCCATTATTAAGCTGGAAAGTATTTTATATTCTGTGACTGCCCTCAGGGTGTCTCAGAACATTCTACAGCTGATCTGTCCTGAGTATGAGAGCGCAGGGGTTTAGGTGCTAAAAGATGCGTACAGTTACTGAGGGAGTTGTAGGGTTTTTTAAAGCATTTTGTTTCGAGCCTTGCAGTTAGTTAGAGCCAAAGTCTTGGCATTTGTGACTGCGATCTTTATGGTACTGTTGGTCAAGGTGCTTTTGAAAAAAATCTCCTGGTCTCTTTTATGCATGTAGCAGCTACATCTGAGAGGTAGCACCAGTTCTGTAGTGTTGGGAAATTTTTCCTGAGAGGTAGGTAAAGTTCCTTTACTTGTGTTTTAGCAAAGATCACGGTACACTCTTAGAAAATATTACATTTGTTACATGTTTTGCTCTTGATAATATATTCTATCCAGCACGCTCTGAAAATTAAAAATCTGTCTCCAATTTTTACTGTATAGCAGTCTCTGTTTTAACTGTGGTGCTTTCCAAAATGACCATCTTTTGTGTATGCTTATTAATTTGTTAATCTTTTTCAGAGAAAATAGATCTTTATCTTGAGATCCTTCATGCAGGTTGTTTCACAGAATCACAGAATAGCTGGTGTTGGAAGGCACCTCTGGTGATCAACTAGTCCAAGCCGTTACTCAAAGCAGGGGCAACTACAGCAGGTTGCTCAGGACCTTGTTAGTCAGGTTTTGAATGTTTCCAACGGCAGAGACTCCACAACCTCTCTGGACAACTGGTTTCAATGTTCAATAACTCTTACAGAGTTCTTCCTCTTACAGAGTTCTTAGCACCAAATGATAACTCTTTCAGATATGTACAGTACAGGAAGCAAGACAGTTAAGCATCCGAAATCATTAGCTGATTGTCAGGACTTTGGCCTCAGTAACTAATTGGCTTTGGTGACTGATCCAGGCATTAGCGATATCTGTTCAAAGGCATGACTTAGTACCAGAACAAAAAATTATTCCAGTTCTGACATGGATGATGTTGTTCTGAGTGTTGAGGGGGAAGAAAGTATGGGGAGGATTGAATTTTCTTAGTTCAGGTCACGTACTGCATTCTTGAAATGCCACATTTGGATGCTTGCCTTCTCACCTAATCACTGCCTCAGCATGTCACATTGGATTTGGTGCAAGAAAGAGTTAATTTAAGGCAACTTGTGCAAGCTGCTGCAGATAGTATGAGTCAAACACATTTTTTTCCAGTGGCATTGTGCTTTGAGCCTAAGCCGCAGAGGAACTGGCATGCCAGGAGTTGAAAAGAGACGTCTCTGTTTTGTGCACACTCAACTTCCAAAGGCAGTGACTGGGGTAGAAAACCGATTTGAATATGAAATAATGAGTTGCCCAGAGGAAGTAAAGAGTAGTGACTATATCCATGGCCAAAAAGAGGTGGAGGGCACTGGATAAGATGCATGGACTCTGTCTGTCCTTTCATATTACTGTTGCTGACTCCCTGCCCTAAGATGATATGAGTGTTGGCACTCTAAACTGATGAGTTGTTTATTTTTTGTTTGCTTTCAGTTGCTAGATTGACATTACAGACCATACACTTGGACTGCTGTACATACTTTATAAATCGCTTTAAGATGTTTTAGTGTGATAAGATGATACAAAAATTGAAGTCATTATTACTGTCTGTATCACCAGGGGAATTGGACGCTGGCATTGATCTGTAAGAGAATAATTTCCGTATTTTGTTATTACATTAACCCATAGAAGTCTTCCTGTTTATGATTTCAAAGAAAGTTCTAATCAAAAAGGTCATTCTCCATAGCGTGTAGTGCTTGAGAGACACAGAAGGGCAGAAAATGTAGGAACCTTGTCGTTTTTTATCTGATCAATAACATCTTGCTTTGTTAATAGTAATGTCCCAGTATTTTACATTGCATCATTATCAAGATCCCACTAACTGCTTCACAGAACCGCTTGTGAGTGAAATCTAGCAGTTAGTGAAGGGTATACTGCTAACTGCTTGGTTTGGGGCAAATATTATGCGCCCCTTTAAATGCTTGGCATTTATCTTAAATTTTTTAATTAAAATAATCATAAAAATTCTGTGCTCATTGCTGTTTTGTAAGGAAAGAGATTGAATAAGGGCCTTATCTTGCTGTGTTGAGTAACACTTTATGATGAGCTAAATTGTACCGTTCATCCAAAAGCCACAGTAATGGTAGCACAGAGGCTGCTGTGTTGCAGAGGGAGTAACTTGCTGTTCGCTATCTTCTGCTGGTTTCAGAATAAAGCCTGAGAAATCAAAGGGATTTCTGATAACTAAAAAGTGCTTACAGTCAGAGCTAGAGGAGGTAAAAACTCGAGTCTGTTTTAAAAAATGAACCAAACAACATGACATTTTCCAAGGTAGTGTCAACGTAGCTCCAGTGTGGTTTGGTGGTATTGGCCAGGGCACCTTTGGATAACAAGTGTATATACTGGGAATCAAGGGTCAATAGAGGGCTGCAGGACACTCCTCCCTGTACTGGCTCGCAGTAAGTTTTGGTTTTCTTCCTAAAGTAAAGCTCTGCTTGATGCTTTGGTTCTCTGCTTGGACCAAATAATTCCTTAGTGTTGGCTCAGCCGGTGTGCTGCCTTCCTCCTGTTTACTTATAGCATAGCGGCGTCCAAAAGATGGAGTCAGAGATCCACTAGCAGAATCTGGGGAGTGTGGATTATTTGATTTTTTTAACATCTACAATCTGCATGGGACCGTGGTTCAACATTACCCTAATGGTAAAGATAAGTTACGAACTGGGAGTGATTGCCTGCAAAGACCATAGGCTCCTTATAGTTGGGCAAACATCTTTTTCAGGAATGATTTAGATACAACTGATAGTGTGAAGAGAAATCTCTGGCTCTTTTTTCTGTTTTGCTGTGACAGGTTACTGTTGAGAGGTATTTAGAAGGCTGGACCATGAAGTACGGGGCCTTCCTGAGAAATGGTGCTATTACACTATAGACAAATCTGAATTGCAACAATATTCATCCTCAGTACATCTTAAATTGATTAAATCGGTAAAATTCACTTTCACTGGTGGTTTCTTGACAGTAATGTAGATGCTTGAAAATAGGTGAGGGTCTATTTAGGCACCTGGACCAATTGTAGACTTAGAGGAGATATCCTACCTGTGGGAGACCAGCTGCCATTTAAGAACAGCAACTGGTTGTCTAAAATGGCACAAGATACCTATTTTACATGCCTAAATGTCTCACAAAGCACCAAAACAATACAGAAAATCAAAAGAAAAGGGAGCAGTGGAACATAGATCTCCGACAGTAAGGAAGGACCTAACTAATGAAACAATAACCTCTCAGACTTAGGTATCTCAGGGCTGAGAATTTTTTCTGTTGCAGGTTATCCTGTCAGAGTGAGAATATTGCATTAATGGAAATCCTTGGGTGTTTTTCCTTTTTGCCTTTTGCATCCAGGCCGTGCTTTGCTGAGACTTACTGACAAAAAGCTTGAACGAATGGGCATTGCCCAGGAAAGCCTGCGACAGCACATTCTGCAGCAAGTCCTTCAGCTGAAGGTGAGAGAAGAAGTCCGAAACCTCCAGCTGCTTACACAAGGTATGAAAAATAGTTTTGATATGGACAGTTATTGAGATCAGGTAGGAGAAGTTTTCCTGAGGACATAAAAAGTGACTTGACGTTCTCCCGCAAGAAACAGTGCATGAAAATGTCTCATAGATTCCACATGCTTTCCAAGTTGGGAACAAAAGGTAAAATAATGCATAAATAAATAGAGATGTTCAGCTGCCTGTTTTGCATGATGAATAAGCTCCATCTACAGCTTGATGGTAGTCTTATTTAACTCTATGCTTACTAAGATGAAAATAATTAAATATAAAGGGCACAAGTAGTGAACATGCTGTCTTTACAGACATTGTACATTTTGCATTAATTGTTTACTTCCAGTGCTAGATAAAAGAGTAATCTCTGTAACCTGTTTTATGATAAGAGCTGTCAGTGGAAAATTACCTGTTAGACTCTGCTTTTTGCAGATGGCTGATTCCTTTTTCATGTTGGAGTAATTTTACTGACTTGAATAGAGTTGCTTCTAATTTATGCGGCTAAGAAAACACAAAACTGGGCTCAATATGGAGATCTTGATTAGAAGACAGGGAAGAAGGAATAACACAAAAGCTCGTACATATTTTCCAAATGAGGTTAAGATGTTTTATAATGACTTGTGTTATTATCTCTCTATTAAGGCTTTTTAACAGCTGTGGTAACATGGAAGAAAAGCAATCATTGTGGTAACAGTGTAAAGGAACATTTAGACATCCTCTACTATATATCTGCAATACTTCCTCAATGTTAAATGTTGTTTGATAGTCCAGTGAGATAGCATAAACTGCATACTTCTGTGGTGTTCTGGTTCAGTGCCCGTTATATGTCACATCATATGAAAAAAATAGAGTTCTTCAGTACATGCAGTGTATTTTTAACAAAATGTCCTTCACACATGACATTATGTTCCTGATTAAGCCTTGCTCACTGTGTTTGGGGAAAAACTCTCTGATTAGTTGAGTAAGCTGCATTTTATCTGAAAGAGCTGATGTCTCAACTGAATTGTTCCTTCAGGCTTGGTGTTATGTGGATTGTGGTGAGGAGTGTTAGGGCTCCTTCATTTTGCCACGACCTGCAAATATGACCTCACCTCATCTTGTGTCATGTCAAAAGCAGTGCACATGCTGAAGCATCAGTGTCTTCCCCTGGTGTTTAGAGCTCTTCCTTTTCCCTTCATCCATTCATCCTTTCATCTGCTATTCCTACGTCCTTTTCTCCAGTGTTTCTGCACTTCAGCTCCGCACCAGCCTTCTTCAATAGAGCTGAAGTTACGGGGCAGCACAAGAGTCCATAAAACATTCCTCTGTGCAGCAGAGCTGAGTTAACTGTATGATCCCAGAGCAGGGAGGAGGGGCGGTGAGTGATAGGGTGGCAGCAGTATTCCTATCCCTTATCACCTCATTTACGCCAACTTGGAGTGTGTGTCTGTTGAAAGTGCTTCTTTGCAAGTCTACAATTAAGATACAATTTCTCAACTACAGTGCAGTCTGTAAAGCTGTGTGTATGTCAGTTGTTCTCCAAAACTGGTTCTGTCCCCTTGCCCAGTTTCTTCAAACTGTGTCCACACGTATTCTTATTATGGTTTATACATTTGTAATCCAGGTTGTTACTGGAACAGCTTTCTGTAAGTGTTTTTCTGTTTTGGAAAACATTTGGAGAACATTTTTTCTCTGGAAAGTAACACATTTGCATGCCAGCAGTTTGTGCCATTTGGAAATTCCACTTGCAAAATGCAGGTCACAGTATAGCTATTGCTACGCAGTCCTTTGCTGTCCTCCAAAATGTCCTCCAAAAATAGGGGAAAAAAAGCCCTCTGTCTCTCAGCACACAGCTCAGGAGATCGTTAGGTGAAAGAAGCTGTTAAAACCCCTTTCTGAATTCATTTAGCACACAAGCTGGATTGCAAGCAACGAGGTCCTAATTCAGAGCCCATTGATGTCAGCAGAAAGACTTCCACTGACTTCAGTTCATACCTCAACTGAAGCTGGAGCAAACAGGGGAAGTTATAAAAAAGCATTATGAGATAATAATGCTTTAAAAAAAGCACTTATCAGATATGTTAAATGTTTTTGCGTTCTCTTGTCCACAGAAAAAGTTAACCTAATTTTAAAAACTCAGTAGAGAACTAGCATTCTTTTCCACTCCTGTTTCAGAAAATGACTTAAAACTGTTTCATTCTTCTTCATTCAGGACATACCATCCAGTCTGTTCTGGGGATCTTAATGCCAGAATAGTACATGATTGTGTAATTGAAGGCTTGTCTTGAGTTTTAGGAAGACTTTTCTTTGGAGTAAGAACTGCCTGATTGAAGCTATTATGAACAGAAACTCTATTCCAACCTCCACTAGGATAGAAGGGCATAGGCTCAACTACTGATCTATGCTTTTTCCCAGACTTAGTGATGTTGGGGAACTAATTTGACAAAATATCTTCCAATGTCTCTTGGGGAGAGCTGCACACTGTTGGAAACACCATTATTGTACTGTTACCACTGCAAGCCTGAGTTGAAAGATCATTTTTAAAAAAAAGCCTTACATAACTACATAGAGAAGAAGTTATTTTGAGATTTTTCAATGCGAGTCCTGCTTTTGGCTAGCATAGAAGAGACTGTCCTCAAAGTGGTAGAACAGTGCTATGTGTGATTCTGAGCAAAGTATCCATAGACAGCAATCTGCTAATAGGGCTGAGCTTAGGAAACATTTTTGGATTTGGATTAAATGATACCTGCATTTAAGATGACGTTGGGCCCCCTCCTAAGCTCCACTGTGAGTTTCATATAGGGCAAAGTGCTACTTGAATGTACTGCCAGGCCACAGAATGTGCCAAATTTTCTTCAAAAAAAGTTTCTCCTGCTAGCAAAATGTGTTAGAATAAGGCTTTATGCTTCATTGAAAGTCTTCACAGCTGTTGATACCTGTTGAAATTATTTCTTCAGAAAGTTTTCTCTCATCCTGCACTAGTGCCCAGCTACTGAAAAACATATGTGACCAATGATAAGCCCAATAAACCGTTTTTTTTCCTTCCTTCAATTTTCAAAAATAGTCCCATTCAAAAGCTGATATAGTACCCTAGCACTGCATTCTTCCAGGAAGGGAACTAGAGGGCCTTCAAAGATGCATCTCATCTTCTGAGGAAAGAAGAAGTAAGAGCCATGCATTCTAGTGATGGATCATTCACTGGGTTTTAGAGGAACCTTGTAACAGAAACATGGCCTTCACAGGGTCCATGTGGTGGGTAAACCAGAGCCATGAAACCCCCTTCAGCTGAAACGTGTTATAAGGATTATTACAGCATTATCAGCCTCTTAATACTAGAGTAAAGGCAGGCTTGATCAAAATTCGAGCAGTTTGGCACTGAACCCTCCCAGGCTGTCAGAAACATGACGCTAGCTCCTGTTCACCTCATCTGTTTCTTCCCTGTGAACGTTGAAGGTTGGAGGAGCCTGAGCACTGCCATTCCAGCTTGCATCACCATGTCCGAGGAGGTTTGTTGTCATTTTCCATAATCAAAGCCTTGAGGTACTAGACTCACTCCCACCTTCTGAATTCCCACGTATGAAGAGCTTCCCCATTGTCGTGGCTCCAGTACACAACATGAATGATTGGGAGTTACACACCTGCCTAAAAAGGGACTTGAGTGGTTGGAAAATTTGAGAACAGTGGACCTTGCGAAGTGCAGAACTGGAAGGTCATTTGGACTTAAGAGAATGCAATTGCAGCTTGCTCTCCCCCTGCTGTGTAGGCTTTATGGATACGGTAGTATCTGAACCGCCATTGCCTGCTGTCTTTCATATCCCTTGAAGAAGCGTTGCTTCAGATCAGCACATTTCTTTCTTTGTCGTCTCTGTAAAGAAGTCAGAACAGCTGAAGTTTGTGATAGAAGGTCATCCCGTTACACTTCCAGGATGTACTATTTTCTTTCCTGGGTACATTTTGGACTCAAGGTTTTGGCACCCGAGGAATCATGAGTTCCTTCCGCCAGAAATACTCTTTTTCTCCTCTGTAAAAAACAGCAGATGTTGCCTCTGTGAGCACTCCAGGTAGGCAGTGTGTTCGCTTTCCCAGGCAGCTGGCGGGGGAAGTGTGTAACACTTGAGGAATCTCAGTTTCATGTCCCTGTGGTGGTGTTCGGAGGTGTGCGGCATTTGAAATGTTGACTGTCTGTTACCAGGCACCCGTTTCTTTTGTTTTCATTATCTTGACCTCACCTTTTTCTTTTCCCTAACCCTGAAGCTTCCAGCTAGTCAGGAAGGGCCTTTCTTCTTATAGCACAAATTACTATGCAAATGTTTCTTGCATATGCTGCATACATGGCATCTATCCAAGGCACAGAAAAAACCACTTGATATTTCAGAAGAGCTCCAGCAAACTGAATTCCCAGCTGACTTCCTTTGCTCTGTGCTCCTGTTATGCCCCAAAATCTCTGAGAGACCTTGTGAGTTGAAGACAAAGTATAGCATAGAAACACTGTCGGAAGTTACCAAAAAGTAGTAGTTTATCCCTTATCATAGCATCAAAACTGTGTTCCAGGGCTCAACATGCTAATTTGCCTCATTATAGGTAAAGAAATCTTAACCTGCTTCTTGATATGTTTTTATTTCCACTATATATCCCTATCCTTCAAGAAGCTCAAGAAGTGGGCCCATGTGAACCTCATGAGGTTCAACAAGACGAAGTGCAAGGTCCTGCACCTGGGTTGGGGCAACCGTGATATCCATACAGGCTGGGGGATGAGGGGATTGAGAGCAGCCCTGAGGAGAAGGACTTGGGGGGACTGGTGGATGAAAAGCTGGACATGAGCCGGCAGTGTGCACTTGCAGCCCAGAAGGCCAATCATATCCTGGGCTGTATCAAAAGAAGTGTGTCCAGCAGGTCGAGGGAGGTCATTCTGCCGCTCTACTCCGCTCTGGCGGGGCCCCACCTGTACTACTGCATCCAGCTCTGGAGGTCTCAGTACAGGAAAGATATGGACCTCTTGGAGCAGTTCGAGAGGAGGGCCACAAAAATGATCAGAGGGTTGGAGCATCTCTCCTATGAAGAAAGGCTGAGAGAGTTGGGGTTGTTCAGCCTGGAGAAGAGAAGGCTCTGGGGAGACCTTATGACAGCCTTTCAGTACTTAAAGGGGGCTTAGAAGAAAGATGGGGACAGACTTTTTAGCAGGACCTGTTGCGATAGGACAAGGGGCAATGGTTTTAAACTAAAAGAGGGCAGATTTAGACTAGATATAAGGAAGAAATTTTTTACAATGAGTGTGGTGAAACACTGGATCAGGTTGCCCAGAAAGGTGGTAGATGCCCCATTCCTGGAAACATTCAAGGTCCTGTTGGATGGGTCTCTGAGCAGCCTGATCTAGTGGAAGACGTCCCTGCTCATTGCAGAGGGTTTGGACTAGATAACCTTTAAAGGTCCCTTCTAACCCAAACTATTATATGATTCTATGATCCCTTTTACTCCTTTCCATTGTATGTCCTTTTTTCCTGTACCACTGTAGGAATCATAGCACTTGTACTTAACACTGCTTTTCCAGGACTGTAAAATGACTTTGCTACCATCTGTTAGCATACAAAAGAGCAGTCTTTGTTGTATTTTTCCCACTCCCAGTCAAGGACATTTGCAGCACTTACAGAGGATGTAGGCTTTGGAGTCAGAAGCCATGTTTGTTCCTGAGAGGTTTTTCAGACTTTAGGCACTGTTAAGACTTCTGAAAATCATTTTTTTCAGGATACAAGTATGCACTGAGGGATTCTCTATAGTTTTCATTTGTTTTAGCTTAAGCAGAATATAGTATGTGGAGTGTGTATCTGAGTACAGATAAAATGTTTAAAATGCGTGCATCAGTGATGATAAATATCAAATTCCATCTATGGCATCAGTTATTTGAATTTCATGTGGCTGGTTTCTAACCTGAAGAATATACTTTGCAGTGCAATCAATGGTCCCTGGTAGACCATTGAATTACTATGGTTCTGTTAGTTACCTTTTAGCTACTGCTGTGATGCTAATACATATTCATATCAAATAACCAAGTGATTCAGCTGACAGGTAAAATAAGTTCCAGTACACTGGACAATACATTGTAATGCACCTTGGATGGGTTTAGCACAGAATTGTCCTTCAATATGCATAGTATATTAGTCTGAAGTATGAATAAGGAAACACGTATGCAACTATGAAATTTGTATTGATGAACTTCTACGGCAAGATTTTAGCTGTATAATATTATGATGTGCTTGCATTTTTATGTGTTTCTATGAATAATATTGCAGTTCAGTCTACTGGAGATGTAGTATTAGCTGTTTTGTATGATTGCAAGGACACGATTGCCGTTGTCTGCTTTTCTTATTATTTTATTAATGTTGATTTTTTTTTTTTTCATTCCTGCTTTTCAAATTTCTCAGAAGTCAGTCTACTGGAAAATTTGGTCTGGAAAGTTTAGTCCTTCTGAGCTAGTGCATACCCAAAACTGTCTTACATACCTGATGAATAGATATTACATATATATATATACACACACATATATGTATGTATTTCCCCATTCATGTGTAAATTGGAAAGAGAAAAAACAATTTTCATCAAGGTTTAAGAAAAAAAATTAAAATACTGCTTTTTGTGCTGCAACCAGTCATGAAAGACTTTCAACTAAAAAGGAAAGTTTTGAGCAGTCAGAGGCTGTGATTTAGCAACAGCTGTTTGTGATCAGTGCCAGTAGAAATCACTTGTTTTCACCCAGCCAAAAAGAACAGGCTGGTAAAAGGGATTCCAGGAATAGGTACAGTCTTTCACACGGAGTTTAAATAAAACAAGTCTACATATGGTAAGATGGGGCCATTTACTATGTAACATATTTGTAATTTCTAATGAGATTTTTCCAGAAATCAGACATAGAATAAAATTAGGGTTGATAGTTGTTTTCTAAAAGAATTGAGGAAATTGGAGCCCTAACTATGCTTCTGACCCCTTAGAAAGTACATAGAAATTTTCAGTGCTGGGCTTCTGGTTCAAAACCTGACTGTCTTCATCAACGAACACCTTTACGGTCAAACTGAGGGTATAGTGTTGGAAATAAGAAGATAAGAAATGCCGTTCTCGGTCGGATCCAGTATCCCTCTGTCCCAGTATTCTGCCTCTGACAGTGGCAGATGCTGTTTAGGCAGAGCCCAGAACCCTGGCCCCAACCTGTTGTCCCATCCCCTTGTGCTCCCCAGCATCCAGAATTGCTGCATTAGGAAGAGTACTACCCTGCCTAATTCTTTTAGTATCCATTGAGTGTCTGTCTCACTCTGTCATGAAACAAGTTGTTCACAACAAGTTTTTTTACAAACTAGAATATAGTCACTGGCAGCCTCAGTGGTGCCGAAAGCACCAAAGCCTAACTTGGCATACCTTCAGTCAGGTATGTATCTTCTGCCTTCCACAGAGACTCTAAGCAATCCTCCTATTGTTTGTGCGCAGTAGTAGCTACGCCTCCTCTGTATTTCAGATACACCAGACACACCTCAGACCCATCAGATGAATTGTGCCTGTTGCTCTCCATTGATTATTATAAAAACTTAGGATGACTGCCAGATGTGTTTGTCTACATGGTAGACGACTAAACTTAGGTGAGATCAATTCCCACTCTCTATGACTAGATGTAAACTCCTATGCTGAAAAAAGTTGATCTGAAAGCTGGATGAATTGCCCTCTTCACTCAGATGAGTTTTGGTAACACCATCTTTCTGATTTTATGAAAGTGGTGTTGCTGTCGACTGCATGAATCCGTTCTGTTAGAAAAGTATTTCACCATATTGACACTTTTAACACACAGACACACACACAGACACAGACACGCACACAGACACACACACACACACACACACATCATCACTTAAAGCCTTTTTGAAAATATAAAATAAAGTTTTGCTGTTTTGAATCCCTGAAGGTGCATGTTGCCAAATAGTTCAAAAGCATTTTTCTTCCTGTTGTTACTAGCATTTCTGGCCTGTGCAATAAAGATTTATAATTACTGGAAAGATTCAAGGGAGGCGGGAGAAAAACCCTCTTTTTATGCCTTTGTAAAGTTGCTTTTCTAAGTTGTGTAAAAAGAACCTGGTTTATTTAAAAGCTTCTCTTTTTTCATTCACATTCTTTAAAAGCCTTTCTGTAATGTAATTTTAAAAATGAATGTGGTTCTGTTCAAATAAAAGTTTACTCTTAATGGCTTTTATGCTTCATATGATACAGCACCTTCATTTACTTAGTTATACATAGGCAGTCAGCAGTGTTATGAACTGTTTCTTTATTACTAGGCAGTATGCAGATCTCTGGCATCTTCCACAAAGGAAAGGGTGGGGTTTTTTACACTCTTTATTTGACATGGTCATAAAGCACGGGTACTAGCCCAGTGTTTTATGACATGCTGAGGTATAATTAATAATTTTAAGTATGCTGGTTTCCCCTTAAGATCAATATTATAGAATTTTTCCAGTCACTGTTTGAATGGATTTTAATTGAAATTGATTCCCTATAAAATAATAAATTGAAGTGTATTAACAATGATCTTGTGGTACTTGACGTTAAGGAGTTCTGAATTCTAACAAAATTCTGAACAGTTTTCAAGAAATACCTGATTTTCATCTATGCAGCCTAAGTAGTTGTAAAGCACTGTTCTTGCACCTGTGTTCTTGTTTGTTGTGTTGAGAGAGCACTGTTGTGTAGGACTTTCAGGAGCTGGGTTTTGAGAGAAAGACCTGAAAGAAAAAAAGGTCTTGCCACAGCAAAAAGAGGGAGTTCTTACTAACTGATTGTGCCTTTGTGCAGGGAGCAGTAACGCAAAGCTTCTGTTGTTAAAACTTACTCTCCAAAGTCCTCTAAGTTGTATATTTTTTGTTTTCTTTTTTCTTCAGCTTATGTTGGAGGTAGACATGGAGAGGGAATGGTAATCACATTTCCTTCTTTCTTTAAAGTGTTAGGTCATTCTGTTCTTCTCGAGAAATAAAGAGGAAAGCCTTGTTTCACAGAATCACAGAATCACTAAGGTTGGAAAAGACCTGTAAGATCAAGTCCAACCATTAACCCAACACCACCATGCCCACTAAACCATGTCCTGCAGTGCCATGTCTACACGTTCCTTGAACACCTCCAGTGATGGTGACTCCACCACCTCCCTGGGCAGCCTGTTTCAGTGCTTCACCACTCTCTCAGGAAAGAAATTTTTGTTACTCTATTTCTTTTTGTCTTTCATTCCTTTAAGAACTCCTGAGTAACTGAGGATTGTTGTTAAAGTTGGGCCAAGAAATTAGTATCTCCTGCTCTGGTTTTCTTTTGTTGACTCTCCTTTAGCCTGAGTGTTTAAAGGGCTGATTAGACTACAGTTGTCTGGTGAGGAACTTCTTTAGCTTTTTCCAGAGAGTGTAGCTATGTGAAACACTTTTCAGCCATTCTTTGTGATTTTCTGTCATAAGGTGCCAAGATGGTCCAGTCATATTTAAAGAATCTTGGATGCCAGAAGGAGCAATCGGCATCGTCTTAGACAATGGACTGGCTTTTAAAAGTGTCAGGCATTAAGGATGCAGATAGACCTTTGAAAATTCCCTACGCTGATCACTTCCGTGATGTCACAGCAGTTATAATTATCGATCCAAACTTTAAAGACTTTGAAGCAAACAAACTATATTTCAGATGAAAGGGACAGGAAAGAGGAAGGAAGAGATAGTCCTACCTCTAAAGCTCCACTGACAAATCAGTTGTCACCTGTGTAGCTTCCAAATGTGTCTTTCTCTAGACTCAAGAATTGCTTTAATGTGTCCAGCAGTGCAGCTGCCATCCATTCTGTTACAGCTGTTGACTGTGACACTAACCACTGATATTGTTGACTTTTGTAGATCTCTACTTAAACCTGGAGCATGGGTTTTTGAGGGTCATAGAAAAGCAGCCAGCCCTTACAGCTCATCAAGGTAATGAATGTCTTTTTGCTGAGATGTATCTTCATAAAATGAGACATCTGTGAGCTTTTTTTGTCTTTTTCTAGTAATGTTTCCTTTAGGCATAGAGTTTTTTTCAGCTATTTTCATGAAAATAGTGTTTTATTTTCTTCTAATCCTAATAAGCTCTGAGTGAATTATTATTGTTTACTGATATTTGCTTGCTAGAATTGTTTGTTGATAAATTTTCTTTCTCCCTTCTTAAATATCAGCACTAAAATGTGTGACCATTGCTTTGTCAGCAACTCATGTTTTCCTTTATTATACCGTTACTGCTATTCTTGAGATCTCTTTGGTTCCCTCTAGTAATGGGAATGTCACTGTGGGAATTTTACTGTACTTCCACATGGCTGAGCTGATCACATGATAATTCTGGTATAAGAATATATGTTTAGTGATTTCTTCAGTGTTTTCTCTTGCTCCAGATGATCAGAACGCAGGGTGTTTAGGTAAGGAATGTAAATGGATGCTGGGACCAGAAAAGAGGAATCCTTTCATCAAGGATATCTCTAGGAATTAGGAGCACCTAAAGCTAGTGTCTTCTTTAAGTTTCTGCCGGTTATAATTAATTTGACTAGAGTCTTTGGGAAAGTCTTTAATGAAGTTAAAGCTTGATCCATACTCTTCATGCACACATTCTGTATCAATTCTAGCACAGTGAGCAAATAGCAAGAGTAGCTACTCTACTAAGAAGAATGTAAATTTATGTCTACCACCAGCTACACGTAGGTTTTATCTCAATTATCTGTGTTTGAAAATCTGAGACCTCAACTTTGCTCTTGGTTCTGTGAGGGCAAATGAAGGAGTAATGCTCCATTGATTTCAACAAAATGTAAAACTAGTTAAAATGAGAGCAGGATCAACCCCATTTTTCCTCTGCAGCATAAGACCATAAAGCCCATTCAAATCAATGAAGGGTACCAATGACTTTGCTGACCTTTGGATCAAATCCATAAACCTTTTTAGTAACTTAATTAAAACGACAAATACAGAAACATAAGTGTTCTGTTCTCTAACCCAACATAGGTCTTTCTAAAATTGAAAAATATGATCCCTTGCCAATTTTATTGTATCAAAAATACAATTTTGATAATTTATTCTCCTTAGAGCTTTTTTCTTAACTATATAAAGCCTATTTTTCACATGGTCTCAAAATCTCTTCTGATGATGTGCCCTGCCTGTGTTATTTGCAATCCTAATTTCATAATCACTGTTGAAAATGAAACCCACAAAACTTGCTTTTATCTTACTCTTTTTATTCATGTTCTTTACTAAAATGGCGTAATCAAAGATAAAAACAAGTATACTGTCTTTTAGCTTGAGCAGTTTGAAGTGTCTTTGTTGCATCTTACATTAGCCAGCTAAAAGTTAGGTGTCTGGTTGAACTCATTGCTCACATTCCTCAAATAATCAATGAAGAACGACAGCCACCTCCAGAAATAATCTGTCCCCTTCTAAAACAGATGCCCATGATAGGTGCAATGCATTGCCCTCTGGAGGTTCCTGCCTGAGTCAGCTGGAGGACTTGCCATCTAATTTGGGATAGCTAAAATTAAATAGCGGAAAAGTAGGCAGTAGCTTTTCCCATTTTTTGCTTCTCAGCATGAAACATATAGCAAGTGACATTACCCACTTTTAATTTGCCACCAATCTTCCACTGCCTTAGTATATTAATTTTATTGTCTTTATCTGTACCTGTTAGCAAAATTTGGTTATGCTATGCCCTTAAATTGCTTTTTTTTTTGCTAAAATTGACAGCATCACATTTCATATTCTGTTACTTTCTATGAACACTTTTCTAACTGAGCTAACTACTGCTCACTGGTAGTTGAATTATAGCACCAACGAAAAAGACTAAAATTAATGAGTTACAAGTTCTGGGTTAAGAGGTTTTGGGGTTGTTTTCTTACTTGTAATTTAAATGGTCCTTTAGTCTGAACTAGACAAGGACTCATTTTGTATATTGGCATGGGGTAGTGTTAAAACTTAGCTGTGCTCTGGCAATTTTTCTCAGACATGAGTGCTTTAATAACTGCAGTTAGACAGATCCTAGTCCTCTGAGTTCTTCCTTTCATCTGGATGCGGTTGAGCCTGATACAAATATTAAACCGTTATTATTATTTTATAATTGTGGCTTTTATTGCCTCTGTGGAGCTGGTCCAGTCTTACACAGGAAGGCCAGGACTAAGCTGAGAGTCCCAGATGAAATGCTTATTGGGAACTGAACTTTTGCTTTATAATTCAGAAAACTTACTGAAAACTTCTTCCCTTTCATATAATTAATTAGTACAGGCAATGAAGGTGCAAGTCTTTTGAAAGCCATGAACTGCATAGTTTCAATTAAATAGAAAAGCTGGTAAAACCTATCAAAAAATGACTTGAAATCATCATACAGAAGAGTGACTGAAGAACCAAGCTTCTTCATATGTCTTTTGTTTCGTTTCTGTGTCTCCCTTAAAGACCTCTTGCATTCTCATGCAGCTTGTTCGTTTTATTGAATGCTAAAGCCTTTTACCATCTGCCAAAAGATTTTATTTCGGGGTTTCCTCTTATGTGGGAGGGTGGTTTCCTCCTTCCCTTCGTGCTAGTTTCATTGCTATCTTTAGGACTCGGAGCCTACTGGAGACCTTCCTGTCTCCCTTTTATTACACAGTCTCCTCCTTCCTTGCTGCAAGTTCCTGCTCCCGGGGGGCAAAGAAGAAAACAAGAACTGAAGCTGCCTTTCTGAGCTGCCTGGCTGATGCAGACGTCTTTTGTTTTAAACACAGGAGCCCAGTTCCTGGAGTGCAGGGCTGCGCGCACTCAGCAGAAACATTCCCCAGAGTGGGTGTTTTTAGGAATGGTTCCTGCGTGAAGGTGCACATAGTGGCCAGTGCTTTGGCTACAGAGTGCAATGGGCTTCTGAAAAAGGGTGCTGTAACCTGTAGCATTTACTCTAAAAGCAGTTTACTCCTCTCTATTTGTTAGTCTTTTACCTCAGCACATTAATCCAACCTGTTCTGCCACTGTTAAGACTTCTGTAGCCATAGCCCTTTAGTTTCTTCCTTTTATGGGGACTTTTAGATGTTTATTTTTTCTATGAACATATCGATTTCCTATTTTTGCCTTTCTTGTGCTGTAGAGAAAAAGCGGTGAAATTGGAGGTGTTAAATTTGCAGAGGGATAGAATTGCATCTTTTTTTTTTCTTCCTGAGAGGAAAATAAAGCAGATGCCAGTCTGGGTTTTTCAGCATAGCTCTTAAGGGTGCAGGCAATACATTTGCAGTGGGATGTGACTATCCAAGTGCCAAGCCACGAACTCGGCAGGAGGAGGCTGTGAATCCTGGTCAGGCACCTCCGTTTAAACCTTTGCTGTGGAGCTCTTCAGGTACCTGCCATCTTTTCTCCTTGAAGTAGATGCTACGTGGGGGAAACAAAGGACCCTGCCTTTTCCCTTCTGCCTCTGCCTGCTGGGAGTGAGAGCAGTCTCTGTCTGAGGAGCGTGCAGTCCTGTTACTGCCTGTCCTAATTTGCTGTACAGCTGAGCCTGTGACCGGAGGCAGTCTGAATGTGGAGGGCGCAGGCACAGGGAGTTGTGCTGGGCGTCAGATCACCTCCTGAGAGCTCTGCCAGGATCCGTATCAACCACATTACGCCTCTGCTGAGTGCATTTCTGGCTTTCCTTTTCTGATTTTTTTCTAATCACTGGCATTACACCAATCAGCATGTCAGGTAGTAATAGGAATGTAGTATTATTGTGATTTGCTCATCTCTTGGACTCCAAGATGTTCTAATCTCTATCCTTCCATCATCACCCAGGTATCTTTGAAGCTCTATCTTTCTTTGGTTTATTTACTCTCCCTCTGTAATTGAGAACTTTATTGTTGACCACCATGAAAAATGGTCAGTGTTTAAAAAGAAATGATCCGTCTTCCATCCCTTCAGTGCATCTTGTTTTTATGTTTATAGGAATCTAATGAAAGGTTGACATGGGGATGAGGAGGATGAGGGTGTCCCAGCATGTTACCTAAATGTCTGATCTACAGATGAAAAGGGATGCTGGGGTTTCTGTTCAGGACAGTGCCAGTAAAACTGTCCATTTCTTAGCACTGGGTATTTTAATGACATTCAATTCTGAACTCCAAGTACAGCATTGCAGAGAGAGGTCAGTGGTGCCCATTTCTAACAGCAGAATGGTGCAACATAACACAGCAGCCTGAGATGGCATTCTCCTGAAAAATAAGAGGGCTGTGCGAAAAAATTTCAAGCAGGAGACACATATATTTCCTCATTTAGAAAGCAAGGCATTGTACTTCCAAATAAACAGTTTTTCGTGTTCTCTCCGTCACACAGATGCACACACTCCAATTGGATAAAAACGTAAACAGTAAATTAAGGATATGATTAAAAATTAAACAGCTGCTGCAGAAACCATCAATAGTAAGTGCTTATTAACTTACATATAACAGCATGCTGGTGTGATAGCTTCAAATTGGCTGCTGAAACTGATTTACAGCAAATAAGGCCAGCTTTCCAAAAGGATATTTCTGGCTTTCAGTAATCAGACCCTCAACTCTGATTGCTTGTTTTGTTCCTTCACAATTTTTGCCAGCCTGTTTAAGTAACTGATAATATGCATGACTTTCTTGAATTATAGAGGGTGATATGCTTAATCCTTCACCTCTGGTGCTTAGCAAGAATGAGACAGTATGGGTCTGACCCAGCTTTGTCCTGTATCTCATGCATTGCGAGACTTCTACGATTTGCCCCTCATCTCCATCCCCTTTTTCTTCAGGGCTTCATGAGAGCCCCTGTCCATTTGGTGACCCACCTTGCTGGCTGTTTGTTTATGTACGTGCTGAATGATAAGCTGAAGGGCAAGCTGATTTATACATACTCACCTGCCCATCCGAGTGCCACATCCACACATGCACACCTGTGATCTGCAGACCAGCTCCATCTGGCACTGCATGGCAGAGGCTGCAGTTTCTGGAAAGGGCACCCCCAGCTCCATGGTCCCTTTCCATCCCCTCTCGTAACATCTATGCCCTACTCTCTTGTGTGACCTGCAGGTGGAGGCCTGCATATCAGAGGACAAGACGTTTGGCCGTCTCACTTCGGAGTTAGAGTCAGCGTGGTTTTGAGCTAGAGCAAGTCATTCTCAGTAGAACTGTTACAGCCTGGATTCAACACCGGCAGCTCAATGTTAGCTGTAAACATTTAGGGGGAAGTTGAAAGAAGGTTGAAGACCTCTCAAAACTGGGGCTAACCTGGCAGGACTGAGCAAAGCATGATCTTTTCCAGTGAACTCTGTCTTCTGGGATGTTTGCTTTTCAGGTGGGTTGGATAGTACGGATATGTGACCAGTATACGGTACTTGTTTCCTGCCTTCATGTGGCCAAAACTGCATGCTGCTGACTCCAGAAAACAGCTGAGCTTTGTGCTTGTTGTCTGGGTCTCCTGTGTTCATTTAGGCTGGGAACCTCCTTCCCTCTTTTCTCCTGCCAGTCAAAAGTGAGAAATGAGTGGGTGTTACTTGAGTTAAAGATCTATAGCCAGCCCAATATTGGTGGGTTGTATATATACTGTAAAAAAACCTTTACTCTAATTCTACCTTCCTGTGAGAAAGTAGCACGTCCCCTGAATGGCTGCCAAACTCCTTGAATGTGGCTGCGGGTGGCTCAAACGTGGTTTTTGTTAAAACACAGACAAAGATGATGTCTGTCATGAACACCTCAGCCCTGTCAACTGTTTCTGTGCTCGTCCTGCTCCAATTGGTGTGGTCCATATTTGGAGCCATAGAATGGTTGACTCTTTGGTAGCTGCTAGCATTGTAGTTCAACGTAGGCTGCAGCCACGCTTTGGGGAGCTGGACAAATGAGTGGCAAATACCGGAGCAGCTGTTGTCCGTTCAGGGTTCCCTTCAGTCACTTAGACCGCTGACTTGTTTTGTGAGGGGTATGAAAGCTGTCCTGATAGGGATATTCATGGTGGGAGTTTCTGGATGTAGCACGGGAGCAGTATGAGAAGGGATACTGTAACGCTAAGAAAGTAGTGGAGGACATAACGGGTGTGAACCTGGTCTGAGATACAGAGCAGGGAGCCTGCGGCTGCTGAGAGCCACTGCTGGAGCCAGGATCCTGAGTTCGGTGGACTCAGTATGGGCTTCACTCTTGCTTTCTGTGCTTTGTTTCCTGACTTTGCCAAAGCCTTTTCAATATAGTTGCATCCCTGTCCCAGCCACCAATTCTCAGACCATGGAGAGAAGGGAGGAAGCCAAGTGTTCACAACGTGCCCAGGTGGAACACAGGAAACGAGGTTGGAAACCCACTGGCTTAGGCTGGTCGAGCTGAATTGCTGTCAGCAGCAGAGGGAAACCCCTCCAAAATGGTCTCAAGTGTACAGAATACTTCAGGGAGCAATTCCTTTTCTTCTCGATGTCCTGAAGAACAGATGGATCTGGCATGTTTATTGCCTTAAGCTCTCTTGTTTTATCAGCACATCAGATCTAGGTGCTTGACAGATGAGACAAACAGAAAATATAATTCATCCATGCCCAGTTGTATGGGTTTTAGCATCTCTAGTTCCTATTTAGAACTATTCTCTTTATTGTCCAATTTAGCCTGTGTATAAACGAGGAGGTATTTTCATTTAAAATTAAGGGAAGGCAGAGACAAATAAACTGTTAAAAGTGCAAACCAATTTTGTGAGCTTTAAAAGCATTGTTTCACATCTTCAGCTTTTTGGTTCAGAGCTGTGTCTGAGATAGATGGATAGGAAAAATGTCAAACTGAATGCAAAGAGGCCAGGTTGAACCATACTGGCAGTAGCGAAGCAACATTTTGTACATGTTACAGCTTGAATAGCTTGAAATTTTAAAACCTGTGTGACAATTGCAAAAGCATGAAATAAAAGCTTTTTGAAGCCAGCAACGCTTGCTCAAAAGTTATTGCAGACAGTTCTGAATATCAAAAGCTGATTTTATTCACATCTACCCCATTCCTGGTTCTTCCCCCCAGCACACACTTGAATTCTATGGGGGACGAGGAAGCAAGTGCTTCAACGTCTTTTTTCACAGCAAGGTCTCTGTCATGGGTTTTTTTTTTCTTCCTCTTTAAAAAAAAGTAAAAGAACTAAAAATTGTGTTAACATACTGCAGTATTTCCAACAGTTGCAAACTGTGCAGTGCAAAAGTGGGTATGAAATATTTAATGCGGTTTTAAAGTACAACTGTGCTACATATTTACTTTTTAAAAGAAAAGTACATTGGGTTTATTTGAACTTCAAACAGCATAGTAAAGTTAGATCTTACAGGTTCTTGTAACTATTTAAATTCATATTTTTCAATGTATAGCAGTATTTGCTGCTGAAATGCAAAGGAAGTCAGACAACGGAATTGGTGAAAGTCACTGGTTAAACACCTGTTGTTGAAGAGCTAAACTCTTTTTTGACTTCTGCAGGTGCAGAGATAATATCTTTTTCATGTTTGTTCAGCTATTTCAATTCAGTGACTAGTTCATTCAAAAGGAAGAAACCACTCGGGAGAAAAAAAAGCTGAAAAGCTTGTTTTCCTCTTTTAATCTATAAACAAAATCTGTGCAGTAGAGAATAAGATCTACCAGTTCTGAGATCTTGAGACTTTGGTAACCAGAACTAAGACATTCAGTTCATCAAGTGAAGGTAATGCTTCCTTGCTTAATAAGACTGATTACTTAAAAAGTATAATGATAAGCTTATTTTTGCCTTGATTATGTAGCTTATTTGGAAAATACTGTTCTTCAACATTTTTATTTGCATTTCACTTTTACACACTAAGATCTATTTTACAACTAGAACTTAACATGGATCCCAAAGAAAAAAAACATAGTCAACCCTAGTCAAAAAAAACCTGTCATTACTCATGCCTAATCATAGAATCATGGAATCGTTTAGGCTGGAAAAGACCTTTAAGATCAAGTCCAACCGTTAACCTAACACTCCTAAGTCCACCACTAAACCATGTCCCTAAGTGCCTCATCCACACGTCTTTTAAATACCTCCAGGGATGGTGATTCAACCACCTCCCTGGGCAGCCTGGTCCAGTGTCTGACAACCCGTTCAGTGAAGAAATTTTTCATAATTTCCAATCTAAACCAGCCCTGGCGCAACTTGAGGCCATTTCCTCTTGTCCTATCACTTGTCACTTGGGAGAAGAGACCGACACCCACCTCTCTACAACCTCCCATAATTTTAGAGGCCAGTAAGGTCTCCCCTCAGCCTCCTCTTCTCCAGGCTGAACAACCCGAGTTCCCTCAGCTGCTCCTCATAAGACTTGTGCTCCAGACCCCTCACCAGCTTCGTCGCCCTTCTCTGGACACGCTCCAGCACCTCAATGTCCTTCTTGTAGTGAGGGGCCCAAAACTGAACACAGGATTCGAGGTGCGGCCTCACCAGAGCCGAGTACAGAGGCACGATCACCTCCCTACTCCTGCTGGCCACACCATTTCTGATACAGGCCAGGATGCCGTTGGCCTTCTTGGCCACCTGGGCACACTGCTGGCTCATCTTCAGCCGGCTGTCAATCAACACCCCCAGGTCCTTTTCTACCAGGCAGCTCTCCAGCCCACTCTTCCCCATGTATTGTTGCATGGGGTTGTTGTGGCGAAAGTGCAGGACCCGGCACTCGGCCTTGTTGAACCTCATACAATTGGCCTCGGCCCATCAATCCAGCCTATCCAGATTCCTCTGAAGACCCTTTCTACCCTCAAGCAGATCAACATACCTGCCCAACTTGGTGTCGTCTGCAAACTTACTGAGGGTGCACTTGGTCCCCATGTCCAGATCTTTGATAAAGATATTGAACAGAATCCACCAACTGGATTTAACTCCATTCACCACAACTCTTTGGGCCCAGCCATCCACCCAGTTTTTTACCCAGCGAAGAGTGCGCCCAACCAAGACATGAACAGCCACTTTCTGTAGGAGAATGCTGGAGAAATGTCCAACTGTGGGATGAATGGGTTCATGGTGCACTGGGTGAAGAACTGGCTGAACGGCAGAGCTCAAAGGGTTGTAGTGAATGGGGTTACATCTGGCTGGTGACCGGTTACCAGCAGTGTTCCTCAGGGTTCAATTCTAGGGCCAGTTGTGTTCAATACATTTATCAATGATCTGGATGCAGGAGTTGAATTCACCATTAGCAAGTTTGCTGATGATACCAAACTGGGAGGTGCTGTTGACTCTTTTGAGGGACAAGAGGCCTTGCAGACGGATCTGGATAGATTGGAGCACTGGGCTATGATTAATGGGATGAAATTTAACAAGTCCAAATGCCAGACTCTGCACCTAGGACGGAGTAGTGCTGGGCACAAGTATAAATTGGGAGAGGCGTGGCTGGAGAGCAGCCCTGCAGAAGGGGATCCGGGGGAGCTGGTCGACAACAGGCTCAACAGGAGTCAGCAGTGGGCCCTGGCAGCCAAGAGGGCAAACCCCACCCTGGGGTGCATCAAACACAGCACAACCAGCCGGTCAACAGAGGTGATTATCCTGCTGTATTCAGCGTTGGTGTGGCCTCACCTTGAATACTGTGTGCAGTTCTGGGCCCCACAATTTAAGAAGGACGTGAAGGTCCTTGAATGCATCCAGAGGAGGGCAACAAAGCTGGTGAAAGGGCTGGAAGGAATGTCCTATGAGGAGCGGCTGAGGACTTTGCGTTTGTGTAGTTTGGAGAAAAGCAGGCTGAGGGGCGACCTCATTGCTCTTTACAGCTTTCCGAGGAGGGGACGTGGAGAGGGAGGTGCTGATCTCTTCTTCCTGGTATCCAGAGATAGGATGCATGGGAACGGTTCAAAGCTGCATCAGAGGAGGTTTAGACTGGACATTAGGAAGCATTTCTTTACCGAAAGGGTGGTCAAACACTGGAACAGGCTTCCTAGAGAGGCGGTCGATGCCCCAAGCCTGTCAGTGTTTAAGAGGCATTTGGACGATGCCCTTAATAACATGCTTTAACTTGGTCAGCCCTGAATTGGTCAGGCAGTTGGACTAGGTGATCGTTGTAGGTCCCTTCCAGCTGAAATAGTGGATTCTATTTTTTCTATTCTATTCTATTCTATTCTATTCTATTCTATTCTATTCTATTCTAAAATCAGTCAAGAGTTGCATATAGGAATGCTAATCATGGAAATAAATATATATAGGTTGTATTAACTGAAAAAAAGAAATGCCATATTTATTGATACATGCTATATTTAGATTTAGGTCAACATGCTGACAAGTTCAGTATTACATCCGGAGTCTACTGCCCACAAGTGTAAGGCACGTAGTATCAAGAAACATTAACAGAAAGCAATTGTATGGAGGACACAGAAGAGCAAGTAATCTTTTCTGGTTTAGAGGTCCAGGCACACGAAGGACAAGGAGGTAGTTGGGAGGAGCCAAACTGGATTTACTAAGGGCAAACCAGCCTGATTGCTTTCTACGTTGAGATAACGGGTTATGTGGACAAGGGAGGAGCAATATATGTTGTATACCTTGACTTTATTAAGGCCTTTGACATGGTCTCCCACAGTGTCCTTCTAGCCAAATTGCTGACTTATGAACTGGATAAGTAGAAAACAAGTGAATAGAGAATCTAGTGGCATCCCTGATGGATTGATACAGGCGCCAACACTGTTCAAATACCTTTGTTAGTGACCGTGATGATGAGACTGGGTGCACCCTCAGCAAGTTTGTGGGATGCTGCCAAATTGGAGAGGGCACTTGATGTGCTGGAGGGTAGCACTGTTACTCAGGAGGGATCTGGACAGGCTGGAGAAGTGGGCTGACAGAGACCTTAGGAAGTTCAGCAAGCACAGAGTCCTGCATCTGGGATGGAATAACCCAGTACAGGCTGGGGGCTGACAAGCCAGGGAGCCCTTTGCTGAAAAACACCTCAGGGTCTTGGTAAAGAGCAATTTGAATATGAACAAGCAGTGTGCCTTTGCTGCGAAGGAGGACAACAACATACTGGACTGTACAAGGAGCAGTGTAGCCAGCAGGTCAAGGGAACTGATTGTTCCCTTCCATTTGGCACTGATGAGGTGACGTCTTGAACAGTCTGTGCAGTTTTGCGCTCAGTACAAGACAGACATTGACAGACTAGAGCGAGTCAACGTATAGGTCACCAAGACGGTCAGGGGCTGGAGCACATCATATAGGAAAAGAGGGAGAGGGCTGGCTTTGTTCAGCCTGAAAGCAAGGTTCGAGGGGTCTTACTGCTGTCTGCCGTTGAGAGGGCGCAGAAAAGACAGAACCAGAGTGTTCTCAGAAGTGCACGGGGCCAGAATAAGAGACAACAGGCACAAGTTGTACTATAGAAAATTCTAACTAAATATAAGGGGGTGAAAAAAGCATGGTCAAACAGTGGAACGGGCCCAGAGAAGATGTGGATCTCCATCGTTGTAGATATTCCAAACTCAAGTGGATATGGCCCTCAGCAACCTGCTCTAACACTAACCCTGCTGTGAGCAGGAGGTTGGACTAGAGACCTCCATCCTGCACGGTTCTGTGATTGACAGATGCCAGTGTGTGAGCTAATTGCCAGAGCTTCCCTTTGTAGGTCAGTCTTGGAAATATAGGAACCATTAGAAGTGTTTTATGTGGTTTGCTTTAGGCATCTTCTATGGTATAAGTTGAACCTCCCCCTGGGAGATCGTGATCGTGATCAGTGACAAGCTGAATAGATGCCTACCCTTGGTCCAGTGAATCTCGTCTAGGATGTCCAATAGGAGTTAAAATCTCTAAAGAGGGTTACTTTTGTTTCTGAGGGCAAAGGAAATTAGTGAAGCAATTTACTTTATGCTTTAGTCTGAGTCATCAGAAGGAAGTGGTTGAGAATTTGAAGACACAAGGCAATGTGAGTGGAAATGATCACAAAAGAGTTTCTGATCTGAAGGAAAGGAAGGAATGAATAAAAGCAGCTGAATAATGTCAAAGGACTTTAAAAGAGCTGGTTTCTTTGAACTTTGGAATAGATAGGTAAGGGCTGGGAAGGGAGGGAAAAGAAAGTTCAAGGGAACTGACAGTTTTTTGGAAGACAAGATACTACAGACATGGCAGCAGACTGTCCTGTTGAAGGAGGAAGACACAAGATATCACAAGTACTTCAGGCCCTCTGCAATTACTTGAAAATCAGGAATATTATGACTAATGGGAAAAGGAGACTGCGTTGCTAAGGGAAAAATTTAAAAAGTAGCACAGACACCTAGTTTAATGAGTTGCAACTACAAGGGGTATTAAAATTCAGGTTTTTCGAGACTACTGAAATAATGGAAAGGTGAAGGAAATTAGAGTTCTGTTACTTTGTGGACAGGAGGGGAAAGCTGGTCACAAAGAGGAGGATGCACACCAGCCTTTCGTGGATCCAGTTTTCCCAAACAGCTTAATGGTGATGGGGTGCTTGGAACAGTTAACTTAAATAAAGGGAAAAGAACACAAGCTAGAATGGGGGACAGAGGTGAAATATATGGAGGGAAGCTGGACTTGACTATTCAAGTCATCAGGGCCTCTTGAAATTGCCCCCTAAGTACCTAGGAGTCAGATGAGACCATCCCTGAACTTTAGCTTTTATCTTTAAGAACTTGTGAAGGATGAGGAAGGGCAAATTTAAACACTAAAATGAGGAAGCCTGTCAGCTTAACTTTGATACATGGTGAAATGCTCCAGAAAATTATTAATCAATTTGTAAACACCTAGAGGATAATAAGCTGATAGAAAAACAGCCAGTGTGGATTTGTTAAGAAAAAAAATCTGTCAAACCTCTCTAATTTCCTTTCCAAATGGAATAAGAGGTGTAGCAGGTAGAAGTAGTACGTATGTCTTTAGTAGGGCTTTTGTCAATGTTGCGGAAAGCCACGTAGCCTTCTTACAAGTAAACAGGGAAAAAACCATGTAGGTGAAATTACTGTGAGGCAGGTGAAGGACTGGTTGAAATACTGTGTTCAAGGAATAGTTACTGTTTGCTTGGCAGATGGGGAGGGAGCCTGAAGTGCAGTGCAGTTAGGTTCTGCCCCAGGTTGCGTGCTGCTCATGGTTTTCCTTCGTGTCTTGGATGACAGACTGGAGAGTGCAGTCTGCGAGGGACTATAAGCTCCAGTAGGCTTTGGATATTGTGGAGGGCAGGTTTAGAGTCCAAAGTGATCTTGATAAAATGCAGAAATGGTTAAAATGAGTAGAATGGGAATTCAGCAAATGTAAGTAAGAAGGCCTGCAGTGAGGAAGGGAAAACAAGTGTATGTATGCAGACAAGGGATATCTGAGTAAGTAACAGTACTGTGAGAGAGCATGTGCTGTTGGGATATCACAAGCTGAATATGAGTCAGCACTGTGATACGGCTGGGGGAGAAAATGAGGAAGAGACCAGACTTCAGTGTAAGTGGGAGTCTTCCATGTAAGCCATAGTATATCCTTAACTCTTTTCTGTTGGCTCTCTGTTGCTCTGCTGGGATAGTGTCCAGAGATGGCTTCACACCATGAAACAGTATAGACAAACTGGAGAAAGCTAGGGAGAGAGCTGTAGGAGTGAGCAGAGATTTAGAAAAGACCAGTGAGAAAATACTGAGTTAGGTCCAGGATGCAATGACGAAGTTGGAAAGAGACACAATCTTTCAGGTATATTAAAGGATTTGTAGTATAAAATCATAGTGGTGTTTACCCATGCCCTCTCTACCTACCCAAAGGTAAGAGGGAAAGTAATTAGTTCGGTTTGCACCTAAGGAGGTTTAGTCTGGATATTACAAACTTAGCATAATCATATTAGAGTGGAGTATTTGGGAGAATGAGAGTAGAGGAGGTTGTAGGTGTGAGGAATAGGTAAGAGTCACCTGTGAGGATATTTCTCTTTGCCTCAAGTGGAGGGGTAGACTAGATGATCTTTTTGAAGTCCACTTCAGTTCTATCTATGGTTCTGTCCACCAAAGGAAAACACAGATTATAAATGCAAAACAAAAATAAAACTGATTTAAACCAGGGTTCCTTTTTGTTAATTTGAACTGTGATTATATTCAGCATTTTAAATAACCCTGGTTTAAATCAAACCCTTATGTTGCAGTGTTAGCATCTTCTATTCATGGAGGTCTTTTACAATGCCTTTTTATTTATTTTTAAAAAAAATGCTCCTTGGTGTGATAATCTCTTTGAGTCTGAGTTATACAAGGAATGATAAAGAGACTAAGATGTTCTTAACACTGTTCTGAGGTATTTGCTTTAATGCCTTAGTTTTTCAGTAAATTGGCTGAATCCATACTGTAAAAACTAAACATCTCTTGAGACAATATTGTCCTAATAAATACCAGTTTCTTAAATGGGTAACATGCACATAAAGAAATTTCTCCCCTCTAGGAATGAACTACTCTCCAAACACACAACTCATCCAGTCAGTAGCCTTGTATATCTTACTTTATCCAGTGCTGTACTGGTGACATTAATTCAATGAGGAGACCAGAATGAGAGCCTGCTAGTTATTTTTCATGTTTTATTTTCTTCTATATGAATTTAATACAAAGATGGTTATGTTAAGCTAATTATACCTTGGCTTTTGATTTTCTGCTGCTGAGTGAAATCATGTAGAAGGATTTTTTTTTCCTTCTCCCTGAAGAATGGAACATTTGACCATAATTACCATTTTTTACATTAGATATAGCACCTTGCTGTCTATTACCACAAGTGATTTATTAGTACATAGGGCACACTGCCTAGGCAATGGGACATAGCAATCACACAACGCAATGCCTGCAAAATCAAATTGTTTCATGTTTAATATAAACCCAAACTGCAAAATAAGACTTAAAACAAACAAACAAACAATCTTCAAAAGAGGAAAGCCCAAAAGAAAACAGAAACCAGGTAATTGCTGAGATAAATTTTCTTCTTACAGGAAATCTGTGCTGAGCAGAGCGTCCAAGGCAAGGGAGGAGCTGCTTTCTGCCCTTTCGCATTCTGCTGTCCCCAACTGTCCTGCTTCCTCTGTCTGTCTCTCTGCACATATGTGCCACCCACCTAAGGAAACAAATAGAAATGTCTGGTCCCAGTGTGGCACTTCAGTCCTTCAAGTTGATTCTGACCAGGAAGATTTCTTGTGTATAATAATAGGTTATACACACACTCAAGACCTGTGCTTCTGTCAGCGTGGAGGGCCCATGCTCACCTGCTGGCACAGAAGCACTGTCAACCACTGGGCTCCGTTTAGCCAGGTGCCAAGCACCTTTCATCTGAGAAAAAAGAATTCTAAACAGCCACTGCTAAAGATGTTTCTGACTGGTATAATGTATTAACAGCAGGGATGAAAGAGTTAATTCATTTTCCATCCATAATTTTTTTCTTTGTAGAACCGATTTGACACAGTCTAGCAGGGTGCTGTTATTGAAAAATTGAAGCACCAGGTGTGATTAAATAAGATCACACGTTTCATTCCCTCTTTAATTTCACATCACCCTTCAGCAGCTGTATCCCTTTGCTTTCTATAGTTGGAGAAGGCATTGCATTTACAGCAGGCAGCTTGCCGCATCGGAAGCATGCACCATCGGGCTGTTTTGAATCAATCTGTTTGTGCACACAAATTATTTATTGTTTGATGGACCAAACTTATTAATCTGTTTATTTCTCAAGAGTAGAAAATACGGAGTGCATTTGGGTAATAGAGGCAAACCGAGCCTGGTGCCTCAGTATTTCCAGAGGTTCATGCATGCAGCAGAACAGGTTTCATTCCACTGCAAAGAGAGTAAAAAGGCAAAGTGTATAGACGGTGGTGAACTTGGGATCCTTTTTCTGTTCTTACCAAGCATAGCTCTATAGGATCTGACAAAGTCATCTGCTTTCCTGAGATTTCATGGCCAGCCACTGACACAAGGAGACCGAACCACTGCCCTCCTGGCCTCTGCAGAGCAGCAATACTGGCACTGTGCACAGACTCTACTGTTGTCCCTTTGCTGCTGGGTCAGAAAGGTGGCACTGGGGCCACAGTCGCTATTTGTGGTTAGAACATGATGCCAGAAAAATAAAACAATCATGTTTTTAACTTTCCATTGCTTTAGAATAGTGTTCCTGTGAAAAACTGAATTGGATTCTTAGAATATTGCTGGTAGTTATTCCAGGCAGTGTTTCCACTTCCAAACTCCAGCTGGCCTCAGTTCTCTGTCAAAAGCAACTCAAAACAAAGAGATTTATCTTTTTTTTTTTTTCCAGTCCTTGGAGGAAAAGGGGTTTTTTTGCCATACTCTGACACTGTTACCTGCAGTAAAAAGTTTGTGCAGATGTGACAGTGCCCTGGCCTGAGATGTTCCTCTGCAGCTCTACCATAATTAACCCAAAGAACAGAAGTTTGTGCTCTGTTGTGCATCGGTATATGATGTGATGGATTATCATCCTGTGGTGTCAGCACCAAGGCATACAGTTCCTGGGAACACGGGTTTGGGTGTTTCTGAAAGGGGTCTACTGCTGTAGCTTTGGCTTTGTTTTCTCCTCCTGCACTTCTGGTGCTGCACTTCACTGATTTCCTGCTGCGCTCAGTGGTGATATCACACATTTATACAGCTATGATGTTTCATGATACCATACGGTAATGCTTCTCAGCAATTTTGAGTGGCATTTGCCTGTTGCCTATTTATAAATGCAGGTATACAGCAGTCCTTCCTGTCCTCCAGTGCCCCTGGCCCCCTGTGTAAACAGCCAGGTTTGCTCACCAAGGACTTGTCAAAAATGCATCCATCAGAATTAAACAGATGAACTAAACAAGTAAAATCATACCTGAATACCATAGCTCTTTCATTCCCGAGTGAACAGGGTTTTGTTTGCTGTAGCATTATTCCCACATAAAAGAAAAGAGACGCCAGGGGAGGGTGACAGAAGAAGTTTGGAGGTTCTAGGGATGCACCTGAATCTGTGTTTGAGTATAAATAATACCTATGAACACCCGTCCCTTCTTAAATTTGATCTTGTAAGCAGCATTGGGACCAGCTCATTTGATGCCTCCTTGTTTAAATCGAGCTCTGCAGATAAAACTGGCTGCCTGTAGTGCAAGGCTGTCCTTAAAAGTGAGCTGACATTTCTGCAAACATGACTTAGTTCATGCAGGAAAAGATACTCTTTGATCTGTGAGAGGACAAAAAATAAAACACCATAAAACTCTAAAGGAAACCATTTTTCTTTTCTTACATTAGAAGACCGGTCTTCATGAAGATGGAGGAAGCTGCTCTGACCTTTCTTTCCCTGGGTGATACAGACTGAGTGTGACTGGTTCATCACGAGTGAAGCCAGTATCAAATCAATGGTTGGAACGAACTATGCCAGTTTCGGCGTAATTATTGCCATATGCAATGGGCTGTGTTTTCTGCAAATAATTCTATAGTGACTCTGAGTTGTCTAAAATTTACTGCTGTTAACACAAACAGAATTATTTCTTAACTGCGTATTCACATATACACAAAGGAAGGGTTTCAAAAGGGGAAACTATATTTAAGTGATTGTTTCTTATTATGCTAGGGATTTGTTTATATTATCTTTTGAGGTTGCAGTGAAGGGCTTAGGAAATCTTTCAGGTTGTGAAAGTTACCCAGTAATGTCAACCTAAAGTATTAAAAAATCTAGTGTTGACCCCCTTCAGAAATAATGAGGTTTAAAAGGAACCCACATTTTGCTCTGGATGTTTTGGGAATTTGAGTCTTTAGGCTATTCTTGGTTTCAGGCTGAAGCATTAAACCTTTTTAAAAAACCAAAGTAGTCGTTTTCATGCCATTCCCTGATTTGTGGAGCTGTTGCTTTAAGGGAAACGCTAGGTTAGTACTGGGAAAATTGGCAGTAGCCCTTACTTCTCCTGCCAATGCAAAGCAGGGTGTTATTTTCCCTACTGCTTTCCCCATACCCCTTCTATTCTTTAGGTGGATGAACTTCTCTTTCTTGCGCAAAACCCAAATGCCTTTGCCATTGGTGCTGCTTTTCCAGCAAGGTCCTTTAATGCTGCTCTTTTCCTCTCCACATGCAAAGCAGCCTTTGCTCACACCTGCTGTGTGATAGGATCCTTCTCCCTGAGGAGAGCGCAACATCTGGTTTGTTTCCTCAACGGAGAAAGAGAGAGACATTCTCAAGAAATGCTCCTCCTTTCCTGCCTGCTAACAACAAAAGAGATTTTAAAGCATTCGGTGTTTCTGGAGAGAGGAAAAGACAGTCGAGCCCTAGACAGGAAAAAAGCAGCCATGGAAAAATAAATTGAACATAATTTGAGCTATAATTAAAGGTCTTAAAAAGAAGCCAAACTGCCAAGTTGGAAAGAAAAATGTGCATCTTGAAATAAAGTACCTTTGTGGAAGGATGTGCTTGGGGTTACAGTGTAGGACTGCCATTCAGGACATCTTGGCTCTACTTCTGCTCTGGGCTTCCTGGGTGACATCGGACCAGAAACTTAACCCTTATTTGCCTTGATGGTCCATATGTAAAATTTGGTGGTATTGTGAGTCTTGGTATTTCATAGCGCTTGTAAGCACAAGGAGATGATAGAAGTTATTTAAATAGAAGCTGCTGTGGCATTGTAGTGATGGCAGCTTTTTGTTTATTATGCTGAAAAGAATTCATATCCTTTAAAATATCAGAAGCATTGTGAAACTGTGTATAACTGTACCCCTGGGGAATCTGTTTGTTGTTAGCATAGTGTAACCTGCAGCTTCAGTAAGGGGGCCTACTTCAGAAGGTAAAGTAAAAAAAGAGTTCTTCATAGACAGCTTCATAGAGAAGGACCTTGTGGGGTCTGCTTGCTGATGCCGTCCGTGCGTGTCGCACGTGATTTTGAGAGCAGCAGATTTTCTTACATGCAATCTGCTTGCTAGTTAAAAGCCAGACTGAAACCAAAGGCTCTGAGCTGAGCTGTCTGTGATTTGGTGGGGGAAAGGTTCACATCTGTGAGGTTGCTTCTGCTGTGACATATAATAGGAGGCTCACTGGCTGCATGATGTGATCGGTGGGAGAGTAGGGCACTGCTGCTGCTGCTGCATGGAAAATCCACATATGCGGCTTTAAGCTACTAAATAAGCGTTGCAACCTACCAATGCTCCCATTTGTGATACTGTTAGAGCTGGTGTCTTACAGATGGCTAGTTCCATCATTCATAAATTCTTAAACCCTTATGAATAAATTCAAAGATTTTTATCTTTTAAAGGTGATCCACAACTCTTTAAAATCTTTTATGTTTACAGTTGAATACCTCAGCCACTCTGACAACATTACTGATTAGCACTCAGAAATTCTGGATTTTGTGAAACAAATGAAAAGTCTATAATGCGCTGTGACTTCCTTCTGCAGTACAAATCAAAATAAATCAAAATTATTCTCTCCTGTTCTCACTACTGGTATCAAAGCTGTCTCCAAATCAGCATGGAAATGTGCTAGGAGGTAAAGAAAGACATGGATTTTGGTGGCATCTTGGTTTAATCTTTTTATATCTATATTAGCAAAAATGCACATTCCTTGGTGCTTTTTGTGTGTTTGAAAGGCCAGTACAAATCACATTTTCAGAAGTGTCAAAGTAGGAGATAGTTGTTAATAGTACTGCAGGATTCTCTTAATTCACCAAGCATATCCTTTGTATATGTTTCTGCAGGTCAGTTTGAATGGTCTTCTGTATTTAAAAATTCACCTAACAATTTCATAACCTGATAGCAATCTCACAATATGGTATTTATCCTAATCTGATGAATTTGGGACACATGCTGTGGTTTAAAACAGAGTAGTCAGACTTTTGGGTCCATCTGCTGTAACATTTCCATGGTAGTCTGAACTTTGGGCTGCTGGTGACAGTTCTGTCCCCTCTCCAGTGCTCACTGTGATACCCATATACATTTCCCAAACCTGCTGTTCACTTCCATTATAATCTCTGTTTGTTACTAGAGGAAACCAGCAGATTTCCACCATCACCATCCACATGTCCATTGCTGAGGACAGTATAGCTTGTGGATAAGCAGCAAAGAACTATGGAACAGAAATGCTTTTTAAAATAGTAATGACCAAAGAAACCTTGACTACTGGAAACAGAAAATTCAGAGCTTAACGTTGGTTGAGTTGCAGCAGAAGTAATGAAGTGTGAAATGTGCTGTTCCCAACCAGTATGCCATGCTGCTTTAATTTACAGAATATATAATTATATAACATTAACATTCTGGCACATCAGTCTTTGACAAAAATTGAAATGAAAACAGACAAATGCATGAATCTATTTATAAGACAATTATTGTAATAGCAGTGGATATGAATACAAACTTAAATAATTTTCCTTATTTTAAGATGATTCCTTTAAGATCCTTTGATTTTGTGCCCTGGTAAATACTCACATGCTGTTGCAAACCAACTCAGTTTAGTAAACCTTTGCTGAACACTTGTGGAAGTCCTTTCAGCATACTTCTAACTTTATCTGAATCCTATATATGTGATGTCGGTTTTCCCAGTCAGACCATGGTCCATTTAGACCAACGTTCAGCCTTTGGCAGTGGCCCGAATGAGCTGGTTAACCAGATGTACAATGCTACAGTAATTACAATGAAAAGCACCACATCCCATCACTCCAGGCATCTGTGTTAGCCACAGAGTTGTTAGAATAGGACATGCCCTTTTATTTCATTTGCAAAGAGATGACAAATATTTACTATTAATGGTTCCCACTATATGATTACAGAGGAAGAGGAGAGAATCCTTTCCTAATCTTCTGCAGGCAAATTTCTCCTCTGAGATGCTGTTAGGTCCCAAATTGACCTACTGTATTTGTGGTGCAGTCCAAGTATCTTTTATTTAAACTATTCTTGAGAAAATCCACTGAGTCTGGATTGCTCAGGAGACTCTTAGTGGCCTCTGTTGTCATTTGCTTCCATGTAGCTGAGGCCAGAAGTAAACAGATGATTAAAATCAGATTGGACGGCTTAGGAAATGAATATGCTTTTCTAACATGCTCACTAATGGACAAGTCTCCCCATCACGAACCTGCCACCAGCACATCTGCTCTCCTCGGAAGGCCAGGTAACTCAAGGCTAGTCACTCCAAGGCTAGTCAACCTCTCCACCTTCAATATGATGCTTCCTATTCGGGTCAGTTTAGGAGGCTGAGAATTGCATTGCTTGGGGTTCTTTTTTGCTCATACCTTACAGGTTTTTTCAGCTGAAGAAGAAATAAGTCCCCAGGCTTTGTTTTGTTGTGGTGTTTCGATTTGGGTTTTTTTTTTCCCCCAGACGATGTTTATTAAAAGTCAGATTAGCTTTCATCTTTCTACTATTTGCTAATGATTTATACTGAGCCCATAGACAACGTAGAGGATACAGAGTGCATATGCACAGTCTGGTTGTGTCAGGAGATGACCTTTCTGAGTTCCTGTCTCCAGAGGAAGCAGAATTGTTTAGTCTCTGGGATGCTAACAGGGCGGTGCTGAGAGACAAACTAATTTTGTTAGCTTCATGCAGAAAAAAAACCCTCTGAAACTTAATGACCTTCTGTACGGCAAAAAGGCTTTAGGCATGAAGATACAAGCAGAAATCAACAAGATTATCATCTGGGGAGTGGAGAGAATACAGAAAAAGAAACAACTGGAATACACTATATGTTTGAGTTAACTAAAAGGTACTATTTTGACATAGAAGCACAGTTGACAGAGCAGGTAAGGTATGATTTTCAACATACCACATCACTGTATTTAAAACACAGCTCCTGATCCTTCACAAGGAATGAAGCAGGATTTTTATTAAGGAATACCTAATGGTTAGATATGTTGCACATCATCAAAGGCATTGAATCAACACAGCATTAAATTCTGAGAATCATCAAATGGTGTATTATAAGCAGGAGGAAACTGGGGAGCATAGTAGGAGGCTGTACTGAATTTGGGGGAGAGGGGTACGTTTCTGACAGGAACAACAAGAAGCTCACGTTATTGAGATTATGCTGAGGAAGATCGTCAGACTTGTATGGTTTTGTGGTTATAATATTTGAAGCAGTGGACCTGGTTTAAAAAACAAAATACAGCAACTGTTTAGAATATTTTTATGAATGAGTAGTTTTCTTACATGTACAGATTATGCCAGCGTTCATACAAGAGTGAATGATGGCATGGCATGGCATGGGGATGTTTGGGAACAGAGTTGTTCTCTCTCATCTTGGACCAGAAAGTTTCTTAGGAAAAAAAGTCTAGGTTGAATACTAATGAAAAACAGATATATGAGGTTTCACAGATCGTGTAGTCCATCCCTTGCACTGAAACAAAATCAGTGCACAGGATTTATAGTCATATCTGGAAAATGGATAGAGTTATTTTTAGTTGGCAATATTAATGGTTTGATAGCATATCAGAAATGTCAATTATACAATGACCTATTATAATACTAATTGAACATATCATGTAGCAACCATACAGTTGCTGAAGGACATGATAATGGGATGGTAACTTACTCAAACTAATTTGTATGTCACCAGCCCCAGGCCCATGCACTTTGCTGATGACCAAGAGAAATAAGCTTATTCTTACGGAGATGGTGAGGCTGCAGAGCTGCAAGAATACAAGCCTGTGTGCTGATCCTGAGTATTTGATTCACGTCTGAGAAGAGGAGATGACATTGTTCCTGTACCACTTCGGGGGCTTTGATATTGGAGGCTGTCTTAATGCAGAGATTGGGACATTGTGCCAAAGCAGCTACTCGGAGAATGAGTTGCTGTGGGCCTTCTCTAGCTGGTATTCCATGTTAGAGAGGTGGTGCTAGGTCTCGCTGAAACTCCCACTGCGCAAAAGGCTGACAGATGCTTTGGACTGACACAACAATAATACAAACTTTTTATGATATATGTATGTGCCAGAGGAATTCAACATATCCCTGAGCTAGCTCAAGTCTTTCTGTGTTCCATTTAAGAAATATTGACAAAATGGGCCACATTATCACTCAAGTCATTAATATATAACCTATAAAAGGACCTGGGCAAAAAAAATAAATAACGGAAAAACTGTAAACCAAACCTATTTTCTGCTCCTATGCTCCTTCTGCTGGTTATGCAGAAGCAGTAAACAAGCCCTATTCCCAGAGCTGTGCTGACAGTACTGATGATGGTGGTGCACAAATTAGGAGGTAAACAAAAAGCCGTGTTAATTTCAAGCTCCATTAGAAACACAGGCGGTAAAAAAAAATCAATGTCTCCCAAACAGAAAAGGTCAAAATTGGTAGGGAAAGAAAGTTGGTTCTCCAGTAGGTATAAGGCTTTTTAATTATTATTATTATTAGTTCTTTTAAATTGGGTGTAAGCAAGAAGAAGCTACTGGACAGTGTCACGTTAATGACTAATACACTGAAAATAACTACCAAAAATTGTTTTTAAAGAAAAATATACTCAGCTTTGGCTCAGATTGAAGTTCTTGTATTTAAAGGCTGGTTTCTATTTTAAATTTTGCCTGTAGGTTCTGTAGATATTCAGTTACATTTATAATCTTGGCATGACACATTTGAGGGATCATTCTTCTGAAAAGTGTGATCATCAGATTTCACTGTTTTCTCTTGGCATAGTCTATTCTTGGATCCAAATCCTTGGGGCCTGTTAGTTTAAATTTTAGGCTTTGTTGTGCATCCAGTCTGGAAATACATGTGTGTCATTTTGTTATCAAGTCGTCTAGCAGAGGATGACAGGAAGAACAAATACTGCTTTGTATGTTTTCGTTATATGGTAGTGTGTCACCTTCAACTCCACTAACATTAAATGTGTATCACTTTGTGTGATCTTTGCTTCGCATATTAAACTAAATCTCACATGGCCATGTTGAATAATGTATGGTGATGGAGTTCTGCGGTACAGTGTTAGGAACCAGTTCTTCAAACGTGAATGCATATGCAAAAACCTTGGCATATAACACTACAAAGTAAGGATGACCTTACAAGAGCAAAGTTATTCACTGTCCAAGTGTTTGAGGAACTGGTGGTCTTAGCATGGCCACAGATGTTCTGAAAATTATTTTTCTTACACTTACTCATTATAACTCTGCTATAGTTATACATATTTAGTGTAACCTCCTTTGCTCAAGAGCAGTTTTTGGAACAAGGCTGTTAACGCTTCTTCGTTCTCCAGCACCAGCTAGTCACAGCATTTTACTAATACTCATTAGTGTTCATCCCTGTGTATTGGGCAGTATTCCCCTCCACAGAACAGGACCAAGACACAGTAAGTTTAAAGACCATGTTTTATATAGAAAAATGTATTAATGTGATATTTAGGTTGGTTTGAAACCATCGCCCGCAAAAGTATGGTGAGAACTTTTGTAGCAGAGTCAGGATCTCTGTGGTAGAGAGCACGGGTGAGAGATACAAAGTGGTCCCAGCTCAACACATTTCCTTCCAAACAGCTGCATCTCCTCATTGTCTCTTCTTCTCATCCCGAAGACACAGCTTGCACTTCTAATTGTCATCCCTTCAGTGGACATTAGCATGCTTGTTAAATTGGCCATTTGCATCCCAGAACTCCCCCGCCTGTCCAGTGACTCACTCAGACCTGTATTTTGCACGCCCTCGGGCAGCATGGAACAAGTTATCTCTGCACTTTCAGCTTCTGGTTCTAAAACTGTTGGGCATCAAATTCAGTCCTCCCTTACTGCTTCATTAACCACTTAAAACTACAGTTGTCGTGAGAAAAAAGTGACTTTTAAAGAGGGAGAAGTCTAAAAGGATGTGTTCTCTCCTATGCATTTCAACATCTTCTTAGTTTCCTTTGTTTTTACAAGTTTCCGGGTGCCTTTTTCATCCCTGGCTGTTCTGTCCTGCGTGCCTCCTCTTTCTTAATGCAATCACCACCAAAAGAGACTTACTCTACCTGACAGTGTTGTAATTAAGGCATGAAGGTAGCGTATAGAAGTCAGTTCGCCCATCCATAGTTGCACTGGGAGTATATTGCTAACAGCAGTCGAATCTTGTTTGGCCAGGAAAGTAAGCAGTAGTGATTTGAGGGTGTGTAGAAAATGGATACGCTGAGTGCCAGTTTTCAAAAGTTCCCCTGATCTGTTTACTTTCATATTCAAGTTTCAGCTCTCTGGGTTAATGATCGCCTGTTTTGAGAATGTGACATTTGTATTTATTTCAGAAAATGATACCTTTTGTCTCTCCAGAGTAGACAATGTTGTGTTCTGTCAAAACTTCAGTTATAAACAGCCTCCCTTCTGCAAGTACGGGGCCAAATACTGCCCCTTGAAATCATGAGTAGCTAACTTCAGTGAGTCTTGGGGTTTGGCTAGCCGGTTTTTGTGTCTGTCTGATAATAAATTATGAACATCTTGTTGAAAAAGACTTTGTGAAACTAGCCTTCATGACATCTAAGTAGTAATGACTTCAGTGAAGCTTCGGGGCATACAAAGTGCTCACCGTTTACTACTACAGTGAATTCTTTCACAAGGTTTCCTCTGTTGCAGCACAATTAATTTTACGTTTCATTTACTGACACTGGCATGCACTTAGCTTTATAATATTAGTTATATGGTTTATGATGTCAGTCTTATTTTTAGCACACTGAAAGCAGGGGAATAATTGAAGTGTGCTGTTGTACAATTTAGGGCTTGTGGTGGACTTGGAGAGATGAGGATGTGCCATTCGTGCTTCACTCGGCCTAGAGGGAATAGCTCTTCTCTTTAACATTTCATTGTAATCTTTCTGATGATACCTCAAAATGTCAGCTTGTGCCTCATAGCTTAAGTTCCTCCCAAAATAACTTCTGATGTACCTCAGAAGTTTAAAAATTAAATCTCAGCAATATAAACCAATAACATTGGAATCTGAAAGGCTGTTGAAGTTCAGTATATCCTTTATTTTGTTTTAGTTCCTTTTTCAGTTCTAAGGTGTCTCCTGTATGTTAAGACCAACAAGTTGACTTCATAGGCTGCCACAGGGTACTCTGCTGATCCTGTTGAAAAGCTTTACCAGGTTGTGGTGTTATATTCGAGTGAAGTCTTAGTAACTTTCCAGGATGAAAAGGAATTAAGAAGTATTTTGTCTGGAGTTTTCTTGCTTGCTTTATATGATAGTGCTTTTATTCTAAAATGCCTGTTTTTATAATGAAAGTAATTTTTAGCTTTTCTACAAAGAAATTAACGCATTAGGTCAGTCAGGCATTGATTAAAATCTGTTTGGGGCGCTCACTGATTTGCACAACGTTCCGTAAGTCTTATGATGTCTTGGAGAAAGGGACATTCATACATGTTTCCTATCAGGAGTGATGTCTCATCAGAAGTTTGAAGGAGGAAGAACTCTCTGAGATATCTACACGTGAATGGCATCCTGCTTGACTTGCCTTCAGGGGAAATAATGTGTGTAGATCATAAGGTTGGCTCTGTCTTTAGAGTTTATGGAACATTTGCCTCTGTGTTTGCTTTTCCCTATGAGATAAAGCAACCACTGAGAAGCACTGAAACTCAGTGTATGAGGATGCACAACACAGAGCTCAAAGAGCAGTAAGACCTTCATCAGCTGAACGAGTCAGTCCACGTGCTGACCTGACCTTACTCACACTTCTTCTGTTAGAAGAGTAGGTTATTTGCCAGAATCATACTGAACTCTATGAAAGATAGTTTTTCTGCTGTGCTCATATCTAAAAGCTATCTATTTTTATTGCTGTCCCCATCTGAGATATTTCAGGCTAATGAAACAATATGATTGTTTTTATCTCCAAAGTATTTCATTTCTACTGAAGAATATCACACAGAAGAATGCAAATCTAAATCTCAGCAGTTATCTCTGCTAAGCTGCTTTTAAAAAATGAATTAGCTTAGTAAAGAACTGGCAAATACATGCCCAACATTTTGTGAGGATCGCTGATTGTGAAGTTTTGTTAAACTGCGCTTTCTCCAAGCATGTACAAAAATAGCAGCTTTGGAAATCATGAAGCTGTGTCTTTTTCGCAACTGAAGCTATTATGAGACTGCAGGCAGCATTCTCATTCCCTCTCTTCCCCTTCAAAAGCTGAACATTGTCTCGGAAATGTGAGGAAGGAGTAAGTGTGGTGCTTAATGTGACTGACTGCTCAAGAAATAGGTGCTATTTGCCGTTTTAAGCATTAGCCAGCAATTAGGGTTTGCAGCTCTGAGTCTCATTCCGTTTTCATTAATGAGGTCATTAACAAAGATATTCTACACTCTTTTCCTCCTGTTACACATGCAACTTGAGTGAGTGAAGACTTCAAATATTTCCAGGCCAGTATTACTGTCTTTATGAACCTGCCTCTGTGATGCCTGTCAGCACAAGCAAAGTGGACTTCCGCAGTCTTTGGGAAACTGTCCCCCACAAAGTGATTGGGAATCCTTTTCAGGCCTGACTGTTGTGTACATATGAAACCTCAGCTGCTTCTCTTTTGTTGCAGTCCTTCTTAGGCTCCCTCCCTCCCTGGCAGCTTTTATGGACTGGCGAGGTCATTCCCCATTGCTGCAATTCCACCTCCCATCACCCATGTCTAAACGATGGTATCACCTATTTTTTTCCTTGGGAAGAACTCCCTTAGAGCTACTGCAAAGTCACCCTACGGTCTCCTTCAGATCCCACCTGATGACTGTATCTTGCTGGCTGAAAGTTTGCCAGCATTTGAGCTACTGAAATGTGCTGACTGCTTGCTGTTTTGCCGACCAATGTCTTAATGTTTCCATGTGTCTCTGCATCTGCTGTGTTTGTCTTGTCTTCGGGTATGTCTGCACTGCCTTCTGCAGCATGATGTGGAGCACATAATCCAGGCAGGGAGCTCAGAGGAGTCTACCTGTAGGAGGAAAAGCTTTGTGCTCTGCCACCATAGCTCCTTTTCCTGAGCCAGCTCATTTAAGCTTGAATCACTGTACTGTACATTACACTCTAGCACACAGACCTTCTTCTTGTTTTGTGTTGGGAATGCACTTGACATGAGGAGTAGGGGAATGTTTTCATTACTAGTAGGTAAATTGAGGGGTCTGGAGCACAAGTCTTAGGAGGAGCGTTTGAGGGAACTGGGGTTGTTCAGTCTGGAGAAGAGGAGGCTGAGGGGAGACCTTATTGCTCTCTACAACTACCTGAAAGGGGGTTGCAGAGAGGTGGGTGTTGGTCTGTTCTACCAAGTGACTAGTGAAAGGACAAGAGGAAATGGCCTCAAGTTGCACCAGGGGAGGTTTAGACTGGATATTAGGAAAAAGTTCTTTACTGAGAGAGTGGTCAAGCATTGGAAGAGGCTGCCCAGGGAGGTGGTGGAGTCACCCTCACTGGAGGTGTTCAAGGAACGTGTGGACATGGCACTACGGGACATGGTTTAATGGGCATGGTGGTGTTGAGTTGATGGTTGGACTTGATGATTTTACAGGTCTTTTCCAACCTTAATGATTCTGTGATTCTGTGTAAATATGTTTTCACATTAATTAGACAAGCAATGTATTTGTGTACATTACAGAGCTGCCCTATAATGACAGGAAAAATCATTAGAACTCACCTTTTCTTCACTGGTGTGCTGCTTGTGCCCTGTCTGCTTTCTCTTGTCAGGCTTCAGGACACATGCAGTGTAGTTGTAAGTGTAGGATCCCTTCTTCTCTTGCAGGTCTTAATACAGTTATTGAGAGTATAATGTAAGAATATTAATTTCTCCACCATTAGAGGATGATCTCTTAATGAAACTGCCAGTTTGGCATTTCCCTGTCTCCTGAGTGTTTTGATAAATGTATTATTTTACAGAAAATTTCTGCTTTTCTCTCCTTGATGCTGTTCAGATTGGACCTAAGAAATGCCTAACTGCTCTGTGACGCTGATTTTTCTTATTAGCTTTCTAGAAAAGTGAAGGGGGGGACAGAATACAAAAACTTGATATCTGAAGATGTTTTCCATCTGCTTTAGTTGTTTTGTATTGCTGTTGTACCTGCCAGCCCCTGGTGAGAATGGCTGCATATGCATAGTATAAGGCAGTGGCTCTCCTAAAGAGCTTACCTACTAGCCAAGACAAATGGTAGGAAGCATCATCTGAGGGTTGCTCCTTGGAGGATGAGGCGTAGACGCACCGAACCACACGCTTTAGGTTGTGTGGGAAATCTGTGCTGGGACCGGAACTGAATGCCAGCTCCAAGTCCCTCCAGCCTCTAGTCCTGAGGCAAAATCCTCCTCTTAATGGTTTTCAAAACCCCATCAGGTACAGCAATTCTCTAAGAATCCGTGTGGGCAAAAGCCAAAGCAATGCCGAGCCTCATGGCTCCCTTCCTACCTCTGCCTCACTTTCGGGAGCACTAATGAGACCTACCAGCCTTTTTCATCCCACCTATTCGCTGAAGACTGGAGGAAGATGTGATTTATTAGCTAGAACCAGGATGGATAGCATCATAAATCTCTGGATGGCAACATTTAAAGTTGCCAGGGCTCTCTGCTTTGCCACATGGAGTCCATGCGACTCTGACCAGATTTGACCAGCTTAATCTGCTAAATGAGGGTGTTGAAATGACCGTCTGCAGTTTATTAATAAGTGTATAAATCTGAACTATAGGGGAAAAAAGATGAACTGGTGCTAGTGTATCTGTGACATATACTTAATAATAAAACTTAAACTCTTATACAGCCCGATACAAATTACTTGCTCTACTGCGCCAGTTCTGCCACAGCTACACATTTCATTTTTGTGATATGCTCTGCAACTGCTCGGCTAATAAGTGCTGAGAAGGGAGAGTAATAGATAGATAGATGCATCTGGTATTTATAGAGGACTGTTTTAATGGTGCTAAAAAACTGATGTGCTCAGCGTTCCTTGCAGCTGCAGTTACGTTCATGTCAGTAATCCTATCAGGAGGGTTGCTGGTTTCCAGAGTAATTAGAACCCTGAAGCAAATAAACACCAAATGAATTCTCTTCTTTTGAAGTTATCTTTTTTCCCCTCTTTTAAATAGCTCTTCTCTGGTATAATTATGTACCAGTCATTATAACATTAAAAATAATTTTAAGTGAATGAATGCTATTTTTGTTGTTGTTGTTCCTTGCTAATTAATATGAACTAATTGTAGTTTAGGATAGTCTTCTAAAAATCTCATTTCATTACCGAATGGCTACTAACTTAAACTGCTTCCTGCCTTGATCCCAGGGAGAGGCAGCAGCTCCAAGTCAGGTTCATCTAAGCCGGTCTGGTGGCTTGTAGCACATGTGGCTGGAGTACAAGTTGTTGCTCAAAGCCATGTTAATAAAATCCTACCCTTGTAGCTTTTAAGCCATAGGTTAAATATAAATTCACAATACTGTATGCTTGCCACCAGGGAAGTGATGACAGAGATACTATATGATAATATAGGAGGGTAATAGCCTTCCTATCTGGCTTTTTGTGACTGGGTCTAGGATAATACATTGAGCCCCAAGCAGCTCATTCCTGAAAAGATACTGGCAGGAGTTCAGAGGACAATAACAACCCATGCAGTCGTCTGGGGAGGGTTCGACTCTAAACTGTGGTATCTTCACCATTTATCTTGGTTATTAGTTTTGCAACATTTGTGGCTTTAGTCAGATGTTTTGGATTTGTGCTCACGTGTGCTGAGTTACGGTGTATAGGCGCTGGGTCATCGTTCTGCAAACTCTGTAGTCTGGTTTGCATTTTTTGGCTCTTGTATTCAAACCGGTTTCAAGATTAAAAAAAAGAATAATAAGGATCAGTTTCAGCTACATAAGCAAGTATATATTAATTGATGTTTACTGGTAATGAGGTATGAGAATAAAAAACCCACCCCAACTCTCAGATCCCAGCTTCAGTTTTTAAGATTGGCGTTAGAAGAAAAATGTCTTTGTACTCACAAATTGAGCACATTCAGTCCAGAGTTACTAGCACATAATAAACATGGAAACATCTAGTGACACTTTCTTTAATGGACTGTATTGGGTTTGCGTGGCAGCGCTTTGGTAGCAGGGGGGGCTACAGGGGTGGCTTCTGCGAGAAGCTGCTAGAAGCTTCTCCTATGTCTGATAGAGCCAATGCCAGCCGACTCCAAGACGGATCTGCCACTGGCTAAGGCTGAGCTAATCAGCAACAGTGGTAGCGCCTCTGTGATAACATATTTAAGAAGGGCTGAAAAACCAGGAAGAGGCAGCCGGAGAAGAGAGGAGTGAGAATATGTGAGAGAAACAACTCTGCAGACACCAAGGTCAGTGAAGAAGGAGGGGGAGGAGGTGCTCCAGGCGCCGGAGCAGAGATTCCCCTGCAGCCCGTGGTGAAGACCATGGTGAAGCAGGTTGTCCCCCTGCAGCCCATGGAGGTCCACGGTGGAGCAGATATCCACCTGCAGCCCGTGGAGGACCCCACGCTGGAGCAGGTGGATGCCTGAAGGAGGCTGTGATCCTGTGGGAAGCCCATGCTGGAGCAGGCTCCTGGCAGAACCTGTGGAGCCGTGGAGAGAGGAGCCCACGCTGGAGCAGGTTTGCTGGCAGGACTTGCGATCCCGAGGGGGACCCACGCTGGAGCAGTCTGTTCCTGAAGGACTGCACCCCGTGGAACGGACCCATGCTGGAGCAGTTCGTGAAGAACTGCAGCCCGTGGGAAGAACCCACGTTGGAGAAGTTCGTGGAGAACTGTCTCCTGTGGGAGGGACCCCACGCTGGAGCAGGGGAAGAGTGTGAGGAGGAAGGAGCGGCAGAAACAACATGTGATGAACTGACCGCAACCCCCATTCCCCATCCCCCTGTGCCGCTCGGGGGGGAAGAGGTTCGGGAGTGAAGTTGAGCTCGGGAAGAAGGGAGGGGTGGGGGGAAGGTGTTGCTTTTTAAGATTTGGTTTTACTTCTCATTATCCTACTCTGATTTTGATTGGTAATAAATTAAACTAATTTCCCCACATCAAGTCTATTTTGCCCATGATGGTAATTGGTGAGTGATCTCCCTATGTCCTTATCTCGACCTACGAGCCTTTTCCTCATATTTTCTCTCCCCTGTCCAGCTGAGGAAGGGGAGTGAGTGAGAAGCTGTGTGGTGATTAGTCTGGCTGGGCTTAAACCACAACATGGACTCATTCTTTAGACTAGAACCACAGCTTTTATAAATCAGGTTCTTAAAACGCCTTTTATAATGTTGTTTCTTAAACAGCCCTAGCTTCTGTTGTCCTGTAATGGCAATTCTGTCCTACCAAGAGGCCCAAGACAGCACAGCCTTCTGGCTGTAACCTGGCATGTTCGCAGAAATACTGGAGAGAGATGATGTGGAGATTCTAAAGCTTCAGGTAGTTCAAGCATTTCTAAAATGCAGTTCAAAGTGGAGTTCAGGAGATACTTTTATAGCATGGGCTGTGCTCAGGACTTCCCTCCTTTCCTCACCCCTCACCCCTCATTTTTGGGTGAGAGAGATTTATAGTGATAGAGCAAATTGCCATGTTAAATCTGAGCTCAACTTTCAAATCAGCCATCGCAGAGCAGAGCCATATATACACAATTACACAGGGCAAAGATAAGCCAAATCTGCTAATGCTTTAAGTCAATGCATCTGTGATAGAGCACATAAAATCCTCTAAGGAGAATTACGATGTTGTGAGTTACGACTACTTTATGCTTGAATGAAAGTATCCACTTGTAGGTTTAAGGAACACAACAACCTCCTACACAGTGACTTCATTCTTTACAGTGATTTCCCTTAATTTTCCGCAGTGTTTCCATATTTTGGATTGGAGCTCATGTATGCTGAATTATAGTGTATAGACCTTGGGTCATCTTTTTCTGAATCATGTATTTTATCCTGCCTTTTTTACCTCTTGGCTTTGAAAGGCATCTCCTGAGGGAAGAATGTGGTTTTGTGCTTGTGATACATCTCAGAGGCTATTTAGGTAATGGTTTCTTGACAAGGAGGTGCTTATGGGTTTTTTTGCTAAGTCTTTTATTCCAATTGTGATAAATTTGTGCTGTATAACAGTGAAAATAACCCCCCCGTAGTTTCTTTTGAAATGAGCTTAGGAGTGTACCATCCAAATGCCTCGTGCTGTCAGAGAAACCCTTAACACCTACTGTTGCACACACTTCTGCTGATCCAGGAGTTTTTAAGCAAGGAAAGCAAGATATGCTTCATAGATGTGTATCAGCACCAAAAGGAAGAGGGAATCCATTTAGAGGAGAAAATTCTGTTTCCAGGACAAAAAAGAAATTACTGCAGAAGGTCTTAAAATCCTGCAGTGGTCTACCAGGCAGCAAATCCCGGGAAGATATCTGATCACAAATAGCACTGCTATGTCTGGTATGGGCTTCTGACTGATATTTCAGTCAGCTAGATAGAAGTGAAGACAGAAGTGAAGCAGAGGTAAAAAGAGTCTAATCATCCAAAAACCACACACTCACACATACACTATCTCTCATCCGAGAAAAAATGAACATAGCAGTTCACTTAGAGACACAGCAGGCACGAAAAACTAGTTTCCTAGTCCAGAGAAAAGTTAACAATATCATAGAAAAAATGCTCTTAATTAATTTTTCCTCTCAACAACACATTAAAGTTTGAACAATTTAGAGGCAATTAATGGGACAAGAAAATAATAATAATAATAAAAAAAAGCCAGCCTGTGATAGTGTGCTCCTTGCAATTATTTCTTAATGCTAAATAAACACACTGGTGAGAAAATTGTAATTTGTAATTATTGCACAGTGCTAGAAAGAGCAGTGCGATAGCCAGTGCCAGGTAGGCCCTCGACGAATAGAACAGTTGTTTATAGCATTATGCAATGTTGCATTCTGCCAGCGTATAAAAGGAGCGAATTCAGTGATGATGTAGATTTGTTAAAAGACCATCATGCCAACCTGTTCCAGATTGGGTTTGGGGAGATGGAGAAAGGAGAGGGGAGGGATAGCAATGTCTGTCACAGAGAAAAAAGGCAATGAAATGTGACCCTCTTTTAATTAAAGGCTCCCACAAAGTAATTTCCCCCTTTAGCTTGTGATAATATGGTTTTGGCAGGAAGAGTAATGCGAACAAAACACTCTTCCTTATAAGCAAAATCAAGGAGGGCAGGCAAATTGTATTCAGTAGCAATTTGTTGGAGATTTTGTCATTTGTTTTTGAAGAGCGCTTTGAGTTGGACAGCAGGAGCAGGGTGTTTTGCTTGTGCCTTGTGAATGGCAGCAGCAGTGGGGTTTGAAAACCTTTCAGAGGAGTCTGGGGATAGTCTCCCATGGGAAATTACGGAAAATACCTGTCAGTCTTAATGGAAACTCATCATTCCAAAAGGAGACTAATGTGCTCCTTGGAAGTGTATTTTATCAGCTTTAAGTCCTCTTTGTGGTAACATAAAATAGAGTAAATACAGGCGAGGCAGTGAGATCTGATAAACGTCTCCCCAGCTTGGGGAATTTAAAAAAACGGCTACACAGGTTCCCTCTGGATATTTGAACAGGGTGTAAATAAGTACAAAAAGTGTCCTTTTTTTCCCTATTTTGATAATTTCTGATACATTTATTCCTTACTGTCTGCCCAATTGTGAATCCTGTGGACGGTGCAGGACTGGATTGAGCCAATATGCATTATTTCAATTTCCCAGGCTAAGAGCACTTTCCTTGTGAAAGGACCTTTTAAGGACATATGGCCAGAAGAGGTGGGGCCCTTTTCTTCCCCCACTGGTTAGATATCATTTTGGTCTCTATCCTTAAAGGTTTTAGAGAAGCGCACCACTCTTTCACGTGGGATGGGAGAAAATATACAGCTGATGTAACTTAATTAGTATATTGTGCCTCTCATTGTAGGGTCTTCTGCAAAATATGTCCCAGGAAGGATGTTTTATAAAGGTGAAATGCAGCAGCCTGTTGAGCAGAGAGGCTGAATGACCCTGAAGTGGGTCTGCAATTAGCGAGCAATAGCCAGGAGAAATCGTGCTGCATCTGACACACAATGCAGTGCTTTCCAGCCAGAAGAGACACATGCACAGTGATAGGGAACAGCTGATGGCAAGCGTTTCTGGAAGAACAAGCTGTAACACAGCAAAACTTAATCAGTGCTGTCCTCCCTCTTTCCTGCTCTGTATGTCTTTATTTCTGCCTTGTGCATCTGCTGCTTCTATTGAAGACATTATTTTAGATGTTAATGTCTAAACCAGGGATCCCACGGAGCAGCCTTGCAGTGTGATGGGTTTAGGTAAAGGCACTAAGCTTTAGAAAATGGCCAGAGGTTAGAAATGATACAATAGTTGTTGGTACCAGCAAATCTGTTAAAACTAGAGGGAAATGAAAATACAAAGACATGAAGAAAGTCTAAGAAGTGCCATGCTGGTACCAAATTTTACTGTCATACTGATAAGAGTAGGGTTAGGTTCAGTGGGGTAGACTAACTTGGAATAATTGGCAACAGAGTCTTTCCCTTTGATCTGCTCATCCATTTTGGTCCCTTTACTTAAATAATCTCACCAAAAAAAAACCAAAATAAAAAAACCCCATAGGCTCTCAATCCAGTGATCCCAGAAGCAGGTGAGTCTCTGCCATTGGGCTTGTCCTCCAGCCAGGTCAGAGAAGCAGCATGCACTCGCACATGAAAAGCAGAGGGGAGGAAGGCTGGTTCTGACAGCAACTGTGATAAACCACCTAATCTTTCTGAGCTGAAGCTCTAACAATAACTAAGTAGTGGATGTGTCCCACAGTAATACCAGATGGAGTTTTCTCTAAGGCTGTAGACAGATTTTCCCTGCAGAATTAGCTCGAGGTGCTCTTCTCTAACTAGCATAGCTAGTGGCCACAGTGCAAATGAAACCCGAGGTGCCTATGTCCATATTGCAACTTCTGGGGTCACACGAAAGCATCCTTGGCGCTACTGCGAATACTCAGGCATCCCTGATGGAAGGCGTACAACGCTGTCTAGTTGTTTGCATGTATCAAAGGTGACAGCAGGGATCGCTTTACATTTTTAGGGACTGCTGCAGTTCTGGTAGGTTCCCGTGGCTGCCCTTTCTATTGCCAGAGGATACCCAGTCCCACTGCTGGACTGAACTGTGAAGCAGCTGTTATGGCAGAGGTTGACCTCCTTTTCAGAGACTCCCCCTTTCCCCTGCCCTCCAGTCTGGCAGCGAGGTGGCTGCGTGTTGGGTGGAGTGTGAACCAACCCCGAAGAACCTCTTCAAGCAACTGTTGCTGCTGCTTTCACTGTTGCCTACAGCCTGGTGATCCCTTTGTGAGAATTTCATACTGGACCACAGTATTTTGGTGTTTTTCTGTTGGCTCAAGACATATTCTGACCCCACCTTTGCTCTTGAGGAAAGAGAGGACAGGCAGAGACGATCACATCTGTATCCTTAGTAGAACCTTCTTCCCATTTCTTGCCCATAGCTCTTTCACCCTATTACTGCAGCTGGACTTCTGGCCTGGTACCTTTGACCTACTAGTCATCTGACCATCTGAAGCTGTTACCTGATTCTAAGTCAGTATTACCACATCCATCAGCTGGCATCTCTCTCAATTTCCACACTTTTAAGGACGTTTGGCTTGCATCTGATTCTGTGAAAGGTCTTTCTGTTCTGCCTTCTATTCCTATTTCAAGTGTTCCCCAGTCTGCTTCTCTTCACAAGTCCACTGGTACCTCTGAAAGGGGCAGAGCCATTTCTGGCCATCTATCAGAAATACCAGAGGAGCGAGGTAGAGGATATCTCCTCCACCTGAAAGTCATCTTGCAAATTCTGAAAGTTCTTTTAATAGCAGATCTTCCTTTTTTTTTAATGAGCCTCTTTACACCTAATTTGTTCAGCTTTTTGTGAGCTGCCATATGGCATCAGTGGAAACCTGGTGAAAATGTATTTATCATCTCACAAAACACATATAAAGATGTCGAACACACATAATGAAAAGCGTTCTCTTTAAGATATATTCTTACCAATTAGTCACTTAGAGCTTCTAGACCAAGTCTTATCAGCTGGCTGGCAGGGGATATCTTGCAGATATGTGTCATGAGTCAGGATGAGATATAAAGCAAGTGTATCAGTAGTACTATTTCAGGTATCACAAACTACTTCTGCATTCTCGAAGATCTTGAGTGAAATGTTTCATTCTTATCTCTTAGGAAAATCTCTCTTGCCACAGAGGAGAAAATGAGGCACGATGGAGAGATGTTTCTTTCCTTGGTGCTGGAAGTGTGCAGCCATGACATAGTACAGCCTGGGTTTTTCCCACCAAACTTGCATTACACACCTGGAATTGGGAGATGAGAAACCCCATTCCAGCCACCAATTCAGATAGGCTTCCAGAGGGCAGCTTAATTTTGAGGCAGTATTCTACCTCCTCTGAATATAAAGTAATCAGCTTCTGAAGGCATTTATTTAAATGCTTTCAATTTGGTGGGATGGAGCCAGCCTATAAGGTCTGGCTCTGCAGCCTGTCAGAATTTGCTTGGGCAAGAATGTGGCTGAGGAGTTATGTGGAGAAGCCAGGCAGAGCTCTCTTTAGAAGAAGTCCTTGTCCACGGCTCTCACTTTATGAAAATGTTTGATACCGCTGCTCTTTTGCCCGAGACTTAGGTCAGTCATTTCTCTGGTTAAACACTCTTCTTCTTAAAAATCAAGTACATAGAATCATAGAATCGTTTAGGTTGGAAAAGGCCTTTAAGACCACCAATTCCAACCGTAAACCTAACCCTGCCAAGTCCACCACTAAACCATGTCCCTAAGCACCTCATCTACACGTCTTCTAAATACCTCCAGGGATGGTGACTCAACCACCTCCCTGGGCAGCCTCGCCCAATGTCTGACAACCCTTTCGGTGAAGAAATTTTTCCTAAAAAATACATCTTTCATTCTCCATTCATTAAATAGGGAAACGCAAAGACCTATTTTTTGTTCCATTTGCTATGAATGTTATGTAAATTCATCTGCGAGGCCAGGCTTGGAGCAGGTATACTCAGCAACTGCTTTCAAGTGCTCTGCATCTAGTGCCATAGATGTGTCTATGGAGGCAGTGAGATTCCCGTCACAACTTCCCACCTAACACAGGAATGTTTAGTAGATAGGCTCCAGTTTTGAGATGTTTCTGTACCAGTTTAAGGCCATCTGGGTGCAGGCTGCTGCAGCTTCTCCTCCCTAGCCTCTTGCAAGTTCCTAACTAACTCCTCTCTTGGGACTCGTACAGCAGTGTGGAGAACTGATTTACTGAGCCGGTCTAGCCAGAAACCAGTCACTCTAATGACTAACGACTACCAAAGCACTAGGATTTTTGTGCAATGAGACATTTGTCGTGACACTGCCACATGACACGTGCACTGGCACATTAGCACACTTTGCATCATGCAAATACGGTCTCACCTTCTCCATGCACACAAGCATACACGCTCATTCATCTTCCATTTTGGAGTATGGAACTGTAGCGTGTTACTAAGATCTGGCTTTCTGGTCTCTGCACCTTCCTCTGAGCGACATTACTGCAGAAAGCAGAAGGGCCTGTACTTTTTGAAAGGTAACATCTTTTGTTTCTGGGCTTTCAGGAACTGGTGCAAAAATTCCAGCTCTTTCCAGACCTACCTGCTGCACGTGCAGGGTATCGGTGCAGGAACAGTGCATGCTGGATTGGGCCTCCTTCAAAATCTATGCCAAAATATTTGCTGTGGAACTGACCTCATTTTGGGTCTGGTGGACCCAAACTCCAGTGGCGGAGTTGCTTACCCATGCACACGGGGAGCGCAGTCAATTCGGCTTGCTCCCCGAGGGTGCTCTGGATCCCCAGTTGTTCCTGAGGCAGGCAGGGTAGGTCAGCTTCAGGTCCTGTCCACGGAGAAACAGGTCTAGGTCTCTTCCCAGAGGAAGGCGGGGGCAGTTCAGTGGTTCTCTCCATCCATGGAGGGCTCCGTCAGGCGGTGTGGGTGAGAGATGAGCAGATGGAAGAGTGAGTGCTCCCTGGGGCAGGTCACCGGACAGAACGGACCTAGCCTCCACCCCGCTCTCCTGGTGCGGGCTTAGAAGACAAATAGGCAAAAGGTCTTCCCTTGTATATTTAGCAACTGTTTGCTGGTGATAAGAGGATATTTGAGGGAGGGGACTGCTTTCTTGTGCCCATCCCCCTCGTACCAAAGCTCTGCCCATGACTTTAGTAATAACTATTCACCGTTAGAGTGCCTTTCCTCTTTGGCGATGTTATTTAGCACAGGATTCAATTAAACGAGCAAGCCGGGGAAAACAGGGGGTGGTTGCCTAGTAACCAATTGCCTTTGGATCTGGAAAGATATGGCAGAGTTAAGGGTTAATTTTTGCAGGTGAAATTAGACATGACCAGGGATGTGGGTGGTGGAGGTTTTAAGCTAGAAAGATCTCGGATATGGTTCAGAGAAGAGGTAGAGCTCCCACTGGGTTCTCTCGCCAAATAACAACACAAGAGGAACAGTGTTTGTTTAGTTAAAATCCACGCTGATGGAAATTTAGGGAGAACACAAACAAAATCACTGTTTGAGGGTGCTTCCTTGTGTGAGATATTTACATAATTTGCCACAGCATTGCAACATTTTCTATCAGTGCAACATTTTCTCATTCAGAATTCAAAGCTTGCCTTAAATAAGCAGCTGCACATGGCTGCATAGCCTACAAAAAACAGCGCGTGCTTTTGTATACGTGTTCCTTGGGATAGCCTGATTTTTACAAGGTACCCACAGGTGTCAAATGATCTGTATGAAATACCTAAAGGTTTATTTTGAGAGAGCCAGGACCTGCATAGAGCTTCCGGGAGCTTCACACCTCTGAAAATCAAGCAGCAATCATGCTTCTTCAAAACTTCCTGTTCTGCCTTATCGAGTGCATATTTTCCCTTCTTTAAAGCAGTTTAAGTAGGTTTAGAATTGGATAAACAGAGAAGAGAGACGGTTTGTGCAATAGCACATGCTGCTTCCTGAAAATATCCTTGGCATATGCTGCTAAACAATGCTGAACCAAAGAGCGTGAATCCAGATGTGGAGCTGAGTGGCCGTTGGGGAGACCTGAGTGCCCTCCCCCAGTACAGGGAACAGCGGTGAGGGAGCCAAGAATGAGGCAAGTCAGAGATGAAGGTACCTAAGTGTGCTTCAGCCTGGACCCTCATTTGCAGTGTCAACATGAAGAACAAAACTAATCTGCAGACGTGCAGATTAATTCCCTGTGAAGGTAATCATGAGACATCCTGTGGAATCTCTTCCTTGCACGTTAACTGGTATATGTAGTCTGCAATATGCGCTAGTTATTTTCTGTCTGGATATGAGAGTCCTCTTTTTCTTACTGGTGAGAAGCAGAGGGTAAAATTAATCCTTTCCACACGCTGTTGTTATGTCTTTGTGCTGATTTGTATTATAACAGCACTTCAGAAGCCCTCCTTGTGGGCCAACACCTGGCTGCGCTTGGCGCTTTATGGATATGGACTGCAAAGACCGCAAAAGATTGTATGCTAAATATGCCTGAAAGCAGCAGGTAAATGCAACAAATAAATACGGGAGAAAAATAAGATGGTAACTCTCTTAAAATAAGCCACAGTGCCAATAAATCTGTCAAATTTTTGTAGACATCCTGGTAAAGGAAAATCCTTCTAAAGTTCTTCTAGGATTTTTCAAGAAGATAGTAAGGTGTGGCCTCGCAGGTGTGTTGAACAAACTCTGCTGAGAAGTGGGAGCCTCTTGGGAGAAAATCTAATTGTCTTTGGAGATTTTTTTGACTGGGTAGCAGAGGCTGGTGTCCCCGGCAGAGTTAGGATCAATAGCTCAGTAACAAATAAGAAATGATGGGTAAAGATAGGCTCTGCTCAGAGGGACCTTGAGAGTCTTCAGGCATTTCTGAGTCTGCTGTTGCAAATATGAATCCGTTATCATCAAAGCGAGGAAACAGAAGATAGTCTTTGTGGCAGCATTTTGAATGGAGAGGAAGCAGGGCCAGGAGAGCCTGTGAAGTGTTACAGCCCACAGCTGATGAACCCTGGCTCTCAAGATAGTCACGAGCTTGGACAAATTTTCATTTGGAAATGAAAAATCTTATAAGGGTAAGAGGGAAATACTGCCAAGACTTAAATATGATTTTAATCTGTGCAAGATTGCCCAGGTCCTTGGTGGAGCACTGTTTGTACTGCCACATTTTAAAATGATGACTGGGTTGCTTGTGCATCAAATTTAACATGCTTTGGGCCAGGATACCTGAAGATATCCTAAAGCTGCCAGTTTTGTGTTAGGTGCATCCTGGCAGAAAAGGAATGTGTGTTTGGGATTTTTTCAGTGTTTCATAGTAAAATCCTTTGAGTGTAACTTAAATACTGTATCCCCTCACTCCTTCTGTTCCCACTCAGGGAAGGATGTGTGCTGGGCTTGCTGTGCAAGATCCCACTTACACCACAACAGCCCCTCGTACAGAAGCGCTTTCCTGTGGGATGACTGTATTTTGTGTTGGGATTTACCAATCGCAAAGCATTTTCCTGTTTCCCCATTTCCAGTAACAGAGGTTTTTAAGTAATCTGCTTGTCCCTGAGCAAGGAAGCGACTTTGTTGGTGATCATATGATCTCCAAGCGCAAGGTGTGCTCAACGCTGTTTATGTAGGACCTACAGGCAATAAGTTTTTTTAATTAAATTACTTCGACCTAGAATGAGGTTTAATTAAATACTGTATTAAACAGACTTAAACAAAAAGGCATTTAGTAAACCGCTATGCAAATTTCAAGGTAATTAAAATTTGAGATCTGTCTACTTCACACTATCTCTATAATTGATGCTAAACGTGAACAGATCAAATAAGTACACTTTTTATTGTGTTTTATTTTTTTTCTTGTGCAAGCTAAGATTGTTAATGATTCCTTTGAATTATTTCTCTATCATCTGATCTGTTGGATTCATCATTAGAGTGGGTGTCTTTGGGGTTGGTAGTTACTGTTGGTTTGGATGCACCAAAGAAGTCTTGCATAATACAGAGGTGACAGGGCACTCATTAAAGAAAATAAGACAAAGTATTAACTGAAGACAATAGAGAAGAAAGGACTCCTAACCAGAAACGTTGAGTACTGGCTTTCCTAGTTAGGCTGAAAAGAAAGGCTCAGAGGGAAAAGTACGTGGAACCAATAAAATAGAAAAATGTCCTCCAAGAGTTTCTAGAATTGGAACTGGACCAACTCCAGTAGAGCAGGACTGTATTCAGTCTACCAAGACAGCTGACTAACTTAATCTTTGAGACTAAGGTCAAGAAAGCACTGAGCAATAGTCATCATTTTCTAGCCAAGAATGACCGACCCTTGCTCTGAGTGATAAATAATCAGTACGCATACGTTAAGAGCCTTTAATAAATGCCTGCAGTTAGGCAATATGGCCCCAAATGGTGATGAAACTGGTTCTGCTCTTTGAACTGGTGGATAAAACGGGTGGTCAGGGGAGTCCCTCTCCACCCAAGGCTCTCAGGGAGTCAAAAATGAGTGTGATGCGTGGGACCAGCCTGTGGCTGCCTGTGCAAAATCTGAGGCTTAAGAAAGCCAACGTATTTCTGTATTGGTAGCATCTGTTACTACTGCTCCTGCTCTGCAGCAGCTGATGTGAGCCAGCTGTGGATCAGCGTTTATGAAGGAGCTGAGGATTATGTGCGCAATATCTTCTCAATACATCCTGCTGCAAACTCCGACGATTTCCAGGGAAGCCTCCAGAGAGCAATCTGAATGCTCCGAAAGCTGCCAGCTCTCCCTCTCGTTGTCCTCTGCGTTGTCCTGCCTCTCCTGCTCCCCCGCCTGTCCCCCCTTGCCTGGGGAATTCTTCCATCCCCAACCACCTCAAGAAATGATTGTGGGTTTTGCTTTCAGAGTTGCAGTCTGTGTCACACAAAATTATAAAATACCCAGAGCCAATTGAACAGGCAGGATTTAAGATGACCTGCAGAAATCTGGAGACAACAGAATATAACCGTATATAAAAATTACAGTTAAACTTTCGGAAAAAGAAAAACCATGCAAAAACAATGCGATCTCCCATTTACCCTCCAGATAAGAAAGGAACAGAAATCAGTTCTCATTGTATTCAGTCCTTAAAAAAGATCTGCCTTTCTCAGCATTTTTATAAATTAGTCTGACTTTGAAATTGTGGTATGTGGATGGTTTCAAAGGTGAAAAGATGAGTATTATTTGCATAATAAAATCACAAAGGAAGTGAGTATGCAAGATTTAATTTATTTAAAATTCACCCATCCAACATGCTGAGCACAGGTGCAGAAGATTAATAATAAAAATATTCACCTACAGCATATAAATTAATGGCAATGTCCAGAACCAAGAACTTCCTTCCCCACACTCAGAAAACCCTTTGGAGAAGGGATACGCAGCATGACCTGACCGTGTTCGATTCTGTTGGAGCAGGGAGGGTGAGGACAGGCAGTCCCCCTGCTCCCCTGTGCCGGCAGCAGGCTTGCTGCAACACCCCGCGGGGCTCTGCGTACGAGCTGCTGTGGGGCAGGGTGGCTGAACTGGCAGGTCTGGGTGGCAGCGGTATCTCTGTCGAATGAAGGACTTTTTAAGTTTCTTAAAGGATCTGCTCTTGTGTTCCAGAGACATAAGTTTGTCGCTTTTTTTCTCAATCACGTCTCTGCAATCAGTTGACACAAAATGGACGACGGAAGGGTATTTGGTAGTTCCAGGATCTTGCTAAAAATAACTTTTTTTTTCTATTACAAGCATCAGTGACTGTTATGGTTGCAACAATGCCACTTCATTTCTGACAAAAACTTGCTGAAGAGATTATGTTTTGTTATAGTTTTTGTGTTACGTGGTTAGTGAAGTGGTACACTTCAAAAGCCCAGACTGAGATACCCTAAATTCTTCCTGCATGCGCTGTATTTCCTCGTAGATGGTTTGAAGCTCCTACCCAATAGGGAATATTTGGCCCAGGGAGAGGGAAGGATGTTTGAGCTTGGATCTGATGAAGAGTAAGTTTGGGCTCTTTTCTCCTATCTATAGATGTAATGATGTGACCTGCATCTTGCCTAATTTAAATGTTTACCTCCAGACAAGATGAGACGAGCTGCACACCAGAAATGCCTATTGATCTCCATTGTGGAAGAAAGGAGGGTAGCTATCGACCTCTTGGCTGTTCTGCTCTGTAGACGTTTGCTGTTGGCTAGATGAATCCTATCCTAAGGGGATAGAATGATGGCCTGAAAACATTTAGTAAATAACTATGCTCATGGTATTGAAATTAAATCTGTAAGGGGATGTCCTAGGAGGCTTCATAACAGAGATTAAAGCATCTGAATATCAAAGTGTATGGGAAGAACAAAGACTACTGTTAGATTTTAAATGGTTTTATGGTTTGAATAGATGATTTGCAAATATTAGTGGGTTTGTTTTGGCTGATTTTTTTTAATCAAGTCCATCCCAAAAAGGACATCTAAAAACTCAAGCAGCTTGGAATAGACAGGGATTGTCTGTTAATTACTGTTTTGCTTACTTTACTGCTATGTGATTCATTGATATGAACCTCTCTGCCCACTAATAATGTTGGTTGTGTCCATACTGCGTCCATACTGTGGGATCCAGTAGTGCTTCCCAGCACCTGGGTTTGGCTACTTCTCAGCTCCACAGTGGTGCAAGACCCACATGTTCCCTCCTCTCAGTAGACCCTAACACGTCAGTTTACATACTGAGAAAGCCCAACTAGCAGAGCATCGCAGGATGCTCCGGTGGACCCCTCAGGTGGGCCATCAGAGGGGAATAATCATAGAATCATAGAATCAGATTGGAAAAGACCTTTAAGATAATCGAGTCCAACCATAAACCTAGCACTGCCAAGTCCACCGCTAAACCATGTCCCTAAGCACCTGTCTTTTAAATACCTCCAGGGATGGTGACTCCACCACTTCCCTGGGCAGCCTGTTCCAATGCTTGATAACCCTTTTGGTGAAGAAATTTTACCTAATATCCAATCTAGACTTCCCCTGGCGCAACTTGAGGCCGTTCCCTTTCGTCCTATCACTTGTCACTTGGGAGAAGAGACCAACACCCACTTCACCACAACCCCCTTTCAGGTAATTGCAGAGAGCGATAAGGTCTCCCCTCAGCCTCCTCTTCTCCAGGCTGAACAACCCCAGTTCCCTCAGCCGCTCCTCATAAGACTTGTGCTCCAGACCCCTCACCAGCTTTGTCGCCCTTCTCTGGACACGCTCCAGCACCTCAATGTCTTTCTTGTAGTGAGGGGCCCAAAACTGAACACAGGGTAATTGTGGGTCAGGTGCATTTTATAGCATGTTCCTGCCCTACATTATAAACTGAGCCATGGTGATATAGTTCACCTCAGGCATAGATCAGCACAGAGGGTATTAAGAGTTTAATGCTTGGCTTTGCTCCCAAAGTCCATTGTTCAAAGGTTTATAGAACAAATCAGCAAAAGTTTTGTTATCATATAGGACAATGATAGATTTTCTTCCTGCCTTTCTTTCTTCACCTTCCCATTTCTTGTCCCTCTTCTGAACTGGTCCATATTGCATCTTTGTCCTTTACTTCCAGTTCGCCCCACAGTGCACAAGTGTCAGGTCCCTGTCAGCAGTCCTTTCACTTCTTCAGTAGGGTTAGCTGCCACACGGGTGTTTGCAGCACCAGACCAGGAGCTCCCAGCTTCAACGACTGACAAATCAGTAGTAAATGGCAGCTGAAGAGAGTCTGCAGCCTGAAAGGAATCAGGTGAATGAGGGCTGGGGAAAGGAGAGCGGTGCCCTGGGCATGGAGTTGCTACATGCAGGAGCCTACTCAGAAGCAGCAGTCAGAGAAACCACAGTTTCCGTCTGCCTAGCCGTTTTCAAATGGTAACGATCCACGGGTGTTATGGCTAATGCTAGAAAAAGACCTCAAGTTGGGTAATTGAAGGAGCTCTCTCCATTTAGACCATGGGTCTCTTGCTGGGGAACAAGGAAGCCAGGATAAAGGGAGTGCGTCTAAGTTGAAGGATCTCTTCTAGGCAAATTTCGCAGGTCAGAAGGGCATCTCCACATAAGAAAGTCAGAGCTGGGATGAGATGCCCATGGTACAATGGCAGAGCTGTCGGAGGCGTATGAAGGTGATGGCCCCCACAGCAACATTGTGAGGGCGGTAGGGAATCGCCGGACAGCAGGAGTGGAAGAGGAACAGGTGGCAGGCAGAAGATGTGTGATGTGGTCAGAGAGTGGAGGATAAATTTCAAAGTGTTGACAGCATATGGATTAATAGATCAGCAGGATTTAGTAATCTAGATTCAAATCTATAGATCTGCATTGATAGAGCTGAGACCAAATACTTTCATGAAGAGAGCCGCACGGCTGAACAGCGATTTAAGAAGTGACGCAGCAGTGGAAATGACTGACAAAGCAGGACACACAGGTAAAAAGAGGCTGGGAGAGATTATTCAGCTTAGTTCCTCTGCCTTTGCTACATTCCCTCTACACCCAGAAAGAAATCCTGAGGGCTGAGGCCAGAACAAGAGCAATGACCTTAATTTGCCATAAATCCTCTCCTCCTGGGCCAACTTTCTCTTCCCCATGCCAGAGGCATAACGGGAGGTCATCTCGTGAGAGCATTCCCTCTACCAGCTTTTCAGAAGGTGAAGAACAACTATTTTCACTGTGGAGGAGTATGAAATGTGGCTGATAGCATTTGTGGGGGAAAATCATTGCAGGAAGAGTTGTGCTTTAGTAGTGCTGAAAATACGTAGCATGGGATGCTGTCCAGATGTGGAGAATGCCTTTTTATTTATTCTTGATCTGGAAAAAGTATGAATGATAGTAAATAATTGTCTGCTTCCCAAGAGATTTATGGCAGAAGCTTAATGTGGGCTTCTCAAGAAGGTATGAGAGGAGAATATAAAATGAAACATGGGTGTTTATAATTGAAAAACATTCTCCCCAGGGGATCATATCACTATTTTTTTTAATGAAAATTCAGTCAACTAAATATTTAGTTAGCCCAAGGAAATGTTTTCAGTTATCAATTAAAGGGAGTATGTGTGTTCTGGTGTTTGAAGATGCCGTATCTTAAAATGAATCAGGATGCTGGATAATTATCACTTTACTTTTTATTAAATTGCTGCTTTTCCTCCAGCAGTGGCTGTAGCAGCTGTTCAGCCACATTCATTAACTTGTAGAGTAAAAGTTTTTATTTTAACCACAAATACTAGGACTAAGGTTACTTTTTTTAAAGTTAGTTTTTCAGCTGATATTTGAATACTGGAATCAGTAGGAATTTAATCCATTTGCTGTTTAAATATGATTTCTCATAAAGACAAATTTCTAAATATGAGTTAAGTTTGGGATGGACTTAATTATAAAGTTGCTTTCAGTGCTGTTGCAAAGATCTGCGTTTTTGAGAGTTTACATTAAAAATACAAAATGGCTTACTGGCTGATTAAAGCAAGTGAATTAGATAAAAACATTTATAAATGAAGAATGCTTCTTCCTCAATATTAAGAAGGCAGGGCTCAAAAAATTAGTTAATTTATTGAAATTCACTCAGAATTTAAGCCAAAGCACAGTTCTAATGTAGATGAAAAGATGTTTAAATGTACTGGTCAAGATGGGATTTCATTGATTTTTGCAATTGCAGACTGTTTCAAAACTTGGTGGTCCTGGAGCACAAAGAAATAATACTGCAGAAGCTTGAGCATCCACATTCACACACACACACACAAAAAACATTTAACTGTAGTATTTGCCAGTATCTCTGTGTGATAATGGCTAAGACACATTTGTAAATATAGCTTTTGCAGGGGCTTGGGCTAGGCTGTAGTTCTGGTCGCTGTAGTCCATATTTGCATGCTGACTCTTGGCCATCTTTTCTCTCAGATCATCAGATCTCATCCTAAGGCTCCTATGGGTCTCATAAAGTCCGTAAGTTCTGTTTCTGAGAACACTGCTGAACAGTTTCAATTCCGTAGATTGAGGACAAGATGTGGAATTGGATGCCTACACACCCTGGATGATGAAGTTGAAGAATGATATGTAAAGAATAAGGGTTTGAGGAAACTCTCAAATCATAAGCACGCAATAGGGTACATTATGAGTTGAGTTAGCATTAAATGCATTTCTGCTGTATTCCTAAAGTATTACACTGTTTTACTTAGAAGATTAGAGGCTTTTGGGTAAAGTACAGCTACAAATCTTAAATTAATTGACATTGCTGGAAGAAGCAATGACAGAAGAGAATAGCTGAGGTGGGAAGGGACCTCCTGAGGTTGTCTAGTCCAAGCCCTCTGCTTGAAGCAGGGTCCTCTAGAGCAGGGTGCTCAGGGCCATGCCCAGTCAGGTTTTGAGTATTTCCAAGCATACAGACTTCAGGCAAACTGTTCCAGTGTTTGACCACCATCACAGTAAAGAAGTCCCTTCTTATGTTTAAATGGAATTTCCCGTGTGTCAAATTCATACCCATTGCCTCTTGACCTGTTACTGGGTACTGCTTAAAAGAGCCTGGCTCCATCTTCTCTACTCCCCCCATCAGGTGTTTACACACATGCACAAGATCCCCCTGAGCCTTCTCTTCTCCAGGGCTGAACAGCCCCAGCTCTCAGCCCCTCCTTGCATGACAGAAGCTCCAGTCCCTTAATCATTGTCATGGCCCTGGGCTTGGGAGCCCAGCACTGGACGCAGCGCCCCTGATGTGTCCCACCAGTGCTGAGCAGAAGGGAAGGATCACCTCCCTTGACCTGCTGGCACTGCTCTGCCTAACGCAGCCCCGGAGGCTGTTGGTCTTTGCTGCAGGGTCTCATTGCTGGCTCATGGTCAGCTTGGTGTCCACCAGGACCCCCAGGGCCTTTTTTGCAAAGCTGCTTTCCAGGCGTTTGGCCAAGGCGTGTACTGGTGCCTGGGGTTATTCCTCCCTGGGGGCAGGACTTCATGCTTCCCTTTGCTGAAGTTCATGAGAACAACAACATTGAAACAACAGGTTGTGAGACTCGCTGGACCTCAAGCTTGTTTCCTAAGGAGAAGTGGACAGAGTATGTTGAATGTTAAGTAAAACTAAAGGATCCACTTGTTTCCTGTGGTACGGTTAAACCTTGTCATTCTCTAGACTGGCAGACCAGGAACTAGTTTGCTGAACTGCTAACATGAGGCTTCCAACATCAGATGAGAGTTTCTGATTAAGAAGCTGAAGCCTGGAAGTACTGAAATCTGTGGGTCCCATTCCATGAGGTGGAATGTGGGGGTCATCCATACTTGTTAATGTTGGGTCATTTCTAGATGCAAAAATAACGTGGTTGGGGTCCTAATTTTAGCTTCCTTTTTCTGCAAGCTTTTTCTTTCAAAAAGCTTAAAGAGCAGTTTCTGGCTGATACATGGCCATACCCAGATAGGCCCAAATGTAGTGCAGCTTTTCCAAAAACCGTGGTCTGAACGATCCAGCTTTCCTGGCATTCCCAGCCAGTGCTCGAAGGCAGTCTGACATGTTCAGTCCAAGGGAAGGTGTTGTGCATACAATGAAAGACCTCTCATTGTTCTTAACCTTAGCTGCGAAATAGCATCAAGCGAGTGTGGGCAAGTTTTCCTTTGTGTGTTTTCAGCTGAACTGAAGTTTGAAAATGGATGAATCGACTTGCAATGTAGAGGAGAAGACTAAAAAAAAAGAGAAAAGGAGTCAAAAGGGTTATGAACAAGCATCTACTCAGGATTTAAAATAATTATTGGTAAAGATATTAAGATACATAGAATTGTACGCTATAAAAGAATTTAATATTGCTGTTAGATGATATTAAGGCCAAACATTTTTCTGAGAATATCTGCTCTCCAAAAAAACTATTCAGCAGGGCTAAAAGAGGTCCCTTTTGCAGACTGTCCAAATGCACTCAGTAGTTTGTGATCTGAAAGTGTAATGAAGGAATGCCTGTTACTTAAGGAAGCTTTCATGATAAGATGGCTCAAAACCACTCGCAGTCCGAGTATGCCTTCATCTTAGTTCAAAGTTAGCCTAGGATCATGGAGGAGCATGATGCACCAAAGCATTTACTTTTGCCTGTCCCAAGTAATTTCGGTTAAAATCTGATTCCTTTCTTATGTCACCTTCTATCTACAACCCCCCCAAAATTACACACCAAGTCCATCACAGTGTTGACAAGCCAGTTGTGTTTTCTGTTGGGTCTCCTTTAAACAAAATCCATAATGAATCTTTCTGTATCGAGACTACTGTAAATGAAAAAATATATGCACTGTTGACTGTCCTAGGACCACTGTTTCTGTATATTGTTTTGAAGTGTAACACAAAGCCCAAAGAATCAAGATTTCTTGGCATGATTATGTATATTCAAAAAAAAAAGTTGGCTGGACTCAGAACTTGTTTTTAACTGTTTGGAAAGGGTTCGGGGAAGGAGACAGGGAGCATACGGGGGATGGCTATCTTTCCCAGACAGTTGACTGACGCTGTGAAAAACCAAGTTCACGCACAGGAGGCACGACTTCACAGCTCTGCTTTTCACATGTTGCTGTCAGCAAATCTTTCAGAAAGAATCAGCACAGAAATAGGCAGGTTTGATGCTCACCAGCGATCCCACCCTAACACCGTCAGGTGAAAACAAGAAACCCTGGGAGCAGTTTGTGCAAGTGGTTTTGGCAAACGGGTTATAATCTCACCTGCAGAGCCTATAAAATGCCGCCCGCTGTCATTTTGTCAGAGGATAGTGAGGAAAGGGAAAATATCTTGGTGCTATAAAAAGTATATTCTTCTGCAAATGTGCAACCTCATAGTTAGATCAAGCTCTTCTCATCCCTATGCAAAAGCAACTGTGTATTTTCTTTAAGTTTTGAAATTGTGTGCTTTTTAGCATACATTTTGTTTCACTTCATTTCTGTTTGCTGAAAAGCAGGGAATAAGTTAGATTTATCTTAGGTTGAGATCAATATGATTCAGACATCACTGGACCTTTTTGGCCAGACCTGGCACAGGCTGCAGAGTACTGAGTGGGTCTGAACTTCTGCATGGAACGCTTTTCGGTCTTTTACTTCCCCTGAAATTGCAGTTTGTAGAACAGGTGATTGGATCCATTTTTTTGCGCATAAAATAATAAAAAGCAGCTGGTGCATTACAGGGAACAGAGGGCCTTTGTGTCATCATAAAGTAAGTTTTAGCAGAGAATTTTTAATAATTAGATTGTTCATGTTTTCTAAAATTTCATCATCTTAATTCAGTTTGCTTACCAGAAAAAACACTAGGAAATATATATTGAAATCCTTTTGGTTTTCCTCTGACATGGGAAGTTCATCTTTGGACAGGAGTTCTGTTTTTATTTTTCTGCTTGCAGATTTACTGCTAGCAATTTAATCCAAGCTCAGCTGTAAATGAACATATGACTCATTCTCTAGATGAAAGTTTGAAAGGGGAGTCTTGTTATTGTATCTATCTCGCTTGTTATTGTTTTACTTCCTTTTTAATATTTCAAGATTTGCCTTCTATATTAAAATAGTCTGTAAGAGAAACATGGTACTTTTCCAGAACTGACCAATCATCAGTATTGACTATAAAAGCCACTTCTGTTAAGAGAAGTGTCTGCTGATCTTTGAAAAGTATTGACATTTTTAGTAAATTTTGGGTTGTGTCATTGTGGGAACGGCTTTTTCTGTTCTCATGTTGCCAATCTTTTGTATAACTTGTCAATTTATGAGAGGAACTTTGAAAAAGTTCAAGAAAAGCAGTAGGATGGAAAACAGTAGAAAAAGCTGTGGAGGGCAAATAGAATTATAGGAGGGTTTGGATTTTTTAGCTCTAAATACCCAGTACTGCTGTGATACTGCTTTGAATCAGTCATTTTCATTTAATACAGTGGAAGAAAAATTAAGCTAAGAGCTTTTGAAAGTAGCCCCACTACCCTCCACATATTTTAAGCTCTCTAATCAGAACAGCAGTTTAAATATTGTTAAGTTTACTGACTTAATCATAAAATGTTGCAATACAGTAGGAAATGCAATCAAGAACCAAGAACTACATCTGATTCCATGGAAGAGCACAGGATATCAGATGCATTACTTCCTCCAAGAGGAATCATCTACCTGAAAGTATCTCTACATGTACTGAGTTAAAGCAGGTGAATTTAAAAATAAATTGTGATGGCTGCAATCCCTGCAGAAAAGTTTACAAAATATCCATGCTGTATGGGAGTTCTTTATAGAATATTCTGTCTTTTCTCATAAAAAAAAAAATAATTTTCCAGATTTTACTACAACTCATACCTTGCTTAAAAGTCTGTCTGCATGACTTGCCGGCAAAGGCAGCATTTCAACCCTCAAAATCTTAAAACTGTGGCCAATCATGGTTTATCATGACTGCGATAATATTTGGTATTTCTCTATGAGCTGCTGCTTCTGAAGTCATGTGAAATTATGAGTTTTCAGCTTTCATTAAGCAATAAAAAAGAAGTTTCTGGCCCTTCATGGTCTGGAGAGAACAGCTTGGAAATGTGACTTTAACAACTGAAAAATCAGAAAGCAGATCAATCTCTCATATTGATTTTTCACCCAGGTTTTGTGGAGGGGAGTCTGACTCCCGTCTTCTGCCGAGACTGACAATATTGTCAATATTCTGTGATCTCTGGCGGTATATATTTTCATCAAGATCAGGGTCTCAAATTTTATACAAAAATAAAACCATTGATAGACAAAATGAGGGTAGAAATACGGAAAAAGGAGAATCCTTTGAAAAGTAATTGTGTGTGCGTGCAAGACCACCTATTTTTAAATGTGCCCTGAAAGTTCCTTTTCTGCAGGACTACTTATCTGTATATTTGTATAATTGTGTGTGTACATATAAGCGCGCATATATATATGTGCATACATGTGTGTGTTTGTACGTACCTATAAGTGGCCTGGCAGAAGAAGAGACAAATCTGCACGATCCTGCATAAGGCTGTATCAAGTTTATCTCTGATAGCTCAGGCACGGTTAGGATTCCTGTCCTTTTGATATTCAGTGCTTGGTTTCACATGATACATCCAAACTCATCTCCTCCAGCCAGGAGAGAAAAGTACAGGGCAAAGTTTTGCTTTAATTATAGATGTAATAAACCACTTTTATATTTCTTCAGAAGCAGTTAACTGAGAACACCCATAAGCTTAGATCCAGCAATCTGCTATTTTAAGATTGCCCAGAGCAAGTTAATTTTAGGTTTAGTGCTTTGTAATTTAACTAGAGAACTGCACCTAAAATTTTAAGATTGAGTTTTGCAGACCTTAAGAAGATTTGCTTCTTTGAGTTTATTATTATTTGTCGTTGAAGTGTGTTTAATAATTTGCTGTGTTACGTGCACAAACTACCACTACAATCCCGGTTTAGCTAATGGTAGTTGACAGCATTTTTGTTTTTTCTCCGGGGGTGTTTTAGAGACGCTGTACTGTGATCTTACCCTGATCTTAATGAGATCCAGCCGGGAGTTAAAAGAGCAATACCCCCTGCACGCACACACATGTGATCCAGAAATGTCGATGTGGTCGTTTTATTGTTCAAAGCGGGGATTTGGAAAGTGGCTGCAGCCTCCGGGAGCCGGGGGTTGTTGTGAGGGGCTGGTGAGAGGTAACTAATTCAAGACCGACTGTGGTCATCAGGCTTCCAGGCATCGTACAGGACCCACACCTCCAGAGGACAGATGTTCTTGGAGGGCTACGAACTGACACAGACTGAAAAACTGCTCATGTTTTGATGTTTCCAGCTAAATCTGGAGGAAAACATCACTCCACGGCCCAAGACTAATCTGATAGTGTGGTCCAAACGCTCCCACTAGTAACAGCCCCTGCCTTCAGCCCTGTTTTGAGAAGACTTGGTCTCTGTGCAGGTCCTCCTGGCCCCTAAAGGAGGAGTCCCATCTGGGGAAGCAAACAGCTCCGAGACATCCACAGCTGTTCCACCCCATCCGAAAGAGGTGTAAGTTATCTAAAAAGTAGTCACTGAGTTGCATTAGTTTGCACATCTGAAGAGCATGGAGAAAGAGGCAGGGGAAGGATTAGCCATTGGGTTTTTTCGCCGTAAATGGCACAGAAATGTGAGTCATGTCTAAGGAGCACATTCGTGAAGCTGCTCTCGGTTTGACGTGGAAATCCGACTGATTTGTACCACGGGCTTTCCCTCAGCCATCCTCCAGCTGTGGGGATGCCGTGCCGTTAAATTTAACTCTCCTGCTTGGAAACGTGTTTATCTGAAAGTGTCTTTCCAGACAAAAAGATTGTGCTGAACGAGCTGTAACACTTGCAGGGCATGGTACAGACTTGCTTTGTCTGCCTGCGGGTGCCCTTCAGACAGGCTACATCCGAGAGGAAACTCTCTGGTGAAGTTTCCATAGATCCAGGGAGGCAGAAGAAAATGGGAGGAAAAAATGAGCAGGATGAAGGCCTGAATGTCTTTGCCTGCATCTTACCATATTAAGTAGAGAAAAGTTTATGCCATTAAAAAAAAAAAAACAAACCAAAAAAAACAACCCAAGGAAAAAGTCGAAGGAAACACGTTTAAACAGCTAAAGGTGAGTCAGCATACAGGAAGCTAATGCACATGACTGGTGAGATTATCAGTAAATCTTTTTTCCCACTTTTCCTCCCCCCCTCTTCCCCTAAATTACAGTTTAATGACTCTGCTTTTAAAAAAACACCCTGTAAATTAAGTATAAAGCTTGTTGCTTTCCTAGAGCCTGAAATTTCCCTCCGTCCTTCGGAGAGGTCGTCTCTCTCCCCCTGCAGCCACCAAGGCACAGAGCCATGCACCCACGGGCTGGGGGGGAATTTAAAGCCCCAAACATGTTTTAAAGCTCACTTGCTAATTGTTAGGTTCAGGAGAGAATAACTTTTATTTCACAATAAGCATTTTCAAGGCCATTTTTTTAGCCGTGCAGAGAAAGGATTTTCAGTACCTTTGGTCGTGAGTGTGTAAGTGAGAAGGTAATACTGTAGGGCCTGGATTCACAGCATCTGCTGAGGCACCGAATACCAAGGATAACCGCACTTCTAATTAGAAGCGCCATCGTTAATTCAGGGATTTAAAGTAATTAAGGGTAATTAATAATCATCATTACGTATAAATTAGGTGGGGTGAATGCAGTTGTGAGGTCAGACTCTGGTTGATCCAATTTCTGTATGTAACAGAGGAGGTCTGAAGAAGTCCTCCAGCTTCCTTCCAAAGATCTCCTGTAACGTTCCTTGCTTAGCTACCAATGCCAAAACCCCTCGCATCCCTAATACAGGCTGTCAGTCCGGCATCTTTCCCAACAGCTAATCTCTTACTGGGGAGGTGGGGGGTTGGGTTTTGGGGTTTTTTTTCCTTCTTCAGACCTGCAATATACTTGATAGAACGGATGGAAGCACATGCACTGGCAAGCCTTCTGCGCTAATCCTCATGGGATGCCCAACTGCCTCGTTTGCTGAGTACACGGTGTTCATCAGCGTAGGTTGACTGTGATGTAACTCCAGCCAACACCCTGAGTGTTTCATAGTCTTGACATAACTTGATTCCAGGAATGACTAGAGCCAAATCTACTTTAACTTTTCGCCTTCCTCATTTGCACTTATTCACCTCAATTTTGTGCCCGCAATCCAAGTTTGCAAAGTCAAACCACAGCCCAAGAGAGGAAGGTGTGGCTTCCTCCTTTGTTCCTCCAGATAGACCTGAAATAGGAACAGGGAGAAGGCAAAATTTCTCTTACTTTAAAGAAGATACATCAATTCAAAGCAGTAGGTACTCAGTAATGTTTGTCAGCCTGTTCAAGCAAAGCTCCTACTGACTTTGAGTTCAGGTTCAGAACCTTGTTCATGGGCACTGATGGAGATTTCCAAGAGGGGGGAATCCTAATACCACATTTTTAAGCCTTCAGATAAGGCACTTAAATAAGTGGCCCTCCTTTCAAGGTAACAACACTCAGCTCCTTTCACTCAGGTTTCAATACAGACTTTTGAAACGGTTGGGAGTTGCTGTAGGTTCAGCATTGTTTCCACAAAAAAACAAAACCCAAGAACCACCAAAACAGCCCTTTTCTGAAACCCCGTTTTGCATTGGCAAGGCACAAAATGCTGATTTCTACTCACCTCCAAGCAAAGGGTAATAGCGGTTGTTACGTTACTCTAATCTCATTGATGACTATTTTTACAAAACAGACTACAGTACATTTAAAAGTACATGATGAAGGGGCATAAATAATTTAAACAACAGTTGTCAAAATAAATGAGCAAAGTGCATTTTGTGATAAATTACACTTGCTTTTTTGATGTGTTTCTCACTTAGTTGCAAAATTCAGTAATTTGCAGTGGATCTCCAATCATTAAAGTGAATTAGCAAGCCTCTACTCTCTTAGCCATAATTTTAATCTTAACTAGAAAGGAATTATTTAGTGTTATTTTAGCAAGGGTTCCTCCTTAATATTCTTTTACAGCCCCAGTCTTACCGTGTAATGTAAGTTATGTACGTATCCTGGTGACTTGGATTTTAGAGCTGAAAGCTGATTATGAACAGTAAAGAATTTCAGCTAGCATAAAGATATAATTGTTTTAAATAGAGTTTAACAACAATTTATATCACTGGTTGCTTCAGTCCTTCCACTGGCATGCAGGTGCCAACCAAATTTATAGTTGCTTAAGGAGTGCATAATGGGAAGTTATTTTTTAGAGATATAATACCAACATTAAGGTATACACAGAGCATACATCTGCTTAATTTGTCTGCTTGCTTGTATTTAGGTTATAACTTACACAATAGAACTCCGTTGTTGTCCGTCTTTTTTTTAATATATATACATCTATGCTTTTTCTCCTTAATAGTTACCCAGGATTGGTTTTCTCACTTCCTTTCTCCTGAAGCTAAAGGAGGCTGCCACAGCTGAGCATCTCTGCAAATCAGAAGTGAAGTCATTTTTCCTTACCACTCTGTGGGTGCCTATGATGGTTTTTTGTTTTGTTTTGAGCTGGGATTATTTAAAGAGAAAAAATGTGGCAGAAAACCCACAAAAATTGGCAGCAGTTTTCAGGTGCACTAGTAACAACTGAAGTATTTTTTTAAAGCATTTGGCTTTGCATGGACTAGTTATGGAGATGACAGTATGTTTTTAAATAAATCGTCCCTGATTAAGAATCGCTCTGCATCCATTTTGGTCTTACCTTGAAATCAAAGAGCAAATTTCCTGTAACTGTTACTCAGAATAAGGAAAAATGAAACAGAAACACCGAAATGCAGACACTTAGGGGTAAGTAAGTCTGACATGCATCATGACACACAAAGGATGAACTGGAATAGTGAAAAATATTTTTGTTTGGAGTTGCTGACAATGTGGGTGGATGCAGTAATCAGTGCGAACACAGAAAGACAAGACAAAATTCTGAGATCCAGATAGATAGACGTCAATAAGGGGTGGGTTTTTGCTTCAACTCCACGGGGCAGGTTTGACTCTCTGTACGAGTGACAGTGTTCATTCCATAGGTCCAGATGACATCTTCAGAAGGGCAGAGATATTTTTGTCTTGATTCTGGCCCTTTCATTTTGGCCATCAGTGACTCAAATTGGAGCAAATCATCAGCATTAAGAAGGACTTTGTTTTGGGCAATAAACCTCAAAAACAAGCCTTTCATTTAAAGGTACAAATGGGATCTTCCCCAATCTAAATATCCTACCTTGAAATTTAATTTGATATTTCTGCTGGATTGCGAGACTTGTTATTTGTATAATTTGATCTCACATTCAATATTAAAAGGCTGAAAGTTTGCAGACTGTTCCAAAAACGTAACAAAAGGAAAGGGTTTCTGACGACACTGGAAACCAGCTACTGGCTAACTCCTGATGCAGCAGGGTTATGAGTGATGCTTTCAGGTCCCCAAGAGGTGGAGAAGAAGATGCTAATTCCTCATTCATAGTGTATGTATATGCACACACACACATTTCTGTGCCTAAGTGTTGGCCCTTTCTTACACTAAACAACTGCTATGGGGTGTGGAGGAAACACCATAAAGTCCCAAAGACTAAAAGGATTGGGAGTTACTATCCATTTAGGATGGATGTTGCTTCTGGGTGATGAGAGCTCCATTAGTGCCAGTCAGAATTGACTAAGGTGGTTTGCTGTGCAGTCCCAGAAGGATCTTTAACAAGTGGCAGACAGCTGGTATCAAACCTTCACAGATTTTTATTTAGGGAAAGGAGAAGTCCAAGAATCACAGCACCTGTATGGAATTAACAGGGAAACTGGTCAACAGGGGACAGCTTTGATTCCAGTCTTCCAAATCCTTTGTCTGGTCCTTAAAATCTCAAAGTTTTTAACACAGTTTAGAGCCATCACTAGAATTAACAGTGATTTGTCATAACTTGGTATTAAGCAAAGAGTCTTGGTTGTTTCTGGCAAAGTTAATAATTCTGCTGCCATGCAGAGAAGTGAACACCACCCAAGCTACTATCAGTAACCTCCATAGAAATGACCCAGGGAGACTGTTGTTCACCTTGCTAGTGGTTGCCATGGTCTTCAAAAGGCAAATTTTCCAAATTAATTCTGTCTCTCACAATCAAATCCTATAAAACGTTTTTAGAGTGTGTTATTACTCATCAGTATGTAAAAATGGCACCACCTTACTCAAAAAATCTGTTCCCTGTGTGTATTCAGATCCATGCGTGCAGCCTTGGTTAACTGAAATAGTTTTGTTGCTTTTTTTCCCCCTTAGCTCTGTAGATGCAGCACAGCTCACAGTTCATTTTCTCACTTCTTTCCTGAGGTTAACAGCTGGACAGGTCAGGCAGTTGCACTAGATGGTTGTTGTAGGTCCCTTACAACTGAACTATTCTATCAATTAAAACCTTGCTCTTCTGCACTACTAAATCAAATTTTGAGGTCCCGTCTACCCGCAGGTACCTCCCAGGTTTCTCTGTGTTCCCACTGGAGCCAGTAGTAAGGATCTCCCAAGAGTGATCAGGTTTGGGGCTGGAGACAGGAGGCAGGTGACGGCGTAGGCAGCCTGCAGATGTAATATAGGTAACAGCAGTAGGCATCTAAAAATAGTTGGATGAATCTGGGCCACATTTTCATTTGCAAGACTTTTGCTGGTACAGCAGCCCAAAAATACCAAGCGTGGTAGGTAGACTTTGGATTGAATGTGTTGTATCACGTAAGTAGCTAACGCTGTGTGATGGGGCACAGATATTTTAAACAATTAGCTGTCACCTTCAGTGGTACTTCTGTCCTGGTCTTTGATAGATGACAGTGTGGTTTCAGAATGGATCCAGATCCTTATCACAGATTGTAAAGACCATTTAGAGAAATCCAATGAAGTTGTGGCTGTCAGGAGTGCAGAAGCCTGTGACTTAGCCTTGGCTTTCATGGAGAGGTTATCAAGCTTTCCAAAAATCTCTTAGAGGCTGCTACAAAGGTTTTGGAAGCAGAATCTCAAACACAGGGCAAAAACATCGTCTCAGAACTGTTTTCATGTTAGATCAGGTGAACTGGAGTTGTGTAAAGATATTAGCCACTCAATCATGAGCTCGTATCCTAGACACTTGTCCTGCAGGCAGTCTGCTCTCTGGGAATAGGGATCATTTTCTTTAAAGGTCATTGCAAATGATATCTCAGCATGGTGGTATGGATGAGTTGCTGGATCTGCAGAATATAGGTATTTAGTTATAATCACTTGTTATTATTTTATATATAGTCACGATAGATTTTGTGATATACATATGTATGTATGTTTCTCTTGACATTTTAGCTAGAGTTATCATAGACACATACCCTGTCTACATTCTAGACTGAGACCCTCTCTATATTTTGCATTTGTTGTGCAAAAAGTGTTTTAAAAGTGTTGCGCATGCTTATGAGCACCTCATGTTGTCACACCAGAGGTGATGGCTGTGATAGACACAGTGAACTCCTTTATTCATGGGCAAATGAGTATGCAATTGTGCAGTTGGTTTGTAAAGCACGCTTGGGTGAACAGCACTCGATAAAAGCAAGATAATCACCATTGATTAAAATTTGTTTTAAAAGATCATGTACATATATAGACTTTCATTTCTTTATCTTCTACTTTAACTCCAAATCAGTATCATTAATGAAACTGAGTAATTTGCTGTTAGCTGACAATGTGTTTATTGAGTATATAAATTTAAATATCAGGACTATAACTGCAGTGCATATTTTTCCCATGTAGTTTCTTTGCAAATGGCCTATGCCCCATTTGTCTAATCCCTACTTCTGTGATTACAAAATAGCCAGGTTACATAAAAACAACTAAATTATATATTTGCATACAATACTGCTGTGTCTCTGCAGAAGCCATTTTGGGCTGTTCAATGCTTGTAGTTTCTTTCATTGAAATGGTTTGTTATTTCACCAGCAGTACTGCAGAGTTGTTCCAGTCTTTTGCTTGGAAACATTTTTTTCATTATTCTACTCCAATTGCTGCAAAGGAAGTAAATAATATTTAGTAAAATAAGTAATAAAAGATAATAAAAGAAAGTACTGCTAAGGTAGTTCTTTCTGCCATTTAAACCTATGGGATTTTTGTAAGTTGGATTTCAAAGTCTTTGGGCAGAAACCAGCCTTTAGTTAAGTGTTTGAATAGCACAGTGGGACCCTGATTCATGGCTGGGCACTGACAAAGTAATGCTACTAAAAATAGTTTGCAGAGTTGGGCCCTCCAGTAGCAAAAGAAAAGTCAGAGAATGCATAATTTGAAGAAACGCTCTGGCCATTGCCAGTGGGTCTGCTGTCCCTATTGTTATTTAAAACCAGAATTAGCCGTGCCTGTTATCTACAGCACAGTCTATCCATTCGCAGGCTGCTGGCTTCATTCTTTATTACCTTTCTAAATCAAGTTAAACATCAATGTTCTTTGGGAGGCCATAGTCAGCATTTGGGGAGACACAAGATATGACTCCACGTTTTGAATACTTCAATTGCGGAGCTGGCGGAAGAGGCTTCTGCCGCTGCCTGCGGTCATTCCCCCCCACTCCCTGCCAGGACTGCTCTAGCTGTGATGGAGATCTAAAGCGGATCTGGGAAATGAATTTGTTTAAGGCTTTGATCTAGCTTTTCTCATGGGCTTATTTCACAGGCTCATTGTACTGTGCATCAGGGTTGGCCCAGCAGCAGGGCAGTGGAGGAAGGGAAGGAAAGATTGGAGGACCACCGCTGTCTCCACCATTGCGTGATTCATCACATGGAATCATTCTCCAAGTATTGTGTGCATGCTGAAAGGAGGGCCATGGTCTTCAGCTCATGGGCAGAATGGGAATCTCTTAGCATTGCATGAAGGTGCAAAGAGAAAGCCGGCTTAGCAGTGAACAGAATGAGTCCCATTAGGCATCCTGAAGGGACACAGTATGTGCATACTCCAATAGCAGGTACATATTCCCAAAATGCCATGTGGAGTTTGCATAGATAAGGATATTCCCAATCCCAGAGTTGCATAAACCATATACTTTAGCATAAGAAACTAGAACATAAAGAAAATCTTGCTTTCCAGGAGAGAAGGGCAAAATTGGATCACCTTTTTTATATACCAGATTCAGAAGTCTTACCTTTTTACCAGAGATATAACAGGTTATTTACTGGTTAAATTCTTGACACTTTGAATCAGAAGCAAAAGGGTTTTTTTAAAAGTTTGGGGGTTTTTTTGCTTTCTATATAAAGCCAGTAGTATCTGCAAGATGAACATCCAGAATGGATGGATTTCCTAACTTCTGACTGATGGTTGGGGTGGATTTATGGCAGTGGGTTTAGAAGTGCTTACTGGAGTGGCCTGGTCTGTGTAATAGCAATGAACAAGATCCATGTGCAATGAAGAAACACCTTTCAACTATATCAGAAGACGTAATTTCCTGAAACATTAAAATGAATTTCTGATCTGGAATCTGGGCCAAGAGGTTGGAGACGAAAGTTCTTGTTGGCAGGCTGTGCTCCGGTGATCACAGAGATGTCTCCAGGATGCTCCATTAGGGCCACAGATACCGTAATGTCATGGGAGCCTCTAACCAGAGAAAGCTGGAAAAAACGGGGAGGCCTGAGCTGTAGCAGCATGTTGTAGTTACGCCCTAGTAAGGTGAGATCATTTTTCTTTGTAATCTCAGAATTGAAAGTAGAAGCTGAATGACAGTGTCATTAAGAAGCTGATATTTAACATGTTTACAGCTCTCTTGGTTCCCACACCCTTTGGGACCAAACTCCAGAATCCTGGAATCTGGGACTCTTCCAGGGAAAACCTCTTTGTTAGTGGGGCGAACTAAGTGGCAGTTCCGGAACGTCTCACACTGCTTTTCTGACAAGGCTGCTGTTTAGTTTTGCTCTCTGCAATGTCATAGCTTTGCTTTTTTCCATTTAGACATTTTCTCAGTACAGTGTTTAAATACAGCCTCTCCAGGAACCCAGAGGTTCATCTTGACAAAATACCAGGGTACGGATCCTCCTAGCTGACCAGTGCCAGCATCCATTTCTTCATGATGCACCCAGCCTGGTGCAGCCTAAGCGGGGCTGAGCACTGAATACAAAATCCTTGAAGGGTGGGTTGGAGGTGGCAGTGAACAGGCTAAAAAATGGCTTAGCAAAAGACATTCTGCCTGTGCTTATTCCTGGCCAGTCTGTGATAGTGGCTGGGCTTGTAAAACAAAGCTGACAGCATGGCTACCCGAGCAAGTTACAGTGAGGCAACTGGAAGATCGGGTATAAATGGTGAGCATGTGTTGCATGCTCTTCTTCAATGACCATGCGCAGAGCTGCCTTGCGTTTACCACGGGGTAAGGGCATACGCATGGACAGTTACAGTAGAGCATCTGTAGAGCATCTGCAGTAAATCCAGACGTCGGTGACCTCGCAGTAATGTGTTCATGGAGGCATACCCTTAATTATCCTAAATAGACAAATGTATGATGCAGACTGAAGATTTCAGACATATGGACATGCCAGAAGTTTCGAATCTCTTATGGGTGAGGCTTTAGAAATGTCTTGAGGGGTTACCAGAATTTGTTGCAGCCCCGGATCTGCTTTTGAATGATGTGTCAGCACTTGTTTAGGATAAATATTAAAAGACTTGTAGGAATCATCAGAGAAAATTTTCTCAAGTAGCTTGGAAATCAAAGTCTTGTTGACTGCTAATGAGACTTTGGTGTGCAAATCACTCGGAGTTTTTTGAAAATCTTGTCCATCTTCTTTCTAGCCAAAATCTGTTTCATGCTCCAGTGGCAGAAATTCTTCCTTCCTTCCTTCCTTGAAGCAAAAATTTAATTGAGATCCGTACTTTTCTGGCACTGGAAGAGAAATACCACATCCCGTTAGATATTTCCCCCTGATTTTTGAAGCACAGAAGTTTGCGCATGAATTGCAATAAATTATTTGGCCTGAGATAAAATGGGAGAACTTCTCGAGCTGCAAATTCATACCAACCTAATTGCCTACCATAGCTAAAATATAAAAGGTGTTTAATAATAAACAAAGCATTATTTTTGTTTACTCTAATTTTACTTACCCATGTGAATTCCTTGACTGTGATGTCGATTTATTCATATATTACAAGTGGGAATGAAAAGCAAGTCAGTGGCAAATCGAAACAATTTGGCAACATGGACACAGTAAATCATCCAGCTGCAAAATAATACCAATAGTGCTGAGTAAATATTTCCTCTAAAAAACTTTAGTACTTTGTGGATTGTTTGCAGGAAGCATCTCATTATCTCAGTTGTGTGTATGAATTTCTAAGAAGATTATTTAGTATGTAATTTCCTTATCAAATTCCAATATCCAAGGCCTCAAAGGAATTTAGGGCTCTTATCCCGTACTGGAATCTGTATCATTCTTGATTTCAGTAGAAATGTTAAGCATTAAACATGCTAATCCTGAACATTGTGGTACCTACATTTCACATGCTAATTGGAATTTGTAACAATCAAATTAAGCACTAAGTTGCAATTCCTGTCACCTCTTGTTTGCCATTTAATTGCTGGATACCTACTCTGAGCTCAACGTTCAGCTTTCTTGATAGTCAGTGAAGAGAGGAACTGCCAAAGAATCGTTTATCCAATATGACAAGTAAGTAGGTGGGTCACTCTTCCAAGGGCGCTGTCTTTCTCCCCTGCTTGTTAAAGAAGCCTAGATAACTAGCTTGCCTGTCTAGGATGGGTGAGATGAGTTTGTCTGTGCAACCACCATGCAAACTTCAGAGCCAAGTGAGCTGGTGGTCTGCAGAGGGAGTTACTTCTCACAGCTCAGCACGAGGGGAGGTATTCTCCTATCCCACTTCTACCTGTGATTTGCATTTATCTGCAGTTGCAGTCTGCATTTATGTGTGGAAATGCCCAGATCAAGCCACCTGTAGTTCACTTGAATCATCTCAGAAGTCCATGCAAGCTTATTTACATCTCTAAAGACAAGCTTCCAGGTGGGAAGGAGATAGGCTATCTATCTTTTTTTGATGCTGTTCCACTTTGTGCAGGACAATTACGTATTTATTTAACTAGACAGCAAAGGGAAGTCTATAGGTGTATGATATGGCAGATAAGGCCTTCACTTTAACCACTGAGTCACTGCTCTGCTGCACATTTCACTATCTTGCATCCATCAGTCCATACCGGTATGTTCTGCAAGCAAAGAACGCGAATGATGAATGGAAGTCTTTTTCCCAATATGACATTTAGCCCAAAACCCCTCAGTTTAAAGTGTGGCAATGCCCTTCTGTCTGACTTTTAAAGGTCAATTTCTACCTGGTATTGAATTATTTTCTGCCACTAAGTACATTGGTCCTGTCCTTGATTTACACTGGGTTTGCCTCCAGTGCAGCACCTGAGAGCACGTCCCAGCCCCGAGCCCGGGATGCCCAGCCTGGCCGGTGATGACTGCGTGTGAGGGTGAGGACGGGGAGTGTGCGGTCTTCCCAGGCATGGGCTTCCCTTGGAAGGAAATCTGGGCTTGCAGGCAGCCAGGGCGATGTGGTCCAGCAGGTCCTGTAATCTGCCCCACAGGGCCCACCTGCAACACATTGCAGATGTGGTTCATATGACTTAGTTTGGGCAAAGGGGGACGTTACACAACATTATGCTTGGGATGGCAGCAACCAAATAACAGCGTCATCTCCACAGCATACTGAACAGCCACTGTGTTCTGAAACCATTTATATACGTTTCTGTGCAATTGTATTTTCAGGAACACGTGCGTGATGCAAAAGGAGACAGAAAAATATGCAGGTGCTTTGGATAGCCTCCAAACTAAAATAATAGGAAAGGGGCAAATCAGAGCAAAGCAGATTTTGCAAGTGATCAGAGATTTCCTGTGCAGAGCTAATTATTACTCCCTAAAAACTTGAATGACTGAACATCTAATGCTTCCTGAACACTGGCTAGATACTCATACCTGTTGTATTTTCATGAATGACTTTTTTGCTTGGCTCTGTGGTCAATATAGCTGACGTAATTTCAGGCCTTGAACTTCATGCCTGACTTAAGAACCTCTTTGATACAATCAGCCCATCCTTCATTTACCAAGCAGAGGCAGCATTACTGGATATCTAGGGTCTCTGGTGGGTGTACATCAAGATACAGTCTTAATAATCACCTAGGGAACTCTTTAAAGGTGGTAACTCATTTTGATCTCTGTAGTTCATTTTCCAGCTGCCCAGACAGAGACATAAAGCTCGACTTGCAGAGCAGCGAGCACTCTCAGCTGCCTGCTCTGTCACAGCACCAGTCCTAGGGTGGAAGGGGACCTCAGCCTCAGGCAGGACCTTCCCTCTCCCTGCGCTTGGTCCTGCAGCTGGGAGAATTAGACCAGGGGCCTTTGATTTGATCTGACTTTTAAAACAGTAGTGGTGTATGCACCGTGCTAATTTTTCTGTAGGCCTTTTTCAGGATGCCTAGGGAGAGTTCCTCGATATGGTCACAACCAGATTGATGAGGATAAAATGGTGACTGTGTTTTTCCTAGACAACCCAGTGGCCCTGGAGGGCCATGCTGGATTGTAACATCGGCGGTCCAGCGATTTCCCCTTCAGGTGGCAATCAGTAAGGGTCAGTTTCCAGATAAAATCAGACTTCGGGGCAGATTAGGATAAGGCATCATGTAAAAGCATATTGAGAAGTCTGCATAGATGGTCAATCCCAGACTTTGCCATCGTTAGGGTCCTGTTTGTACCTCTCCTTGAAGCTGCAGCTTCCAGACCCAGCCTACATATTACAGGAGCCTCCTCAAACCCCCTCTCCTCTGTAGGGTTTTCACCTAACTCAGGAGCTCCGCAGAGCTCTGATGGCCTGAAGCTGTTGGTGCTGGAGCCAGGAGCTGGACAGACAGCACCAGCGCAGCCTTGTAACTCTCTTTGTGCCTAACTAGGAACTGTAAAATAAGGCGATGTCTTCTCACTGACGTATTTTGAAATTGAAGCATTTTGTTTGTGAAATGGTTGGACACTGTCTCCGTGTCTTTTCTGGTTCGGGGTTGGAAGTTGTGCATTAAATGAGGTGGTGGGCCACACGCTGAACTGCAAGGATAAAGCAAAGTACCAAATGGTACTGAAACGCACTTTCTCTGTGTTTGGCGCTTGCACGGATTCTGGGAGAAACAGTGCTAATGGGATGAGATAATACAGGTAAAGGGTATATCATAATTCATTCTTCCAAAGGCCTATATAAAGTTGCCTGTTCAACTAATTGGGGGGTGGGGGGTGGGGCTGATCTTCTAGGCTTCATGATGTGTTTGCTTCATGTGTTTTGTTTTGTGGTAAATGTGTGTGTGCAGATGTGCAGTCTTTTAGGTGCTTTTAGTAGGTATAATTTCCCTTTTCACTTAGTTAATCACTTCACAGAACAGAAACTTTCATTTCAGGGAACCTCACAGTGAGTATCTCCCTAAAGGTGGATCGTTTGTTCCACCTATTAAAGCTGCATAAGCTCTGCATAAGCAGAGGGAGTTGTAGCTCCAGAAAGTTTCCAAACCCTTTTGCTATACTACTTTGATTTTTCTAGTGAAGTCTTTGGTTTCGTCTGATTATGTTTCTTAACTTAATGCATATTTCACCGAAGACCCCAAAGCAAGGAATAGAATGGTATAATGGACAGAACTAATTCCCAAATGCTGCTGCATGCTTCTGAACAGGATAGGCTTGAAAGTGTCCTGCAGAAGCTGCAGAAGAAATGCAAGGACTAGTTCTGGGTGATGATCAGAGCAGCCACCAAACCGCTGCAGGCCACCGGGGATTCTGTGGTTAAGCACCTTATGTGCATGCTGAAGATACCACTTAAGGCCATGTCTTTTTTAAGTTCACTCAATTTGCACAGTTCCTGGTGTTTCATATTAAAACCCAGCCTCTCGAGATGAAAGCAATAGATCTGCACAGGCTCACGATGTAGTGCAAGGGGCTATTTAGAGCCACAGAGTGTGGAAGACTGTTCATCTGTGATAATCTTTTTCACTTCCTGCAGAGCACCCCACAAGGACTTGTGAGATCAAGAACTGATTACATGCAGGCAGTGAGAGATATGCATGATAAGACATAAAGTCAGCAATCTCATACGCATTTTCAGTTTCAGACAGCACCAGCTGAGACTATCAGACTCCTTAGCATCACATTCCTTTAAATCTTTCTGTTGCTATAATTTGAGTCTCTGGAGAAGGATGCTGATGGACAGCCAGTTCACTGTTCACAGCGACGGGTGAGTGTGCAGCAGATCAAGAGAATTCTTTGAAAGAAGCTGTAAACACTAAGGAAGTGGTTGCATGCACTTTTTCAAAATATTTTAACTGCTTGTTAGTTCAAGGAAATCATTGTGATCTGTTGAATGCAAAAGCGCGTTTCTTTTTTCTTTGTATATTTGCAGCAGCGGGTAGGTGGTGGGATGTATGAAGCATCTTGAGCAGGCATGAATGAAGCACTTTGAAAGAAGAAAGGGTCTCTCCCAGGATTTTGCCTGGTTTTTGAACCAAACTTTTAAACTCGGGAAATTTTCACATGCTAGTTAGGCTCAAGCATAAAAAGGACATAATTTCTTGGGACAGATTTTTGTTCTGGGGTTTCCAGATTAGCACCATAAAATCAAGCTCAGAAGATGCTAAACGGCTTTTAAGATCATTTTCAGAACAAGGCTGGAGTGTGAGCTCAAGCCCTTTTGAGGGCTGTCCACCATGAATTCTAATTTTTGAAGGACGGGTCAAGGAACTGAAATTCCTGCATATATCACCTGTACACAGAATCGACGTGTGTCCTCGTTTTGTTTAACCTAGTAAAGTTGCTGAGAGATTTGCTTTGGTAGGGAAGCTGGAGTTCTGCGTGACTCATGAAGAGACTCTTGGCTAATCTGACTATTTGAGGGCATTGAATAGCTTAGTGAAACACATTTTGGACAACTACATTTTCAACCCGTTCTGTGTGAACCAACTGTGTTCCACAGAGCAGCTGCGATAACCTCTGACTAATTGGCTTTTCAGAAGGTTACCTGCTGAGAGCATCTGCCATGACATCCATTCTCCCAGAAATGTTTCATCTCAGAATTGCCTGATGCAGGCCATAGAGCCCAGCATCACAGGCAAGAAGTAAGTTTTCTCTTGAGTCAGAATATAGGGGAAAGGATTTGCCCGACCTTGTTGAATGTTCATCATCTGTCTTAAAGCACTGTCTAAACTGCCTTTTGAAGGCCACCCTGAAGCCTTCCTTGAGACGAGACTTGCCGTTGATCCAGACAGCGAATCTGCAAGCGAGCCAGGATCCCGCATACCCGCATACTTGCGATGACTTATTAGGGCTTTCACACAGCGTCAGGCAGCGTCACGCACAGTGCCGTGCCTGAGCAGGCTGTGCACAAGCTGTATGCCAGCTGCCGCCTCAAAGCCCTTGTGTGGACCTGGGACCGCTCGGAGTGAGCAGTGTAGCAATACATAAATAACGCCAAGGAGTTTATTGCATGTAAAGTCATTCTCTTCCATAGATCTCATACAGGAATATTTATTCAGTAGTGTATTTATGGTGATGATATCAACAGATACTAAAACTATATCTGGGAGGATTAAGAGTACCTGGTTATGGGAGCAAGTTTTCCAGAAGAAGAAGTGTCTTCAAAAAAAGAAGCCCTGAATTCATCCTTGCAGAAATAGCAATTCATGTGTTGGCTGCTGGTTTTTTTAAAGACTCTGCTCCTGGAGCCTTGTGATGATACATCAATGTCCCTGATCATTTGAACAAAAAATGTCTTGTTTCATGGTTGGGTTTCATAGTTTATGACAAATATGTTCTAACTGTGTCCCCAAAAAAGTAGGGGTGAAGGGAAAGTAACATTTATTTGTAATTCCATGTATTTTCAGCTTTTATAATGATTTGGCATGGCCTCATGAATGAATATTGAACACTTGGGTTTAGGATTACTGTGTTTGACGCTCTGGATGTTGCACTCATAGATCCACTTTTTCTGTCAAGCTACTCCAAAACTAAAATCTTGGTTTCCTGTTCGGCAAGCAAATTCAAAAATCAAAAGCAAGGAGAGACTTCCTTCCTTTCCCCCTTGGTATTTTTCTACCATATGGACACTGCATTTGACAAACAACATTAAATAACCTTCAAGACTGTATCAGCTACCAGGTCTTAGTAATGAGGGGAAAATCAGGCAAGCCGGCAAAACAAAATTGGCAGTCTTATCAAAAACCATCCACATCTCTGTTTTTCTCTCTCGGCTGCTGGGTGTTGCATTCAGTCCATTGATTAATGTGTCACTGCTTAACACAGGCTGCTGGGCTGTGACACCTGCAGCGAGGCAGCTTGCTGTCTTTGTGCAGCCCAGAGACTTGACTTGCTGCCTGTATGAGCTGGGGCTGCTCCGAGGAGAGGAGGCAGCTGGGAGGTGGATGGAGCAGGCTGGCGAGCGTTGCTCTGCCTCCTCCTCCGTGCTGTCTCCAGCTAGCTACGAGCGTGCAAACGTTTGAGGTAACCTCGGATCTCTGGCATTGTTGACTCTGCTTATCAGCGACCTTTTCGGTAATAAGGATGTGCAGCAATAGCTGCATTTACCTAGAGGTAAAAGAACTGGTGCTGTTCTCCACCCAGAACAGTAATGGGATGGTTTTGTGGTAGAGTGAAACCAAACTGTGGTACAACTTCGGTCTCCTCTGATCTGGGGCAAATGGTTCCCATCCCTGCCAAGGCTGCCCCGCAGCAGCATTTCTCAGCCCCTGCTAATCCTCCTTCCTCCTTCCACCATGGCGACTGACCGGGATCCGCAGCTCCCCAAGCAGATATGTTGTTTTTACACTAACTTCCATGAGCCTTGAAGAGACATTTCATGCTGTCATGCCTCAGTGGTAATAATTCAATGCACAATAAAGAAAAGGGTAAATCTAAGAATGGGCTGACGTTTCCTTTTTGCAGTGTACAAAATTCTTCAAAGGTAGCGATATCTCTAATCAGTAAGTAGCAAAATGCAACCAGTCTGCAATAACGTACAGCATATTATAATGTGACATGAGAAGAATGAAGTGAGATACCTGTGGCCTTTCTGACACAGGAAAAATACTAGAAAATGTAGCTGAATACAGTTTTTCACCAGACTCTAAGGAATAGTTGGTAGATGGATGTTGGAAATGGGCATTTTTCATAATAATCCTATGTTTGAAACATCCTGACCGTAGAAATATAGTATAAAATTAGTTCCAGGAGAATAAACCTAGCAAAGGTAACAGATGCTTGTTTCCTTTATCAGGATCCCTCAATTTTAAAAACTTGACCGCTAGGTTGAGCTGAATTAACATGTGTTTAAAATGAATGAAAAATATGTCCCTTTCCCAGTTAGAAAAAAATCACACAGTACAGGTATTCAAAAATGAAATGCATCTATGGCTTTGAAATGATTGTTTTCTTTCTACAACAGCTTCTTGAAAATGTCATGTGAGATTAGATCTGTATGCTGTTGTGTTGGTAAGCATACGAACCCCCTGCAAAGGGCGCTCTTCGTTCCGAGAGCTTACAGTCTCAGGCAAGGTTTTCAAAGACAGCTGCTCATTTGTGATACCATTAAAAAAGTTCTTACTTTCAGAAAGCATTGGGTACGTACTGTTAGAAAACCAGGGTCCTTAGAGGAGTCTCCAGCTGGGCATCAAAAATTATACAGGTAACGAGGAAGAGTAAGTGCTTCTAAAACCCTGTCTTCAAAAGACAAAGTGAGAAGAGAAGAAGAAGAAGAAATGGGCTAGATCACCACTAAATCCTCAGTTTGCTTGCTCTAAATGCAGAGCTTAAGAGAATTACAACTTTTCCCTTGGTCAGTGTCACCAGTTGTGTCCAGACTGGCTCTGCTAGGTGTCCTGCATGGCTCGAAGTGGTTGTGCTCACTCTGCGGTGTGGATGGAGCTCAGATTGGGACCAGTCCCTGTTTCTCCTCATTCACGGGTTTCTGTCTGAAGGGCCAGCTGGCTCATTTCAAACTTAAGCACGAGTACAAGCCAACAGCTTAGACAATGTGAATGATTGGGGAATTTCAGCACGAGTGCAATCCTGAGGCCTGACCTGATATAATTAGCCAGTTTACCCATTTTATTTTAGTCCTTCAACTCTGCCGCTAGGCAAGGTATTTTCCATTGCTTGGGAGAGCTTTTCAAATTTTTCCGTCTTTGCAGCAGACAAGCTATTTAACCTCAAAAAAAGTCCTTTTTCTCCTTTGTGAGACAGGCCCATCTGTTGATGCTACACAGATGGGAGATATCCTCCAGTTCACCTGGAGTCAAACACTTTTGAGGTGAGGTACCAGTTTGCTTCTCTCCAAGTTTAAAACCTCCCCCAGATTTGCCCTTTATCTTCATACCTGCTTAATGTCACCATTGCTCTCTTTTCTGTCCTGGGGGATGCAGTCAGTTATCTGTCTAGACCAGATGAAGGCTCAGAACCTTCCTGTCCATTCTTTCATGGAATAAAACTGTTGCTGGGTCCCAAATGTGCATCTTTCTCAGGCCACTACTGACGTGGGTATCTATCTCATGTAGTAGATGACGGTAAGTGGTGGTGGGATCATGGCACTAGAGAACCTTGAGAATAAAAGCAAGGCAGCTGTAAAAACAGGAATCAAAAGTAGCATCGTAATCAGGCGAATATGCCCACATAAGGAAGGAGATAGCTAAGGAGACTGTTTTTTATTGTTCCTCTATTACACAGACCATGTTTAGACTGAGGGATAAAGTGCTCATGGCAGTCTGTGGGGGTTTTTTTAAAATCTCATTCAGCATTCTTCCAGCACCTGCTGGTTTAACATCCCATCCTTTCCCTACTTGATCAGACCTTCACGTCTATTTCTGCAAGGGTTTGGGGTTGGGAGAGGCAAATACGGGCAAACCCACAGCTTGGCAGAGCCTGTCAGCCCTCACCCCGCAGAGATGAGCCCGGCGGGCATGATTTTGAAGGGGTGAGAAGCAGAAATCCGCTGCCAGCCCGAGTTTCAGCTGATGTGAATGATGCCTTGGCAGCATCAGTATCCCATTAGCTTCACAATTTGGAATCTGGCCCAAAAAACCCAATGATGTAGCTCTTCCCACACATACAGACACATACATTCATGCAAGAAGCAGGACATCAGCTGGAAAGGGTGCAAAGCCCACCCCGATGAGTCCCGTCTCAGCACTGCCCTGGTCAGAGATCTGGTCAGTAAAACTGGTGATGGGTGAGGGTTCCGTCAGAAACAAACCTGTGTCCAAACACACTGAAATAACATGGTGAACTTGCCTCTGTGTGGCTTCTTGGCGCCAGAGGCCAGCGTAAGCCTGTGACGGGTTTACATGCATTTTTGTGGCTACATACTGAATAAACGACTGAATGCGCTTCAGGGTGAGCAGTCCTGCACGGGCACTCATCTTCTGTTCAGAAAGGCAGAACAGGGAACACAGATCCCCATCAGGAAATGTATAATCATAACGTAACTTAGATTGGGAGGAACCTCTGGAGATGATTCCACTCAACCATGCTCAAAGCAGGGCCAAGTTAGGTTGTTGGGGCCTTGTCTGGTTGAGTTGAGGGTATCTCCATAGGTGGAGATCACACAAATGGGTCAGGTAACTTGTTCCAAAATTTGACCACCCTCACTAGGAAGAATTTTTTTCCTTGTATCTAACTGGAATGTCTCTTGTTGCATCTTGTGTCCATTACCTCTTGTCCTTTTGCTGTGCATCTCAAAGAAGAGTTTGGGTGGAGGGGAGGAGAAGTCACAAGTAACCTCCACACATTCCTCCTTTATAGTGTGATCCCCTTACAGCTTTGCAAGGGCTTTCAGGCAAGGAATAGCAGCCACCAAAATTGAGTGTGCTTTACTGCTTTTAGCAGGGAAAGAGAAACTCTCTGCAACCTCCTAATTATCTTACAGGGTCTGAAGCGGGGAAGGAAGTGGGTGAGCTGTTTTCACATCTCCTATGCAGCAATGGCCAACTCTTGCCATCTTGGCCAGCAGAAATGGTGAGGGAACATCAGCCCCTACTTCGGCATTTGGCAGAGCCTTTCCAGCGTTTGGCTATCAAGCCTTTAGGAATTAATGCAAGCCCAACCAAACCGAAAAGCCTGCTCTCTGGGACTCAGACTAGAGGAAGAGTAAGCAGTGCTTTCACATGAGGCAATAAAATTCAAGTAGGATTTGTTAAATCATACAAATGATTGCTGGTCTGCGCTTTATATTTATCTAAGGGATTGATTAAGCACTGAACTTTTTGGTTGATGAATAAAGCTGATTAAAAAAGTACCAGGATCATAATGGATATTCTAGGAGTAGTTTGTCTTTACAGCAGAAGTACATTTACCCAGCTCAAACATGACTTTTTTGATTTTAGTTGAAATACATGGTAATTCCATTGCTCTGTTCTGTACTCACTGTCCGGTTTTGGTTTTCTGTTTTGTTTCTTGCAGCCCCAGCAGAGAGCTCTCCATAAACATTTCCAGCCTCTAAAGCTGCTGTCCTGCCACTTGATATGAAAGTGAAATTTCCTTCATGAAAAAAAACCATAACAAATGGCACTGCCAGAAGGTGACCATGGAGGATTGAAGACAAACTTGAAGTAGTATCATCCCACTGAAGAGGATGCATTCTGGGAAGACCTGGTTTGCTGTGGAGTAAAAATGTGGTGCATAATACCCAGTGCTAATTTGTTGAAAATGGTCATTGACAGACCTTTAGCTGGAAAATTTCTTCCAGTTTTCATCACTGTGCATAACTTTTGGGTTCCCTTTAGGGGACTGTCTATGCCCTTCACTAGAAGTCCTGTTTTAGCATGGCAACTACTGGATTCTTTTATTATGTATGCAGATGGCATGATGTTTTAGGAAAAACTTACAGCAATTCTCTAATCTCAGTGGATATGTTCACAATATTACACCCCGATAGGAATGTAAACGTCTTGTATATGTTAGTTTTGCAGTCTAATGGTATTCTGTTAAACAATATCAGCACTTCATACGTGCTTTCCGCACAGAACTAGCACAGTCCATATATATAATGGTCTTTTTTAAAAACACTGAGGATACGTTTCAGTATTTGTGCTGAGACTGCATCCAAACTGAAGTCCACTACTAGCATACCTTCACCAATTCACAGTAGATTGTGTAGATAGATTTGCACGTGGCAGAGGTGTGACTTCTTTTATTGAGACTTAGAGAACAGCTGTCACAGAGGTAGCCAAGAACAGGGTAGTAGGTTGAATGAGCTGTAGGACACTGGGTCTGCTCTCCCTCTCATCCGCCAGATAGCAAAGGTTCTCATTTCTAGTGTGCCGATGTGTTTTCTTACTCAGCGAGGGAGAGGCAAGGGAGAGAGCCTTTCTCAGAAATGTGTGTGACCCTGGGTTTGATCTACGATAAAACCAGAATAAACTGGAAGAATTCAGGTTCTTTATGCTGCCCACCATTTATGTTTTGGGCAGGACTGGGGAATCGTAGTCCAAACCAAACTCTCTGAATAAGGTAAAGTATAAAACTATACTTCTAAGGAGCAAGACTCTCCCTTTGGAGAGGGCAGACTTCTTCATTAACTTTTTCCACTTTCTATCCAAAACAGTATTTTGGTAGGAACTGGGAATAAGCAAATGGTTCCAATAAGCCTTTCAATATACTGTAGCAGGCTCAAGACTGTTGCATTCAATCCGAACATTGTTTTTTGTTCAGTCTCTGAATGGCTGGCCTCATCACTGGTTGTATCACAGCTGGCTGTGGTACTGTTTTCTTCCATGGGGACTCAGTGGGATTAGTGTCTGTCCCTCACATCAGGACCTTCTTGACACACTCTTTATAATGAACTGATGCCATCAACATACTGAGAGAACTTATGTATTTGTTCCTTCTTTCTTTAAAATCAAAGGTAGCTTTTTTGTGTATTTAAAGACCTTCACTCTCTCCAGCCTGATAGACAGGTACTACTGAGTTGCTGTTAGCGTATACGCCAAACTGTGGGTGAGACACCATACTGGTGTGACGATGCAGCGATGGAGAGAACGTGCAACTACATCAAGTCAAAGGGACCATTTTAGAGGAATCTCCTGTGTTATAATTCTTAAAAACCGTTGTACAGTTCATTGCTAGAGAATGGAAGGTCAACCACTGAGGGTGCCCGTACAAACAGATAAATATCTTTAGGGCTTAATTTTTTTTCAGATGGGTATGGGCTTAGGTTTCAGCTCTCCACCCATCTCAAATTCAGCATATTGGATATTTCGATAGTACTCAGCCCAAAAGCAAATTATTTTTACTGATGACCAAGATTTTCAGAAGTCGCTAGTGATTTCTCATGATTTGGGTCTTTCCATGGGTTCTCAGATGGAGCTCCCAAGAATTACAAAGCAGTAAGCTTCTACATTCTCTTTCTGAAAATCCCGGTCCCTAATTTTAAATTAATTGGTGTAAAAATTCTCCTTAAGACATAAGAATCTTTGCCAATGGCAACATTTGCACTTTTTAGAGCTTTTCATAGGGTTGCAGGTTGGAATCTGATACCAAGAGACCCAGCCATGTGCATGGCACAGGTCCACTGTAAGCTTCAGCAAATTTTACAGCTCTTTCTGCTACGGGTTTTAAAAATGCGCTCTGGCAACTGACATCAATTTCATGTTGGTACAGCAATTATAAAACCCCATTTTGATATAAGTTATTTTAAAAAGAAGAAGAATGCTATACTTTACAGTAGGAATTCTCTTTTTTTACTACCCAGTGAAAAAATCCGGAATAATTTGAATGATAACAGAAGAGTTTATCAGAGAGTGTTATCTTAAAAGGGTGTACGAGAAGAAGTTGAGTTAGGCAGAGAGCCACTAGAAGCATTTTTTGTATCAATGTTAGTTTTGAACATCTTCCAGTACATGGGCATGAATTTAGATGTGTGCACTTCTCCTGTTAAAACAGTTTGTTTTAAAAGCTTCCCAGGATTTTAGCTATGGTGACCTAGAAAAGCAGTGTTATAGGCCCTGAGAAATGTGAAAATCAAGTCCAGACTCTTGCGTAGCCAGACTCGGTGAGAAGTCTGCTGTAGGTGCCTATCGGACAAATCTCCTTTGAAGCTGGTGTAGGTCTCCATCCTACAGCCAGCCTGTGCATGTGGGTAACTGCAAGCATAGTTCCCCCGAGCCCTGTGACACTTCTCACGTGCGTAACTGTCTGCCAGAGCCATAAGGAAATAACTGTACTTTTCGGCTTGTATTTAACTATTCATCATGTTTGGATTTTTTAATCACTGTTATTCTCCCAAAGTAGGCCATGCTTCCTCAGGGATATTTATGAAATTGTTCTACATCTCCTGAACAACTATCTGGATCCCAGCGTATTCTTCTGAAAACTTTTTAATATAAATAAACATGTGGGAGAGATTTTTGTTATTATGAATGGGGGCAGGTACTGTGTTCCCGGAAAGGCTATTGAGTGCAGACAATCAAGTCTATTGCATTTTTTATGCCGAACACCTTATTAATAGCAGACACATCCGCTTTTGCCTGGGTCGCAGGAACAGTTCAGGGGAAAGAATGCTTTATCTCTAGTCAATAAATCATTTATGTCGAGAGTGCCAAAGACCAAGTCAACATGAAAGGGAGCGAATAAGTTATTCCGGCAAAGGAAGTGAATTTAAATATGCTCAGAGCCATTAGTTCAGTGCAAAAGAGTGGGAGACTAATGCTATTTTCATAAAACAGCAATTATCAGCCCTGTGGAGATAGATAAATTTGCAAAGGCCAGTGCTGCCATTACATTGATCACTAGTTATTATCTCTGAAACAAAACGGTATTGCCATCAGGACACTGTTCCCCGTGTGCAGACCTGCAGCCTTCCTCCCATGCCTGGTGCCTCTCCCTGCTGCCGCGCTCGCCGCGTTTCTTTGTGTCAAGAAAGGTTGCAGCATCGGACCCCGCTAAGAAACACTGACAGAGACTCAGCCATCTCAAGCGCTTCAAACTGAGAAGTCCTGCACCAGAGACCTGAAGGAATTGCTCGGCCCAGAAAACACACTGCAGCTGAAAGCATCCTTTGCGCTGTTTTGTTCCTTGGTTTTTTCGCCTGCATGGCTTTCTGTGCCTGAACACCCACCATTTATTCTGTTAAGGGAAATAGAGCCTTCCAGGAGGGGAGTTAGAAAAAGCCCCATGAGCTCTTTGGTTTTGCCCGCCCAGCTGCATGGCCATGCTCTGCCGGTGGGTTCATCCCTCCTGTCTGTTCTTTAGGGTAAGTGTTGTCACTCGACAGCAGCTGCAGCGTCACTGAGGAAATCAAACCATTAAAAATTACAAAATCCTGGTTTTGTTTTGCCCTGAATTTTCAGAAAACCCCAGGCCAGACACCCGACAGACTGACATTGGCACTACTCCATCAAAGCCTCTGGAGATGTGTTGATTAGTGCCAGCCACGGAGCCAGGCCTGGGGTTGTTTTTTGTCATCACTAAAACTAACCTCCCTCCACCCGCCACAAAGCCACAAGATCTCAGTTATTCAAAATCATCTCAGGCAAGCAAAGTAAACTCCTGCATCTTTCACATCAGTCCCCTTTTAACAACTAACATCTCTGCCATCAGTCTCCTTGAATGGCCCCGTTGCAGGACTGTGCTGCAATTGACCCTGGTATATATAGACTGTGGTCAATAAGATTTTAATTTAAAAAGAAAAGGTCCTCTGGTATAATTAAAATTGATGGGTCGGGGGAAAGTACTACCAGCATTACCTGCAACCTCCTATAGTAAAATTCAGGAGAGTTATCTGGAGTGCAAAAAAACCCACCAACTCAACGTGTATGGGTGATTAGGCAGGCTCATGAGGATAAATCAGCAAGTAAGAAAAGTAGACGTTTCATGAGGGAAGCCAAAAAATGCATGGGAAGTCAGTAGCCAATAGGTTAGGGCTGGTTAGACCAAAGGCTTTATATATATATATCTTAATAAATACTGTCTTAGCAAAGCTAAGTGATGTTACACAGGCACAGCACAGTGATTACTCACAGTACATGCAAAAACCAACAAATATTCTTGTTTTGTACTTGAAAGCAGTAGAAGGAGGGAGTCAGATTGCACGTTAAAATGTAATTCCTCCTACTCCATCAGTAATTACGGGTAATATTAAGCAGCAACTATCCAAACATATTTTTAAATTTGGAGAACCATTAACTGAATCCAAAAGTGAAGGGAAACTTGCCGAGGACTCCTCAGAACCGAAAAGCATAAAAGCAGCTTCAAATGACACCAAAAACCCAGTAATTCAAAAGAATGAGTGATTTGACCCAGAAAACTGTACGTTCATTAGCTTCCTATCAGTCTTAGGCAAAATCATGGAAAGGTTGATATGGCACAATCGTTAAAGCAATTAAAAATTGATACAACCCTCCAAATGATTTTTATAGAAATGTATCATGCCAAATAAACTTGCTATCATTTTTTGTGATATCAAAGGCTTGTTGATAAAAACCTCTGCTGGCATACTATACTTAGCCTCCTATAGATCATTTGATTCTGATAACAAAATAGCACAATGCAAAATCAATATCACACATATTAAGTGGATTAAAACTGATTACAGGCTATATCACAAAAAATAGCTGTAAATATGAAATTATCAACAGCAAGTCTATTTCTAATAAGCTGCTCCCAAGGTATGCCCGATTTTCAATATTCCTCCCAGGGAAAGAGAAGACTACTGTTGGCAACAGCCAGAGATGACAAAAACAGGGGCACAGTAAATAATGATAATATGGAGCAGGTCAGTGGTAGAGAGTAACCTGGAGGATGGCAAAGTCGGAAATCCAGGAGAGATGACAGCAAGTCCAACTTAGAGGCATGGGGAGTATGTCTGGAATAATATAGTGGCTGTGAAGGTGTGATAAATAATCCCTTCAACGTCAGCCCCAGAGGTGCTCTTGCCAGCTGGGATGTAGCACCTGGCAATAGCGATGCCGTTCCAGTGTGTTTGGTTACTGCCTGTCTTTCAAAAAGGGTATTGACAACTTGGAAAGATTATTTTCAATAGCTCCCAGTGTCATTCAAGGGCAGGAAAACAGGTCTTATTACAGTGTCAGACTAATGAAGCTCAAGCTATTAATTTATCAGAGGCAATTTGAAGAGGTGACTTGATCTCCATCTGCAATCACAATCTTCTACCTGGGCAGGGAGTGCTGTCTGAAGGCAGGTAGCTCTTTTATTTAGAAGAAAAGGGAATGATGTGCTCTACTGGTTGGAAACTGATTTCAGGCTAGAAATTATGTGCAAATGCTCAACAGGGAGGATAATTACCCGTGGAGACAACTTACTTAGTTACCTGGCATGTTCTTCATCACATAAAGTCTTTAAATGTATGCAGAGTATTTTTCTAAGTCAATAAGCTCTACCTCAAACTGAAATCCAGGCTCGGTGCAGCAATTACTGGATGAGGTTATTAGGCGTGTGTTATGCAAGGATTAGACTAGAACATCAGATGTAAACTTCTAAATTAAAAATATCTTAAAGTTTCCAATATTACAGGAAGGCAGGGCAACCTATATCCATTTTTTCACACAAAATGGTCTTAATTTAAACAGCTTATATGAACAGAGCTGTGCTTGCCAGCATTTGGTCTGAACATCGGTAGGTCTGCTTGCAGTTGCAAGGTCCTTCTGCACATAATTAAAGGAAGAAAACCGAACAAGAAAGGACAACACTAACCCTTGGACACATAGAGAAAGTCTGTTGTCTTTCATTAATAACAGCCTGAGACAAAATGATGCACTCAAATGATGGGGCCAAGTGGAAGTGTAGTCTGAGCAAGGAATAACAACTGTGGGCTTGCCTCTTAATTAAGGAGGTAGCATCTTGCTGGCAAGAAACAGATTTTCCTGCCTTCAACAACTGTAGAGAAGCTGCAGTGCTGATTGAGAATTATATTGTATCGCTGTACAGCTGAACGCGGTACACAAGTTCCTTGCTTCAAAGACAGCAAACTGTTCCTGCTATCATGACGAGCCCCATCGGAGCCGGTTAATAAAGCCCTAGAAGTGAAATGGCTTCAGTGGGACTACCCAGAGTAATGAGAGCTGCTCCCAGCAGGGGGTTGGGCCCTATTACTGTTGGCTGGTTTGAATGTTGTACCTTAGAAATAAGCAAAGGAGCGCTTGGCGTCTGATTCAGGTTTCACAAAACTGCTGTCGATAGGTGCGAGGCAAGTACCAACCGTTAAACCCACCTTCTATCGGGCTTCATCAGGCGGTGGGGAACAGCGCAAAGTAGGATGTACATTTTAAAGAGTAAACAGTTCATGCAGGCGAGAGAAACTATAAAAGCAATACTTACGGCAAATTGGTATTGAATCTACATCAAGAAGCTGAAACAAGAAGGGAGCTAGCTACAGCCATAGCTAAGAAGATAAAGATCTTTGGGGATTCTTCTCTAATCCAGTGTGAAATCCTAAGAAAATGAGTTTGGTCTAGATTTATTGTTTAAAGAACATTGGTACATGCCGACCGTCTGTCAAATAAATTCTGCAGAGTCACTGGCTTCGGTGCGTGTTGGCTTACGAGTGTCCTCGTGCTGCTGAGACACCTTGCAGCTCTGGAGGAGAGCAGTCCTTAACAGGCACCTCTGGGGTCAGGCTGGACAGAGAAGAAGCTGAACTTGCAGATGACTCTGTAACGTCTGCCTCTGCCATAAAAGTAGGATTGCCAGCATCATTATAACACAGCCAGGCCGAGTCTGAGAATGTGACAAAAAGCTCCTTTCTGATTTTAATTCCAAATATATCTAAATACTTTTTCAGAAGAAAAAAAAAAATCCTCTGTAGCTGTTGTTACATCTCTAATCACATTACTTCTATTAAGCACTTGCCTTGAAGTCATCTATTTAATATCATAAGTCACCAAATTAAATAGCGATACACAGGGTTTTTTTAAAGCAGGGAGATCAATATTGCAGCAAAACTGCATGTAAGCAATAAGAAGCTGTGCAGAGGAAAAAAAAACCAAACGACAATCTGCCCCATCAGATGCACAGGTGACTTGGTTGGTTGGTTTTGTTTGTTGAGAGCATGGTTTTACATCTAGACAGAGGTTTTCACTACTGAGCCAGGCTTTGGTCTCAAGACTAGTCCAGATAAAGAAATGTTTGGAGTCCTCTTACCACTTTATCAGCATCCCTTATATGCAAGAGGCTCCTTCTCTGCTTTTCCTCTGAGAATAGCACAGAGGGACATGAGCTTCCAGCCTACGCAAAGCACCTCAGCATGAGACCCAGATCTCAGCCTTCTCCCCCTGAGTCCAACGCCACTGACGGAGGGGAGGAATGGGGCCGTGCTGGGCTAACCCGCGAGCGAAGCCCGGAGTCCTGTGCCGTGCTGAGCGCTCTCTTGAAGCCATTGCAGGAGACACATTACCTTGCAGAATCGGACCCTGCGTTTCAGGGCGCAGCTGGTGTTGCTGCTGTCTGCTGGGCTTCCCCCAAAATAGAGATGAACTGCACGGGGCAATGTCTGGCAATGGGAATGACCAGCATTTCCCCAAAGAGGCTGCGTGCTCTGAGGAGAAAACTCCTTTGCTTTGCACTAAGCTGCTGGGATACTTGGTGAGCGTAAGAGGCATATTTTTAACTTTCTTACAGTTATTGCAGAATCTGAAAGTGGCAGCGACATGCTTTGGGATGTGCTGGCTTTGTTTTCAGTTTCTTGTAGGGACTGTAGCTGTATGGACTTGCCTCACAAAATTATTTCTTTTTGACAAGTGGGGATAAGATGGGAGTAACGCCTGCCTGACTGCACAGCGTAAACCACCAAAGGGGGCTCTAAATTCGGGCTCCTCTATTTTGAGGAGCTAAATTTAAGGTTGATTGAACCTGACTTTGGGGAGAGCAGATAACTGACAGCTGGAATGATAGCCACACCTGAGATGTCTCCAAAGGTTGCCCCCAAATCAGTGGCCCATGTACAGAATCGGTTGTCAGGCTGCACTTGCGCATCAGTGCTGGCAGCTGATGATGGACATGAGCTGCAGGGAGTGAGAGGGAGGCTGGGATCAAGGTCCTGGGAATCTGGTGGCCTGATGCAGGAGAGCTGGATGCAGAAAGGCTGAGTGCAAGCCCATGGCCATGCTGTATGGTCAATACAGTTTCTTGTAGCCGGCAAGTTGTGTCTGGTCCAGCTGCCTTTGGTGTCGGTTCTGGTTTACATTCACTAAGGAAATATTCTAAGACAGTGATCTCCTTTTAATGTTAACTTGGTGGAAAATCTGGGAAAATGCCAGCACTCTAATGGTTAAAAAGCGACACACTGTTATGCCCAGTCCATCTATGGCTGAACTTTTTAAAGATGGAGCCAAATGAAGTGGCAGAAGACAAAAGTGTGCCTTTTTGTTTGATGTACACTGCATTTCCCCAGGCATAAAAGGTGTTCATCTGTACAGCAGTGCTTTTTTCCCAAAACAAAAATTATCATGCAATCTAATTTTTAGTATGCGAAGTGGCCATCACTGTTAATTCCACCCTACGGTTTTTATATTTACTCTTTAATTCCTTCTGTTTTCAAAAATGAACAAAAAATAAAACCTGTGTGGGAGGGAGGAATTCTTTTAAACGATGAAATTAAAATCAATTATCAAATTTTTGGTATCTTTGGGCATGATCTCTGGAAGCTTTGGATATCTGCTTTATCATTTTGTATATTTGACAATTTTGTACTCTGCATTGTTTGACTTCATTTGTGCATGGCGATGTATTAAAACATGGAATTTTTATTATACAGTAAAGTATTTTGTTTTATTTAAACAAGGTCAGGGCATGATCCATTGCATGAACAGAAGAAAAAAAAAAAAACCCAGAGGTTTTTGCCAGCAACCGCTCTCACTTGACACTCTGACTGGTCTCATACAGGGGGTTTCCAGCACCTGAAGGTGGGCAGAGCTTTTCACCCGCCCGCACGTCTCCTTCCCCAGCTGCGGTACTTCGGGTCTGTGCAGTGGTTTGCTGTACGGCGGTACAGCTGCGATGTAAATGCAATGTATTCGTAGATATAACAGAAGGTGCTAACCAAGCAAAGGGCTCTGTTCTGCTCAGCAAAGTTTGGGTGTAAATCCAGACCGACTGCGCTGACTCGGCTCGATCTACCCAGGATTTAGTACGGTGCGACTGCAAGCAGACACTGCACACTACGAGGAAGTATTCTGCTTTCATTGCCTTTATTTCTCAAGACTTGCAGGATGCCCTTGTAAGCAGTGAAGCATCCTCTAAGGGGACCGAAACACAAAAAGAGCAGGTACTAGACTGTTTATGGTGCATGGCATTTCACTCCCATCCCACCCCCCATTTATTCTCAGCATTTATGGCATGAGAGTAATTTAAAAGTCAGTGGGTAAGGTAGTTTTCAGATAAACTAATGCTGCAATTCCAGCATGATCTTATGTTCTCCCATACATGTTTTTTTTTCTTTTCACCCATAGTTCTGAATGTTCTCGCATTTGTAAGGTAGAGACTGATGACATGTTTTGGTCAAACACAAAATACTGGGCTTAATACAAAATAATAAAATGAAATTATATGGTGCGCAGTATAACTGACAAAGTCAAGATAAATTGTCATCTAAGAAAATCATAAATCATATTTTTTTATTGTAACATCTCGTGATTGGGCTGCAATTTACTAAATTCTGTTTTTATCTTTAAAAAGCTTTCTATTCCATAAACTTTGTCAGTGAGAAGAATATCTTAGCAGGGAAAGCTCCATTTTTGTACAAATCTGTGCATGTTTCGTGTCGGGCTGAAGGAAATTAGAGCAATCATAAAAACAGTTTCTATGTCACATGTCCTTTTCACCGTCGGGGTCTCCGTAGGGGTTGCAGTGGCACCATATTAATACTATTCTGGGTGCTGCACACTAAGATTATTTCCATTATAAACAATATGCCACCTAAAACAGATCTGCTTTATAATGAAACAGCAGCTACCATGATAATGAAATACTCCTCTCTGAAGACAGAGAAAATAGCTAGTGATGCTGTGGAAGAAGGATTTTCCATGTGTGCTCGTATGGGGTTTGCGTTATAAATCTCACCAGTGGTGTTGCAATTTCTTCATTCACAGTTTGTGACTCAGAAGTCATCGGTGGAGCAACTGGTTGTGCACTGTCATTTTTCAGTTGTTTTCCTTCCAGTGACAATTAGTCCTTGATAAAACTTGCATGATCTTACGTTACATCCATGTATGTCCCTTGGGTCCGTCAGAGCTTGCCTTACCCTGAGCAGCTATCGCAGGTTACAGGCCCAGGTCGTGCTGCTTGAAGCCTTGGGCTCCAATGCCATGTCCAAAAATTGGATTCCTGAACGGAGACCTTATTAGCTGAGCAGATCTGTGCTCTTTTGAGCAAAGCCTTGTGATGTGACCAAATGTCCTTAGTCCATAATGAAGTTTCATGAATGAAGTACAACCCCAGAACAACCCAAGTTGATGACCTGCTGTATGTGAAAGAACAAGTTCCCTCACATCATCTCTTCGTGTCCCACCTCCTTAACTGTAAAACGAGAACTGCATTTACCTGTCACTGTTAGACCTTGAAACTCAGCGGACAAATTGTAAGTCATCCAAGAAGATCGTTTTGCAGGTGGGATTGAGTGTAACAGACCAGGCATCTTGGTACACAAGAAACACACTTTATTTGGGAGACAAGAAGTTGCCATCTGCAGCTCATGCTTATCTGACATTCCGCTCTCACTGCACCCGAGCGCTGATCTGGCAGAGTCTCAGCCCATGGTGTGACACTTTCACGGGTGAGGTGTCGTATCAGCCTGGACTCTATTTGGCTGAGGTTTATTCCTCTTTTTTGCACTCCTTCATCTCATTCATGTCACTCCCTTGTCATTGCTTTCTCCTTACTTTTCTACACCTGATGCAATTTCTTCCCTTCTACTGTTACTAACATCAAGTGGGAAATACACAGAATTACTGCACATGAGAAACACACTGTCAAATGAAGCAGTTTTGCTTTAACTAAATGGCACCGAGGCACTGGCCTTAGGAGGAGATAAAGTGGAGGACAAATTGCTACAGGTTTGTTCTAGGGCAACACGGGGATTAACCGCTTCTTCATGTCCGTGTTGGAGCAACAGGCTGAAATGGCAGCAAGAAGGATTAACGCTGGACACTAGGAACAGCTTTCTAGGAACAGGGATGTTGAAGCAGTAGTGACTGCTTAAAAAGACGGAGAACAGCTTCAACAAGCAATCCTGACCCTGTGGCAGAGCAGGAGGATGGACCAAGTTGTCTACCAAAATCTCTTTCAGTCCAATTTTACTTCAGGTAAGACTTGAAGAGGAAGCCAAGAGTTAACTTTTTTAATTATCACTTTATGTTTCAACTGGACCTGAATTTAGCTCTTCTTTTTCTACCTCTTGGAGGTAAAAACCTACTACTATGTAGCTATGACTAATTCCAGACTCATTTAGGTCAATTTGTCAGGCTGTCAGCTGAGAAACTGGGACACATCCACTGCCGCGGCTAGTCCAGGGGTCACAGCAGGGACCGGGCCCACCTTCTCACCCAAAATCACTATGCTTATCGAGAGTCCAATGCCTGTGCTATACAGCGACAAATAGCAGCAATTAGTGAGACTAAGAACACAAAAAGGGTGGCACCCTTGAGGGTCACGGTGAGGATCAGGCTCCAACATCCAGGCTTTCATCTGCTCTTTAGTGGGCACGATCAGGGGATTAGGGCTAGGTGGGGGAGAGGCTTGGGATGAGGGGGTTAAAAAAAAAAAAAAGAAAAAAAATATTTTGAGCCCACTTATAAGCTGAAGAGAGGCAACATTTTATAGCCAGATGACCAAAGCCTTGAGAGCTTCAGCCATCCATTGCAGAGGGCAGGCTGAGAGGGTGTGCGTGGTCACCTCTGGCCTCCACCAAAAGCTGTAGGCTGATTAGGAAAAATGCTTTCCCTTCACTGGGGAGTTTTACTGCAGAGAAATGAAGCACTCTAGGGCACATCATAAGTCTCAGCTTGAACACTCTGCTCTGGCACTTTCCAGGGCGAGACAGGAGAGCGTGGTCCGTGCTGAGCGCCGGATGCTCAGCCCGAAGGGCGCTTTGGCTCTCCTTCGTGCTGCGAAATGGGATGGAGATGCAGACTACGTGGGAGGCAAGTTATGGAAAATATTGGGAACCATTGTACTAAGCTGATTAACTCATTTTAACAATTTTATTTAGCTGCAAAAGTTGCCACGCATGGAAATTGCAGCTGCAAGCGTTTGCGCAATGAAAATGCTCACACATGCAGGAAAGCCAGATAAGCCTCTGCCTGTCACATCAAGAAATTTTAGTACTTTGGGGAAAATGCATGGTTATTTCTGCCTTTGTTTAAGCTTTAACTTGGAGCATGAAGGATAGTGTTATGCTAACTGGTTTTGTACACGTCCCTTGTGTCCCAGACTCAGCCTGGTTTTGCAATTCTTGGGAGGTAAAACTTTGCCAGGAACATGAGGAATTGTGGGAGCCTGGGGCTCCCACTGCCTAATTCCACCTGGAGACAACAGCTGCTCGTTTTACCCCCGGGAAGTAGCTCTTCTACCCCCCCCACTTCCCTGAGTTGTACATTATAAGGTAAGGAAATTAGGCTTTCTTTATGCTTTCCCTCTTTCTCTGCATTATTAGTCCCATAACAGGCTGTCTCTTAATCCCAAAATATGGACCTTTTGGACAGCGTTCTGCTAATCCCATAAGGGACGTGGCAAACAACAGGAAACCCATGATTGTCTGGAATATTATCCAAACGCGTTGGACCGAGGACCACCCTCAGCCTTCAGCGTTTCTCTTGGGTCACCAGTCACACACCCCTCCCTGTTAAACTTAAATTAAAACCACTCTAAAAGCAGTGTGGTTCCAAGCACTAGCAGCAGGGCATTTATATGGGATTTTCAGACTGATACTTCTCCACGGGCCAGTTTGGGACCCCCTGAGTGTAGGATATTGTCTCAAAATATTCCCTGAAAGCCATCAAGAGGCATTGGTATCCAAGCACAAAAATAACAGCTCTACCATCTCTGAAAGCATTAGCTGTAAACCAGTTTTACCCTCTCTGGTTGTTTCGGAGCTCATGGCTGAAACTTTTGCTCCAATGTCCTTTGCTTCCCATTATAGACTTGGAGAAGCCACAGACCTTCATCAGAAACAGGAGTTGGGGTGGCTGCATGTTCACGTGCTCCCAGCCAAGGCGCAGAGCTGCCTGGGTTACGACTTGGTGAAGCACAAAATGTGGGCATGCATCTCCGCGGAAATATGTACTTGGGAAGCATCTGAGCGATTCTGGGGGTTACGTCCTGCCATTCGTTTCATTTTGAATGGTAGCACTGTGAAAAATCAATATGGCACATTTTAAATGGATTACGAGGCAGTTAAATGGCAGGTCTCCGAAGAGGAGTTGCAAATGAAAAGTGATCCCATGGGAGTTTTTATAGAGGGAATATTCAGGAAGCTGTTCTTGGCTGTTTACTTTAGAGGTCACGATGGTTAAACAATTGAATACGAGTTCCCCATGTGATGCTCTTGCTAAAGGGGCTAATATGACCCTAGGATGTATAAATGGGGATATTGAGTGGTAGGAGAAACGTATTAGCTCTACACCTGACATTAATGAGACAAAAGTAGTCCAGTTCAGCTGTCAACACTTAAAAATAGTGTTGAAAAACTGAGAAAGGTTGGGAGAAACGCTGTAAGACTGTTTGAAAGCGTATCTTACAATGACCCAAAGGAGCACAATCCATTTATATTACCAAAGAGGAGTACAAGAGATGAATTGATCAAGATCTGTAAGTATCTATACATGGAGGAGGAATGTAGTATCAGAGGATTACTTAATCTAGCAGGCAAAGGCATATAAGCCAGGAAGGCTGGAGCGAAAAAAAAAAGATCAAGTTGAAAATGAGGAACATTTTTCTCCTTAATGGCCTTGTAATTAACCACTGGAGGAACTGACATGGGATATGGTAGGTTCTCCATCACCCAAAAAGATCTTTAAATTAAGCATGGATGTCTTTCAACATGATGTAGCTCATGTATCGGTGTGAGAATTGCTGGGCGAAGCTCCACAGTCTGCATTATGCAGGAGGGCAGAGGAAACCACCATGGTGCTGCCTTCTGGCTGTGAAATCTATGAAACTATCAAGGCGATGGGGTCTGTATATCACATCCCAGCAGCATCTAGCATGTTTATGCAGCACATGTTATGAAAAGACTGTTTTAGGGATATTTAGAGAGCTTTAAATATTTTATTAGAATTTTTTTGATAGACTCTGCCTGTAAAACCAGGTAGATGAAATAAACCTTAAAAAAAAAAAGAAGATCTCCTGAAATAGATTTCCTATACCCCCAAATCCCAGTATTAAAGGCCAATTTCTCAGGATACTCAGGGCTTTCTATGTGATGCTCCAAGGACTCAGCCCTTCATCGTGGTTTAAAGCTCCTATTTCACAGATTTATAGATGCTAAACTCAGAAGGGACCACTGTGATCATCTAATCTGACCTTGTGCATAACGGAGGCCACAGGGCATTCCGCAATTATTTCCAGGCTACGCTGAAGCCTTCCAGACTCTTCCTTCATACCATAGCTGAGGCACAGCCTTTCCCCTCCGTTCATACAGCTAAACTTCACATTGTCTCATGTCTCACCACAACATCCTTCCTTCCACCCTGATGAATGAAATCTTTCCTGGCACATGTCCATTCAAATCACTGCTGCAAAGATCATTTGCCATTCCTATGTCTCCTTGCCTGCCTCGCTGGCTCTCCCTTCTGCCTTTCCATCAACACATCTCCTGCCCCTCACAGCCTGGTCCCTACCTCTGCCTCTTGGTTGCATTTGGTACCAGTTCACTCCTGCTTCTCACGGTCCACTTTCCTCATTTTTTTTTTTTAATCAACTTCTTTTTTTCTGAACAAGCCTCATGTGATGTAGCACTGGTCCCTGGGGAGGGCCCCTAAGACACATCTGTGCTGGTAAATGAAAAGATGCTGGGAGCATCTGAACTCATCAGACTAGGTTCAGCCACATGTGCTTCTAAGCTGTGACCGTTTCATGTCACTGGCTCTATGGCTTAAGGTTTACGGCAGGAAAAATGTGGCCAGAAAATCCACCTTTTGGGAGGAGAGAGAGGAATTGGGAGGGGAGACTGTAGCACATCATATCTTCCTAGAAGCTTGGTTTGGTCTTCAAGACTGTCGCAGGATTTATGAGTCCAAAGGTAAATCCTAGGGAGATGGAGCATTAAAAAGTCATAGAGCCATAGACATGTGAGACATTTATTTGTGCTTCTCCAATTTACTGCAGGGACATCACCTCCAGCCTTCAGCTGTTTGAGACCAATCCTTGACTGGTGCGTCAAAATGAAGGGAATGATGCCAAGATGTATGTGATGGGTTGACCCTGGCTGGATGCCAGGTGCCCACCAAAGCCGCTCTGTCACTCCCTTCCTCAACTGGACAGGGGAGAGAAAATATAACGAAAGGCTCGTGGGTCGAGATAAGGACAGGGAGATCACTCACCATTACTGTCACGGGCAAAACAGACTCGACTTGGGGAAAATTAATTTCATTTATTACCAATCAAAATCGGAGTAGGGTAATGAGAAATAAAACCAAATCCTAAAATACCTTCCCCCCACCACTCCCTTTTTCCCTGGCTCAACTTCACTCCTGATTTTCTGTACGTCTTCCCCCTCAGTGGCGCAGGGGGACGGGGAATGGGGGTTGCGGTCAGTTCATCACATGTCGTTTCTGCTGCTCCTTCCTTCTCAGGGAGAGGACTCCTCACACTCTTCCCCTGCTCCAGCGTGGGGTCCCTCCCATGGGAGACAGTCATCCATGAACTTCTCCAACATGAGTCCTTTCCATGGGCTGCATTTCTTCACGAAATGCTCCAGCGTTGGTCTCTTCCACGGGGTGCAGTCCTTCAGGAACAGACTGCTCCAGCGTGGGTCCACTGCGGGGTCACAAGTCCTGACAGCAAACCTGTTTCAGTGTGGACTTCCCACGGGGTCACAGCCTCCTTTAGACGCATTCACCTGCCCCTCCACAGGCTGCAGGTGGATATCTGCTCCACCGTGGACCTCCATGGGCTGCAGGGGCACAGCCTGCCTCACCATGGTCTTCACCAGGGGCTGCAGGGGAATCTCTGCTCCGGCACCTGGAGCACCTCCTCCCCTCCTTCTGCACTGACCTTGGTGTCTGCAGAGTTGGTTCTCTCACATGTTCTCACGCCTCTCTCCAGCTGCAATTGTGCAGGTTTTTTTCCCCCTTCTTAACTCTGTTATCCCAGAGGCACTACCACCAGAGCTGATGGGCTCGGCCTTGGCCAGCGGCGGGTCAGTCTTGGAGCCGGCTGGCATTGGCTCTGTCGGACACAGGGGAAACTTCTAGCAGCTTTTCACAGAAGCCACCGCTGTAGCCCCCCCACTACCAAAACTTTGCCACACAAACCCAATACAGTGTATCAATGACAGACCTAGATTCTGGTGCAGGGAGAAATCATTCATGTGAATTATTAAATGCCTGTATGTCATTCCACGACATACAACAGCACGGTACAGTTTGCATCTAGACAAAGCCTGTATTTTAAGGCTCTTCATCTTTCTAAAAGAACCCAACTTGATAAGCTTGAGTGCAGGAGACTGGTACCACAGGTCTCTCTTTGTAAATAAGGGTAAACTGAGGCAAGGAACAGGAGATCCCATACGGGGGAGTGGGCCATGCAGGAGGAAAAGTCAGAGCATCGAAAAGTCCATCCCAGACTTTGCTTTCTAGAGAAGAGCCCCTTGCCTTCTGTGTGCGAGCAGGGCTCTGTCTGGGGTAACAGGGCAGTGAGGAGAAAGGATGCACAGAAGCAATCTACTGTGACACTGTCTCCCACAGTATTCTCCTGGAGAAGCTGGCGACTCGTGGCTTAGACAGGTGCACTCTTCGCTGGGTAAAAAACTGGCTGGATGGCCGAGCCCAGAGAGTTGTGGTGAATGGAGAGAAATCCAGCTGGCGGCCGGTCACAAGCGGAGTCCCCCAGGGCTCAGTTTTGGGGCCGGTCTTGTTTAATATATTAATCGATGACCTGGATGAGGGGATCGAGTGCTCCCTCAGCAAGTTTGCAGATGACACCAAGTTGGGCGGGAGTGTTGATCTGCTTGAGGGTCGGAAGGCTCTGCAGAGGGATCTGGACTGGCTGGATCGATGGGCTGAGGCCAACCGGATGAAGTTCAATAAGGCCAAGTGCCGGGTTCTACACTTTGGCCACAACAACCCCATGCAACGCTACAGGCTTGGGGAAGAGCGGCTGGAGAGCTGCCTGTCGGAAAAGGCCCTGTGGGTGCTGATTGACAGCCACAAATATATGAAGATGAGCCAGCAGTGTGCCCAGGTGGCCAAGAAGGCCAATGGCATCCTGGCCTGTATCAGAAATAGTGTGGCCAGCAGGAGTAGGGAGGTGATCGTGCCCCTGTACTCAGCGCTGGCGAGGCCGCACCTCGAATCCTGTGTTCAGTTTTGGGCCCTTCACTACAAGAAGGACATTGAGGTGCTGGAGCACGTCCAGAGAAGGGCGACGAAGGTGGTGAGGGGTCTGGAGCACAAGGCTTATGAGGAGTGTCTGAGGGAACTGGGGTTGTTTAGTCTGGAGAAGAGGAGGCTGAGGGGAGACCTTATCGCTCTCTACAACTACCTGAAAGGGGGTTGTGGTGAGGTGGGTGTTGGTCTCTTCTCCCAAGTGATGAGCAACAGGACAAAAGGAAATGGCCTCAAGTTGTGCCAGGGGAGGTCCAGGCTGGATATCAGGAAAAAACGTCTTTACTGGGAGAGTGGTGAAACACTGGAACAGGCTGCCCAGGGAGGTGGTGGAGTCACCCTCACTGGAGGTGTTCAAGGAACATGTGAACGAGGCATTGTGGGACATGGTTTAATGGGCATGGTGGTGTTGGTTGATGGTGGGACTTGATGATCTTACAGGTCTTTTCCAAACATAGTGATTCTGTGATTCTGTGATACAGCCTTCACTGCTTCTGCTCTACAAAAAATGACAAATATCCTCTTTTACAAATCCTCGGTGCTCAGAATTTTTTAACCTAATACTGCTATACACAACTGCGCAACGGGTCTCCATCTGAATTCACAACAGTTACTGTACTTTGTCTTATGAGCAGAGCTTAATCCTTCTGGAGCCAAACTGCATAGAATTGCCAAAAGCTGACACACATCTCTGCTCAGTGTTGCCTATTGACAAGTAGGCACCCCTGGCCAAACCAAGAGGAAAACATCTGTCAGTAGGTATTAATGAGACCATAGCATGTGGCAGGCAAGACCCAACCAGCTCAGCAAGATCAGACAAAATTCATGTTCTCATCGGGTGATCACAGCTATCTATGGTTGCACTCAGCCGTCAGGGGATCACTCGCACACATCCTTCCTTACACAGGTATTTTATGAATTTTAGAGTTAGCAGGATGCAAATCCGCCCTTTCAAGTTCATCTGCCAAAGCAGAGCTTTGGCCGGCACCTTGCAAGGGCTTGTGCAGGAAAACAAAGTGGTATTAAAGAATGTCGCGAGTGTCCTTCTCTCTGAGCCAGCAGAGATGAAGCATGGGGCCAGAAGTAGTTTTTTTAGCAGTGATGTAAAATTAAATGCCACATTGCTTGTAACTAGTCCTGGTACCATGTTGTTTTTGCAGGAAGTCATGGGCAGCTTCAATCTTCATATCTGTCAACAGTCCTAAATGAAATGCTGCTGCTGCAATAGGTGTGTGGCATGATTTCACGTTGTCAGGTGACAGGATCATGCCTTTGAACAGTGGTGAATTAAAGCAGAAGGAAGGGAAGGGAAAGGGGAGAGAGAGGAGGCAGTAATTCACAGCAAAAATTTTCATTTAATTAACTGATTATTTACATTTCACTGTACAAATTGGAGCTAAGTATATTCATCCAAGCCAATGTATATGATTCACAGTTTGTCAAATAGATATTCTGGAAGTGAGAAGTTATAGAAATAAAAGTCATGAATCATCAGTTGTTCTTTTATGCTCATGGACAGCATCTTTTATTACACATAAATTCAATTTATAACCATCACAAACAGAAAAAATAGCTAAAGTCAAGTTTGCACGCGTAGAAAAGTGACACAGCTTTGAGAACAAGAAATTGTGAGTCTAAGGATGGATTCTGCCCTGTTGTTTTAGTGGGATCCACCTGACCAGCAGTAAAAATCTGCAATGTCTGTTTATGGGCTCTACTTGGGGATTCTCCATTCGAGTCTGCAGCTACATTCCAATCGGCAGCTAGAATGACAAAGCACACCCTAAAAGCTGCCGTTTCCCTCTGTTGACCATCAGAGGAAGCTCAGATAAAGACTGTGGCTTACTAAAGTTAGGTGAGATGAACCCTACTTGCTAATGCTCCTTGAAGCCAAATTCATAGACAAGTCCCTAATAATTTTGAGAAATTCAGATGAGTTACCTGGTTGGATGCATGAGCCCTTCTTTGCAGTATGCTGAGCTCCTGCGGTGCTACCTACGGAGATAAAAGCTGCAAATGCCTCTCCACACACAGTATTTAAAAAAAGTCATGTTGCAGAATCTGAGCTGAACAGCCAAAAAGAAATGGCTCTTTTTTAATGAGGTCTTTCCTGCACACATTTCACAGGACAGGCACCCACTACCATGTAAGGTTCACTGTGGGCATAACTCAGCCCTGTCCTCTTCTTGAGATTCGTCACGTGCTTTTGCCATGGCTTGCTGGGAGGACACACGTGGTTCAGTCTGAAGGGGTAGTAAGCACATTTCTTGGTGTCTCTTTGACATGTCAAGAAATGTCAAGGGTTTGCACAGTGGGAAGAAGAGCCCCATCCCATGCCCCGCCAAGGCAGCTCCTGTCCTGTGTCCCTCTCTTCTAAAGATGCTCCAAACAGGAGGACTACACTGTGTATTTTTGTTTCTCTGGAGCACATCTGTAGAGGCAACAAAGAGGTGGATATAAAGTTAGCTGTTTAATTGACTTCACTGTTTAGAAATTTAACAAACAAATTTAAATACCACTAGGTATCTGGAAACTAGTGTTTCTTTTCTGTCTGAGACAGCAAAATGAGCAGAGAGCAATATCCAAGCACTGAAAGTTAGCAGACTAGGGACAAAAATATACTAGTTGCTAGGAGATGGCATTTAATCTAGAATTTTAGGCAATAAATAAAAATGAAGTTATAAGAAGAAATATTGTTTAGGGCAGAAATCAACCCAAAGTAAGCCGTTGTTTATGGGACGGAACAAAGCTGTCGTGGCCGCTTCTGTGGATGCTAACCAACATCATGCCGCAGGGACAGAGGTGAACAAGAAGGTTATCGACTTGACCGTGGAAACAAAACCCCCGCCAGTAAAAGACATCGCGGACAAAACTCTTTCCTAGTTGAAGCTGCTGGGAAATGTGCCACTAAGGTAAATAAGGACTGTACTTCAACCTGCAAATATCACCTTTGTCTGTGATGGACGCCCAACCAGAACCTAAAATGTTGTGAAACTCAGCTTGCTCCCTCGGGTCATGAAAATTACAGAAAAGCACAGCAAAAGTGAACTGCTTGTGAAGTCAAATCCTGAATCCACCAGAATCTGCTGGTTTCTTTCCCCACTGAAAGCTCTACTTTCTTTAGAGAATTAAAATTGATGAATGCTGTTTTTTAAGACTCAAATGTCTTGTGAAACCAAACAGGCTTCAACAGCAAGGCCAGCAGGGAGTGGGCTTGGCTGCTCCTTATAGCATCCCAACCCTCGGTGGGATTTGCCTGAGTGGGACTTTAGTCCTGTTGAAATCAAGGGCAAAATTGCAATATATCTCCAAAGGTCATTTTCTCCCACACATACACAGGTAATGGTTTGTGTGTAATCTCATCCAGCACATGGTAATCACCTACATCTTCTGAGGACACAACCCTCTTCTGGTTCATATATAAAGTAACTATATGCAGGTCTTTGAAACAGTGTTTGCTTCACCATCGCCCCTGGCTAATTTCCATCTCAGACATCCCCTTGACTGAGGCTGGTAAGCACTTCTATAATATTTGTAGATTACATTCATTAGTAGGACTGAACCATAGGGGTCCCAAGGACAAGATGGAAATTCAGACCTTTCATAGCTTTGATATTACCTGAAATCCTGAACACTGGAGTACTGCTTGTTTAGACTTGCTTAGGATAGTGCTTGTCGGAGTGATTAATAATTTTCTCTGGGCAGCAGCCAAAGATCAGAGTCCATGCTGATGCCTGCAATGTGACAGAAGGCTTTGATATTGTCAACAGGGGTATGGTCAAGCCTAAATAACCACTGGTTGAGGGGATACGTACTCCTCGCTTAGAAGATCCAGAGGACTGTCCTCTCTGCTGGCCCAGCTTGTCTTCCGAAGGGTAACTGCTGATTGCAGACATTGCAGGCTTCTGCAATGGCCTCTGCAGAACTATAGATGCTGGCAGAAAGGCAGTAACGTACATGCTGTTACATTAATGCTGCTGGTGGCACTGGCATCTCCTCTTCATGCAATCTGGACAGCACAGATGGTACCATCACATCTGGATCTGCACACTTGCCAGGGTCCTCCACAGTGAGGAAGGGCTGGACAAGGACTGGTTGGCTGTCCTTTGATCCTTCTGACTGATCCCACTGGCTGGGTGGAAGAGTATCAGCCAGGGAGAGTTGGCTGGATTTTTGTCATTACATGGGGTTAAAAGCCCAACCACCAAAGGCACAGGCTGCATCTCTCTTATTTTATCATCTCTAGGTGACCCTGCCTGAGCAGGAGGGTTGGACCAGATGCCCTCCAGAGGTCCCTTCCCACCTCAAACATTCTCTGATTCTCTAATTTTTATGCCAGCAATGATTCCTGAATTTATGGAGCTGAATGTAAAGCCCAGTCTATGAGAGACCTCATCTTTGGCAACCTGCTCCTTCTACCTCTGTGAGAGGTCCAGACCACGCTGTAAGGCTTTCCAGTTGCACAGGCATCCTCCAGGAGGGATCTGGAGGATCCTCTGAGGAAGGATGATAACAGTGATGTACACCTAGTGCAGGAAACCATGGGCCCTTGCAGCAGAGTGGTGATGCACTCGGGTCACAACACCACCACACAATGCTACAGGCTTGGGGACGAGTGGCTGGAAAGCTCCCCCGCAGAAAAGGACCTGGGGGTGTTGATTGACAGCCGGCTGAATATGAGCCAGCAGTGTGCCCAGGTGGCCAAGAAGGCCAATGGCATCCTGGCCTGTATCAGAAATAGTGTGGCCAGCAGGAGCAGGGAGGTGATCGTGCCCCTGTACTCGGCGCTGGTGAGGCCACACCTCGAATCCTGTGTTCAGTTTTGGGCCCCTCACTACAAGAAAGACATTGAGGTGCTGGAGCACATCCAAAGAAGGGCTGGTGAAGGGTCTGGAGCACAAGTCTTGTGAGGATCGGCTGAGGGAACTGAGGTTGTTTAGTCTGGAGAAAAGGAGATTGAGGGAGACCTTATCATTCTCTACAATTACCTGAAAGGAGGTTGTAGGGAGGTGGGTGTCGGTCTCTTCTCCCAAGCGACAAGTGATAGGACGAAAGGAAATGGCCTCAAGTTGCACCAGGGGAGGTTTAGATTGGGTATTAGGAAAAAATTTCTTCACCAAAAGGGTTATCAAGCATTGGACCAGGCTGCCCAGGGAAGTGGTTGAGTCACCATCCCTGGAGGTATTTAAAAGACATGTAGATGTGGCACTTAGGGACATGGTTTAGTGGTGGACTTGGCAGTGCTAGGTTAATGGATGGACTTGATGAGCTTAAAGGTCTTTTCCAACCTAAATGATTCTATGATTCTATGATGGCATGGCCACTCTGGGCTGCAGCGGGCTTTTCTCCCAGCATGACTGGAACTACCTTTGCTTCTGCTGGCAGTGAGCACAGATTTATCAGCAGGCAACGGAGGCAGTGACCTCCATCTCTGCCATGGCAGGCGGGAAGGGTCAGCTGCCCACACTGTCCATCTGTCCACATGATGGCTGAGCCTGGGGCTCCCTTCAGCCCAACGTGGGGTTTGAATGAAGATCAGAAAGAAAGAGAAATGTAAAAGAGGCTTGTGGGAACTGTAAGATTTTTTTCAGTTTATTTTTAAAAGAGTGTGTTCCTGGGATTCCAAGGGCCAGCAAGAGGGTTATGTTCATATGAAGATGATCATAAATCAGGAGAGAGGAGCCCCGAGTATCCTTACTGTTCAGTTTGTAATAATGTGCAATGACAACAAGCTACCAAAGTGTGCCAAAGCCAATCGTATGCTGGGCTGCAGAAGAAGAAGCGTGGCCAGCAGCTGATGCAGAAGGTGATGCTCCCCCTCTACTCTGCTTTCATAAGACCCCACCTGGAGTACTGTGTCCAGCTCTGGGGCCTCCAGTACAGCAAAGACACGGATCTGTTGGAGTGGGTCCAGAGGAGGGTGACAAAAATGATCACAGGGCTGGAACACCTCTCCTATGAGGAAAGGCTGAGACATTTGGGGTTGTTCAGCCTGCAGAAGAGAAGGCTCTGGGGAGACCTTATTGCAGCCTTTCAATACTTAGAAGAAAGACATATGAGAAAGATTTTTTCACGATGAGGGTGGTGAAACACTGGAACAGGTTGCCCAGAGAAGTTGTGGATGCCCCATCATTGGAAGTGTTCAAGGTCAGGCTGGACGGGGCTTTGAGCTTTTGAGCAACCTGATCTAGTGCGAGATGTCCCTGCCCATGGCAGGGGGGTTGGACTAGATGATCTTTGAAGGTCCCTTCCAACCCAAACCATGCTGTGGTTCTATGATTTGACTTTTAAGCTCTATGTTCTGATTTGGGGGCACTCTGCAAACCTTTAAGAGGTCTGGGAAGAAACTTCTGCTTTTTTTCTGGTATCTAGGGCTGAAAATAAAGAATCGTTTGGTGAGATAAGTACCCTCCAAATCCAGGGACTGGTATATAGACCAGTCAGCCAAAACAGCAGCCACAGGGCTTCTCTGATGGAGCTCATGGCTGAGCAGCAGCTTTCAAACATTAACAGCGATGTTTATCTGCCTTCAGAGAAGCTTGCTTCCCGCTTGCATGGACTGTGTGTGAGTCAGGCCTGCTTATCTCTTGATACAATCAATATGCAAGGCCTTCTACAGTTTGGTGCCTTATGCAAGCTTAATAAAGCCAGAGTAAGTGCTGCTATTTCAGTATCAGCTGAAGAAGGAAGTAAAACCACAGGGCACTGCCGGGGGTCCAATGCCAACACTGTGTGAGTTGTAAGAAATATGAAAGGGGAATAGAGTCTGTTAACATTTTCTCTCAAGTTTCCTATTTCTCTTCTTTTAAGATTCAAGGTAGATGAAATACGTCCTGCTGTAACCTCAACTGTAACTCAACATGCGGGTCTGGGGGAGCGAAGGGAGAGGGGAAGAAGCTGGTCTGCTTTTCATGTGTGGAAAAGGAGGCAGGGAAGCCAGAGCAAAATACGTCTGAGGTCCACTCATGGCTCGATGGGGATCCCAAACACCATCTTTCTCAGTGGTTTAAAGACACAGAAGCTAGACGTGCACACCCTGAAGGGACCAAGGTCATGCCAATGAATAGAAGTGACTGCTAAAGGCTCCCTCTCCACAGTAGCATGGCTCACAAAATCTGGAGAGTCTGGAGAGCCGAGCCCAGCCCAGTCCAGGGATTCTCCACTTCCCTGACTGAGCTTAAAGATTCTTCTTATTTCCTCAGCAGTTGCTTTGGGTTTACACTCATCACCTACCTATGGAAACGGGAATGGGGACTCACACCCACTTACTCCATGCAGCAGAGCAGGCTGCATGGAGAAGATGGATTACTTTCATCTCTGTGATTGCATTTTACCTTTCGATGCCCTGGATGTTTATTCCTTTATCATGTATTAATTATTGGCATTCTCTAGGCTTCCTTCTGTCTTAATCTGATTTAAAACAGACATTTGCATTTGAAAAGTAGCTAGCATGTATAGTAAATCCTTTCCCTTGGTTTGCTGTTAATGCAGCCAGCTTTGATGTATTATATTAATGCTGTTTGCCAGGAGTGAAATTAGCACACCACCTATGGAGAGGCACTTCCTTGGTGAACCTACTGCTTTTACCCACAGGCAAAGCATCTACCTCCCCTGATGCAAAACCTGGATCCCGACTGCAGCAGCATGGTCACACAACTGCTCCTCTCCCCGCTGCCTTTGAGCTGTTTTTGGGAGCTCCAGAGGTTCTGCATCCTGCCCATGGCACAGAGCACTGCATGCAAACCCCAACCTGCTGACCGGTGAATTTATAGGAGAAGGATTAGACATCTGTCACAATGGATGAAGCAAGAGCTAAACACGCTACAATGCACCAAACCAGCAGTTGAGGGTTGTGCAGGGAATGAGGCAGGTGAATGCAGAGGAACGTGTGGTCAGAAGAGGACTGGGCGAGATCAGGATTTGCCTGATGGTCTTCATGAGGGTGTAAGCACAGAGGCTGAAACGCATCTGTGCTTCAAAATTATCCAGCCTTTCTGTTGCAGTATCTTGGCCAGTTGGGGAATAGAATAAATCAATCCTCTGGTGAATTCAGTACCAGTATTTCCTTTTTTTCCTTTTTTTTTTTTTTGATTGCACTGTATTGTTTACATAATTTAGGTCTTTTGGGAAGTTGCCCTGAGCCTGATCGATCTGTTTAAAGTGGTGCAAAGGGCGTATAGAGCCACTACTGTAACTCACTCAGGTTGGTTTAACTGCAACGATGAGTGGTGGGCACGGGACCGGCTGATCAAAGGTGCAGTGTCAGGCTTGCTGATGGGATGGTAGCTGAGCTGGCTCAAGTCACCAGCCTCAACCCACCGCAGCTGCTCGTGCAGGCTTTCCCTCCACTCTGCTGACGTCTGGCAGTCAAACTGCATGGAGCAGCCTCTCCTCGCCCCGCTCCAGCACAATATTCCAGATCAGCTGCGACTCCTTGAATGGGAGGGTTCGCTCACCTGGCTCCTGCTGTTGGGACTGGGTGAGGAGCAGTGTTTCTGTGTGGCAGAGCCGGGGAGGGGATGGCCTTTGGCAAGAAGTGCTGCCAAGCAGCAGGGGCTGGAAACCATGCTCTCTCAGAACAGCGTGTCTGATCATGGCACTAGTTGATGAGGAACAGGTCGAAGTGAACTTGTTTCTTCCTAAATGCCCACATAGAGTTTGCACCAGGTTGAGTTGGTTTTAAAAGCATTTAAGTTAAATTATTACAACTTCTGCCCATGGACAAGACTTAAAGCAGCTTCCAGAGCTCATTTACAAAACGGGTTGGAAAAGTTATTTCAAGTTAACAGCCTACATTACAGTAGTAGTTATTTGAACAGGTGGGGACCGGGGGAAGTAGGGACATTAGCCAAATCGTGAATCATAAGCTAATCAGATTGCCACCCATGTTTGCACCAAGAGAAAAAAAAGCAGTGCACGAAAATACCACACACTGCCAGCGACAGAACTGAATCAGCAAGGACCCAAACTTTTGTTGGGGTTTGCCGGGGTGAGTGGCTACACTTCCATTTGGTATGGGCAGGGCCTCTCTCTGGAAGCCACTGGAGAGGCTGGCTCTCCTCCGACTCCACCACCTCTGAAGGCCTGGGGTGTCTTTCTACTCTTTGCTCCCCACCACATTTCTGCTCCATCCAAGCGGGGATGAGTTTGGGGCCTTGCACTCTTTACATTCACCCTTCACTGGGACTGTTCTGCCAAAGTGATCAGCCCTCAGATTTGAGGCTCTTCCCACAGGTGAGCTGGCAAAGCAAAGAGCCCAATTTCGGATGTCCCAGGCGGGCACCCCAGGACACCTGCAGCCTCCGCCTCCTCCAGGATGCTGCAAGCTCCTCTCTCTGCTGCAGGAGGATGCGTTTGGCTGCCCGTGAAGAAGTGCGTCACAGAGCTGTTCCTTGACCCTTCCAAAACCCAGGCAAAGGGCTATGCAGAACCCTGCCATGGCCCAGCTATGCTGGGCAGCAAGGGCTGCAGTGGGTCTGCGCTGCCCATGCACCGCGGTGGGGGTTTGCCTCCTCCTGGAGCGCAGTCACTGGGGAGTCTGGGGTAAAAAAGATATGGAGATTTAACCGGATTAAAAATAAAATAAAATAAAAACTACACTGGTGAAACTCTGTTGATGTTAGCGGAATTCCTCGTGTCTTACACCAGCGAGCAGCAAATCAGATCTAAAGTGCTGAGGCTGCTGGCAGATGCTTGCCTGTTTGTGTGTGCAGTGGAGAAAAGTGCTTGTTTGGTGCTGATTGCAGACTATGGAATAAGAGCAATTTCTCATCACACCTCCACAGAAGCTATTTAAATAGTTCTACACCCACTTTGAAAGATGCTCAGTTAGAAAGGGAGTAAATCTGGAAGTTATTACTCCTCGAAGGAAGAAGCACCAATAAATAGGCTCTGCTAAGACTGCCGGCACTCTTGGGGAGAGCACCCGCCTAAGAGCTACGGCTCCCTCCGCCAGCCTGCCTTTGCTGTGAAACAGTTTTTATTAGGCAGCCTGCAGAGAAAGCACACGCTGCAGGAAAGAGCCCTGCAGCTCGTGTCTGAGGAGCCCTTCGAGCCGACTCTTTGTCCCAGTGAAGCTACGGGCCAAAGCCCAGCTGGCTACGTGCAGATGCCTCGCAGACTGCACAAGCCACCACGCGCTCCCCATCCGGCACCAGAGGGGAAGGAATGGCCAGCAAAACCCAAGGACATGCAAGGCAAAGCAATAGGCAGAGCTCTAATTAAAAAAGCCCTTATGAAATATTGGGGATAGGGTTGTGCCGCACGCAGTCGTTAAATGCCTCCCTTTTGCCTCCTTGGGGATTCCTGGCCACGAACTCACTCGCAAAGTGAGCAGCATTTGCCAGCTCTTTCCCAAAACTTGCAGTGGAGATTTAACCCATGGCACAGCACCTCTGCAGGACTTCTGATGGGATGCTGCCTGCCACCTGGCCGCTCTCTTGGCCGCCCGTGCCCCATGTCACGCTCCCTTTTTGCTAACCCTCCTGCTCAGTGTGCTGGTGCACACCAGTGAACGCCCTCCCCCAGAGCGGCCACTGGCCAAGTCTCTTCCTGGGGGTATCGAGGGAAAAGTTAAACCCAGGTGGGGAACCGGGCCACCAGCTCTGTGCATGGGGAGCCAGGTGTGAGCCAGGGACCTCGCCACTGGTGGCTCCCAAGCTCTCTGCAATGCTGGTCACGCCTGAGAGCAGACGTTCAGGCAGCCAGGGAGCTTTCCCAGTCCCACCACATTAGATGTTTGTGGATTTAAGGCGTTTCCAAATGAAGCTGCACCCAAAGAGAGACTTTTATGAATTTATGCACTAAAAATAGCTGCAGAGTGCCTAAGTCCTCTAATGAATCTCATACAATGCTACTGTCAGAGCCAGCTGCTTGTATTTATACCCTCTCAGCACAGTCATCCTGCTCCGTAACACAGCACACCGGGGCCCGACCCTACAGTGAGTTTCAGGCAAAGACACATTTGTCTCTGGCTTTCCCCCAGCAGAGCTCTACTGTGAGATTAAGATCTTAATATTTATAAGCCTCTGGTTTTACTATCTGTTTAACGTCATGGCAACTTAGGTGCCTACACTGCTATCCCTCCATCCCACCTGAAACCCTCACCTTCTTAGCAAAGGGTGGTTATGTTTTTCCTTACGTTTTTCCTTAAAAATAAACTAATTATAAAACCGCAGTGATTTTCTCACATTTAAATAGCCTCCGCAACAACCAATTATTTCCGAGGACATGAGAAACAGCTGTTGCAATGCCGAGGCTCAAACAGTTACATCTCAGCTATTTGAATGGATAAGAGTTGATATTTTTATTCCCATGTGGTATTACCAAGACGTGATAAACAACCATAGCGTTAGTATTAATTTGTGGAGTGAAGATCACTTTAATTTGCTGCAAGCTGAGGAATAATTTTAACAGAGTATTGCCATTCCACAAACAACTATTTGAAAGTCTGTTCTGTCTTTCCCTCCATTTTCCCTCTTCCTTTTGTTTTTGATAAAGCAACGCAATCCTGGGCAAGGGCTATTTGAAGGCAGAGCCAGTTTGTAAGCCAGCCTTAAATCTTTCCAGATTGGGGAGTGGACTTAAAAAAAAAAAGTTTTCCAAAGTTTAATCTGTTGACCACTGAATAAAAGGAGAGCACTGACACCCCAGAAGGTGGGCAAACATCACACAGGAGTCGGTTCCTCTCCTGTGGCCTTCAGGCGAGGACTTCTGCTAAAAACTTCGCTCTTCAATCTGCGTATAAGCACCCAAATCAAAGTGGGATCTGCCGGTACTTGGCAACTGCGGAAACCGGGCTCCCTTCATTTAGCCTTGTAAATATAGAGCCTTGCAGGTTCAGGCTTGAACCCTGTAGGCAAAGTAGATGGAGGAACATCTAATACCCAGTGGGTCAGTCAAGGACGTTATTCAACAGTATCAAAACTAAGGTGCATCCAAATGTGCAAAGCAGTAGGAAATTTTTCACATAAAAAAAGTGGAAGGTACCGTGGATGTCATGCTCCTCCAGAGTTAGGTGGCAGCTGAGCACGGAATGCTGAGGAATTAAATTTTGGAGGCATCTAAAACTACAGTTGGACACCAAGAGAAAGACCCAAAATGAGGAGTCCACAGTAATCCACCTCTTTAAGAATCTGGCCCCAAGTGACTGGCCACAGATTGGGCAGGTGTTAAGTTGCAAAGCCAGAAATAGAAAACCGATTCCCTCTCCCGGCCTTTCATTTGAAGGCTTGGACAGATTCCCAGACAACTGCCAGCCATATGAAGACATAAATTATTTGGAAGAGTGCAAAGGGTAATGGACCAGGGTCAAAAGCCACCTGCAAGCTTGCAGACCCTTAGCAGGCTCCAGTGGCCAGAGCAAACCTGGGGGTTGTGACTCGTGTATTTGCCACGTGGATATGTTGAAATACCCTTTCACGACCAATTCTTCCTCTTCTCCAGGCAGGATTTCTATTATACGCTGGTTTGTGCTCCACCATCCACCTGCCTGGTAGCAGATGCAGGCAGATTTATTACCGCAGAGAAAGGTAGGCTTCCATTTCTGGAGCGCTCTGCCTCCAGCACCTGCCTGGGCTGCAGATAACTTGCCGGCCGAAGAGCCGAAGGCAGGCTGCGTGATTCCTGTCGGCTGCTGCCTTGCCCGAGCGGCAGCGATGAAATGAGCTGGAGACAGGCTGGTTTCATTCTGCTACATAGGAAAATTGCAAACAGTGGGTGATAGCTGGTTTAGAAAGGCAGTCTTCAAAAAGGCAGCCGACCACCATAGCCCCTCTCCCCCCAGTTAGGGACACGCACACATCTCCCTAAGTAAGTCTTGCCCGGCACAACAGGATCCAGATCTGTCTGGAGCAACCATACCGCAACTCAGGAATCCTATGGATAAAGCCTAGTAGCAGTGACCTGCAGAGGTTTGTTCCTCTGTGCTCTAAAATGACACCGCAACTGCCTTTGTCCAGATCCAAATATTTTAAAGCTGAAGTATTTACTGCTGCTGTGAAGCGGGCAACAGCGTGGGTAGCTCAAGCGCAGGGCAGTTCAGCTGGAAACCCAACAGCTTTCACTTCCCTCCCACACTTCTCTATTGTGGCGAGCAGCACTTTTGTGCCACGGGCTCACCAGCACCCCATCCTCAAAATCTACTCGCAACAGCTACCATCCTTGGCACAGGCAGCAAAGCTCACAGGCTTCCTTTTCTGTTTGAAACCGGTCCCCAGAGGCTTAATTTGCAGACGGTAATGGGATTCCACCTTCCTGCGCCTGACAGAAGGTGCCTCTGTGAGCAGCCTTGGTTCACCTTTCAAGAAGCTGACCTCTTTTTTCTTGAGCAGCATCCCAGTTTTGGTATGTGGGCTGTGACAAATGCTTCAGGGAAGGATTACAGGGTTAATTAACACATAAATATTTAATCCCACTTCCCTATCGGGTCATTGGCCAAAATTTCTGCCCCCCAGACCCTAATCTACACTGGCCATAAATATGACTTTCTTCTCAGAATCTGACTTATTATTATTATTATTCTTCCCAACTCCTTTCTTCTGCCTCAAGCCCTGGCCTCCTTCATTCAACAGTCCTCCCTACAATCAAATTATTTTGGAACGGATTTGTCTTCTGGCTCTGGCTACAAGATCGAACCTCATTTACTGTCAATAACGTGCCCTTCCATGATAGGCTCTCACCTCTTTTGCTGAGGAGGCACGCTGTCTTCACACACGTTATCCTTACATTTCTCCTCCTCAACTCTGCAGAAGTGGAAGGAGAAGAGGAAAGGACGTGACAGGAGCCTCGGCTCACGCGTAGGATGGGCATGGAAAAGCACAGGGATGGGGAAGTTTTTGGCCAAGGCAGGGTGTCTGTCCCTCAGCTGGTGTGAGACACCTCTGGATCTGGCAACAGGAGGGTGGGAGGTGGGATCGCAGCCTGGGGAAGGCAAATCCATTGCAGCTTTAACACTGGATATGAGCGGCAGGGAAAGCACGTCGGCACAGGCTTTACCACAGGATACTTTCTTGACATCCAGGGTCTTGTGCAACCAGCTTGAAGCCCGCCCCATTCAATTTCCCCGCTAGTATTTGCTGAGCTAGCAGGACTGAAACACGTACACCCGTCCACGGTGCAATCACCCCTTCCAGTGCCACGTGTGCCGGAGCAAGCCAGGACTCCCAGCTGCGCTCCCGCCACCCCCTCCAGCCAGGCCCTGCCCCGGGGTTTGCCATACAGCCCAGCCTGCGCGAGAGAGGAGGCCTCTCCCCACTAACCCAGGCTGCCGGTGACGGAACTGAACGCCAAGGAGCAGATGAGATTAAGCACAAACGTGTAGCTGCAGGGAATTTTAGGTGCTCAGGCAGCTCCCTACAGCCTAGTCATTTAATCAGCATTTTTCTGGCGTCTGCCAGCCCAGAGTATCGACCTCCACGGCGCGCAGGGCCTGCTCCCAAGGGATGCCAACCACAGTGCACCCTGAGCGGAGCCGACGATGGTGGGGAGCGCGGGGTGCCCCTGGATTTAACAGCAGCCCCAGGGCTGGCAGCTGACCCCGTGCAGGCAGCACAGCCGTGCCCCCTCCTCTCTTCGCCTTCCGCACCGGCGAGACGGGAGGGCCGCAGGGGCAGCCACGGCCACAGCTCCCGGCCCTGCCCGCACCACGAAGGACGCTTGTTCCCAGGCTCCTCGTAACGGGGTTTTTCGGATCCCAGCCCCATTTTTGGGTAGCTGGGTCCGTTCCCCCGGGCGGCTCCAGCACGGCGGCGCCGCGCTCAGCAGGGGGCAGCAGCAGCGGCGGCGGCGCCCGCACCGCCGGCGGAAAGCCGGGCCGGGCCGAACCGGGCTGTCCCCGGCCGGGGGCTGCAGGCCGAACCGGGCGGGGGGCGGCGGGGCGGCGGACCCCAGGCGCTGGGCCGGGCCTCGCTGGATCTCAGCCCAGCGGGGAGGTGGGGGCGCGTTGGTGCCGGTGCCGCCGCTGCCCGACGGGACCCCCGCTGCCACCACCCCCCACCTCCCCGCCTGTCCCGGCGGCGACAGCAGCGGCGCCCCCCCCCGCCCCCGTCGGGTTATGAATGGGTGCAGCGGAAGCCCCGCCCCCCCGGACGTGACGCCCCGCCAATGGGGGCGCGTGGCTGCGTGGCTGGATGAGGTCAGCGCGGCGGTGCCGGGGAGGGGGCGGTGCGTGGGGGGCCGGGTGAGGCGGGGGTCGCAGCCCGCGGGCGGGCAGGGCAGGGCAGGGCGGGCAGTGCGCGGGGCTCTGCGGGTCGCCGCCCGCTGCTGCCGCGGCCCGGGGGAGGCGGGGAAGGGGGGAGGGGCGAGGAGGAGGAGGAGAAGAAGAAGAAGAAGAAGAAGAAGAGGGAGGAGGGTCCTCGCCGCCGCCGCTCCGTCCCGGGGGCCATTCAGCGGGAGTGCGGCGAGGAGCGAGCGGCGCCGGGGCCGGGCGGGGGGCGCCGGGCGATGCAGGGCTTCGTCAGGCTGCGGCGCGGCGGCCGCGGGCTGTGAGCCGGCGGGGCCGGGCTGGGCTGGGCTGGGCCGGGCCGGGCTGGGCTGGGCTGGGCTGGCGGCGCGGGGAGGGGAGGGGCGGGCGGGAGCGTGGCGGAGGAGAGGGCAGGCAGCGGCGGGAAGGCGGGAGCGGGGCTGCCCCGGTGCCCGCCCCGCGCGGGGGGCCGGCCCCTGAGTGCATGCGGGGCGCCCCGCCGGGCCGCCGCCGGCCCGCCGCCGCCCGCCGCCCCTGAGAGACCGGCGGGGAGAAAGTTGCGGCGGTCGCCCACATGCGCGGCCCCGGCCGGCGGCTTGGGGAACGGCGCCGAGCGGAGGTGGGCGAAGAGAGTTTGAAGCGCTCGCCGGCGGGAAGATGGCGGAGCGGAGCTGAGAGCGGCGCCCGGCGAGCTCGGGCCGCCCCCGCCTTCCTCCGCAGCCCCCCGGACCCCCGCCGGACACATGCAGGCCAAAAAACGCTACCTGACGCTGCTCTCCGCCGGCACCTGTCTCGCCCTGCTGCTCTACCTGGGAGGCGTGCGGCTGCGGGCGGCCCGGCACCCGCCGCCCGGTAGCCGGCATGGCCCGCCCCCGCGCCCCGGCGCCGAGCGGCCCTGGCCCCGCTTCCCCGACGCCCTGCGGCCCTTCGCGCCCGCCGAGCGGCCGGGCCCCGAGGGCGGCGGCGGGCGCGTCTCCCCCCGGCAGCGGCGGGACGCCAGCGCCGGCCTCTACCGCGGGCGCCGCTGCCGCATGGAGTCCTGCTTCGACTTCGCCCAGTGCCGGAGAAACGGCTTCAAGGTCTACGTCTACCCGCAGCAGAAGGGGGAGAAGATCGCCGAGAGCTACCAGAACGTCCTGGCCGCCATCGAGGGCTCCCGCTTCTACACCTCCGACCCCGGGCAGGCCTGCCTCTTCGTCCTCAGCCTGGACACGCTGGACCGGGACCAGCTCTCCCCCCAGTACGTGCACAACCTCCGCTCCAAGGTGCAGAGCCTCCACCTGTGGAACAACGGCAGAAACCACCTGATTTTTAATTTATACTCTGGCACCTGGCCCGACTACACCGAGGATGTGGGGTTCGACATCGGCCAGGCCATGCTGGCCAAAGCCAGCATCAGTACTGAAAACTTCAGACCCAACTTTGACGTTTCTATCCCGCTCTTTTCTAAGGATCATCCTAGGACAGGAGGGGAGAAGGGATTTTTGAGGTTTAACACCATCCCTCCTCTCAGGAAGTACATGTTGGTATTCAAGGGGAAAAGGTACCTGACGGGGATAGGGTCAGACACCAGGAATGCCTTATATCACGTCCATAATGGGGAGGATGTTGTCCTCTTGACCACCTGCAAGCATGGCAAAGACTGGCAAAAGCACAAGGATTCGCGCTGCGATCGAGACAACGCCGAATATGAAAAGTAAGTGAGCGGTGCCCCTTCCCTGCACACATCCCCAGAGGCGTGCCGGCATGCCCGACTGCAGGCGGCCCTGGTCCCCGGGCAGATGTGTGCCAAGGCGCTGGCAGTGGCCAGAGGAAAGTCACGATCTCTCCCTCGGGCGCGTCGGTCGCTCCTCCGGTCCCCCACGAGGCTGCCGGCTGGCTCGGTGCTGTCTTGGCTGGGGAAGCCGGCAGGCAAGCGTTGAAGGGCAGTGCAGCGTCCTGCAGCCGTGGCATTGCTCGCCCGGGGACTGATGACCTGCATCTGCAGCCCGTTGGCTTCGCAAACATGGCCAGCGGCGAAGGTGCTGCTGGAGGATGCTCTGGCATTTGGCACTGCCCTTCGTCCCCCCGGTGCCTCCTAGGGCAGATGCCCTGTGCCTTCCCTGGCCCGAGACAAAGTTTGTGAGAGTCCTCAGCCCTCTTCAGTACGTGCGTGAGCCGGGCTCCCACGGTGGGTTAGTTGCTGAGGGTGATTGCTGGGATATTCTCTCCAAAAAGCACTGCCTGGCGTCTGGCACCGGCCAGACTGTCTGTGTATCTCCACAGACGAGGCAGTAACTTCCCTTGCCGTCTTCTTCCTCTCTGTTCAAACCGGCACAGCATCAGTAAAGAAAGGAGGAAAAAGAAACGCTGGGTGTGTTCATGTCCTGTGTCTGAGTTTCTGATTTTTACATGTGAGAGGAGGATACATCAGCAGTGTGAGCACAGTGTGTGTTTTCTGTGAATGCTTGGTTTCTTGGCTTTCCCCAATTTTTATTTTTATTTGTTGGTAATGTCACTATGTAGCTAAATTTTGTGTCGCTGTGGTGCTACCCTTGTCTTCCAGTCTGCTTTTCAGGTTTGTATATATAGCTGCCGGGAAAATCGCTTCCTGGGAATTACCTCCAGGACTTCGATGCTGACTAAGCCGTTTGCAACTGATTAGTTCATTTAAATGCCAACCAACGCTATGTTTGCTACAGAGTAGGTGTCTATATATGAAGTTTTTTGCATGAGAATGTTTCCCGTGTAGTAGGAGTTAGACGCTGAATTAAAACAGACCAGCCATATAGCACTGGGTTAGTAGCGTGTGGTGGAGCTGCACTGAGAGCTGCCGACGGCTGGAGGGATTTGCGATGCATAGAGGAACGTGGGTGGAAAAATACTCCTGGAGAGCAGTCGGGAAGAAACTACGGTGGCATTAACGCTGATCAAAATTTCCAGATGGGTGCCTGTTTCTCCACCGAAACTAGCCACAGGGGGTTGGGAGAGACTGGGAAGGTCAGCGCTGCAACGCCGGGAAGCCTGCGTGTGCCTAGGCGAACTCTGCTCACCCTCCGGTTACTGTAAATCTGCCGCAGAGGGGGAGGAAACAGCAGTGCAAATACTTCATGGACTTTTAATCCCATTCACTTTCAGAAAACTGATGGGCGAGTGGTGAAATGATGCACGCGTGGAAACGATACGGCGGTGGTACCGAGGGATCAGTCAAAAGAGATACTCAGCTAAGCTCATGTTATTCGTGACTTGCGAGTCCCTTTGGCTTGTGATCTCCTTTAGAGAATGTTTTTTTGGGGAAAGAAGGGAGGCCTGACAACTGTAGCCTTGCAGGCTGTTCTGGTTTTTGGCTTAGATCTCAGCAACTGGAGCTAATTTACAGATAGGAAAAGTCTTCGTTGTTTGCTGCTTTCTACAGCATGTGTGCTGTTGAGTGGTCATAAAAGCAAGCATACCTGCCTGTGGTTTGATGTGAGTAGGGCCATATTCAAATTTTTTACAGCTATGCCATTTGGTCTAGTAAAAGATATACCTCTCCCCATAAGTTCTGCCCCTCCTACAGTGTGTTTGACACTTATTTTGTAGGGAGGGGTGTACATAACAACCCTTGGGGATACGGAAGCATGAACCCAACTGGTACGCTTTGCTATTCATACAAAAGCTATACTTGCTCCTAAGATGTGGCTATATCTGGGGTGGTGTATGGGGACTTCAACATTCGTCACAATGCTGCTGTTAAAGACAGGAAATAAAAAAAGATGATTCCAAGAAAATAAGATTGCTCCAAGAATTGAGGCAGGCTGAATCTGTGGTTGGGCCACTGAGATGAACGGGCTCGCTCTGGCGAACAACTGCAAATGCTGAGGCTCTTGAACCCGTCATCTTATCTGAGCGAGCGCACCTGCCAGAGCGTGCTGCTGCCCCTTTGCGCTCCTGCTTGGGTGCCGATTCACAGCAAAGGATGCCATCTGCTGATCTCCCAGCACGGCGTCCTGCGGTGGCCTGCGTTCTCTGTCTCTCCCCTGCAAATACAGACCATGCCTGGTGCTCCGCTCCCTTTATAAAATCCGACAAGGTCACATCCCCGGGGTAGCGTAACGGCAGTCAGCTGGTTGAAATGCTTCTGTGCGGATGTGTAACCCAGGTATGAAAGCTGTAGGAGGGACTCCGCAATTCACCCCACCTAAAGCAGCACCCGATCATGACCGAGGCTGTAGTGCTTGGGAAAGAAATGTCTCTAAATACATCTGAGCCTTGAAAACTGAAAGCAGAGCAGTCGGGCTTGGATTTAACAATGCATCCCCAAGGTTTTAATCAAAAAGAAGAAAAATGCGTTCTCCTAGATACGTATATTTGTGTATCCGTGTAGAGTTGGGGAAGTCACATATCGCACTCCTCTGTGCTGGTTTTCCTGTCCTCTGCTGTGACGCTTACACTATTTCACTTCACACAAAGGACAGGACCATGGGTGCCCTGGCTGTGGAGAGCTGGCCCAGAGATACTGGTCCTTGCCAGGGTGAAATGTGAATGATTGGCTCCAGGTAGAGGCCTTGCCAAGCCGGGTAAATTAGGTGACCAGATTTTAAAACATGGTAATCTCATGCCAACAGGGTGGTAGGATTATTTGTGTTATGCTTGGTGCCAGCGCACATTGGAAGTTACTTGTGATGGGGTTTCATCTACGGTGCGACATTCGGTGTTGGGTTCGAATGAGGTCTGCCTGTCTGCAGGATGCGTTATTTCCTCTGTAGGAGATTGAAAAAGCCAAGAAAGGGTGACTACTTGACCTGTAAAAAATGCATAGAGTGTCTTATTTCATTTGGAGGAAGGACGGACAGGCATGTGCATATTTGACTCTGTCTTCCTGAATTGTATTGAAAGATCCATCTGTATGTTACAGCTAATTAATTTGCATCCCAGTTATGCATCTCAGCAGATAAAGCTGATGCAGACTAAAAAGAATTGCATTATCATGATTAGACTACTAGCAAACAGGGTATAAAAAGGAAAACAAAGAAAAACTCTGGTTTCTTTACAGTGCCCTTGACTCTGTCAAAGTTGGCTGTTGTCACCCAGTGCTAGGACAGCTGGGCTGTCTGAATTCCTCCGCGATAGGATTTCAGCATCAAGCTTTCCGTTTCACAAAGGGTTAAGCGAATAAACAGTGCTGCTGCTGAAGTTTGAAGACAGCCTCTTAAATATTTAATGGCAGTCTAAATATATACATATGTACAATGTGTTTTAAACAAAGGCAGGATTCATATACAGGCTTAACTGGTTCGAAATAATTACTTTTTTGGAAGGTAATAATAAATGACTATGGATACCGAAAGAAATGGAGGAATGTGATGTTCCCGTAAGGCCAGATGCATAGAAGAGATTTGCACCAAAATGGGGATCTTTCTAGGAAAGTAAATAATGTTGTCTCGGAAGATTGAGTGAGTAGCAATAATGGTATCCAAAAACATCAGGTCTCATCAAAAGCTCATTTGAGGAGGCTTTTTCCTCATGTCTGTGCAGGATAGCTGAAGTTAATGATGGTACTGAAACAAAAGGGAAAAAACAAATAATGAACAGGGCTGAAGAGAGTAGGATGGAGAAGAGGAAGTGAGCAAAAAATGTGTTTTTGGAGAAATGTGAACTTATGGTGGAGGACAACTAGTGTAGTGAGGTGTTCTTTATAGACTTAATAAGTTTTTCGACTAGTCGGTGCTCAAAACGCCTGCATGATCAAGACTGAACTGGGAAAGGCAGGCAAAACATGCAGGACCCCATGAAGTGGGACTAGTTCTGCGAGAGGAGGTTGGAGGCATGTGGTTGAGGAGGAGCCTACGGAAGGACCTACCTGGGACTGCTGGGCGCTGGCAGAAGAGGGAGAGAGCAACAGCACACCACGTGCTTATGCCTGTGAGACATCTCTTCAGGGTGCACGACAGCATTGAACAGGGTTGTGTATGTACTTTTACAGGTGAAAATAACCAGCCGAACATTTTCATTCATCTCTGGTTGCCGGTAGGTTTACCTGGTGTGCACTCTACTGGTGGAACCTTTGTCAATCACAGCTGAACCTCCTACCCATGAAAATGCTGTCCTGAGCAAAGGTTACAGTCGTGCAATAAGCACAGAATGGGAGGAAAAGCAACTTTTTGTTTCGCTTCCCACCAGGAATAAAATACACATATGAAAAAAGAAGTGGTAGAATTAGACACGAGGGATGACTTTGCCACTCACAAGACTGGCCTGAATACGTGAAGTAAGGCTTAAGCAAGCCCCTCCAACATGTGATGATAATGTAGATGCTGCATATGCGTGTATATACATGTTTTGAACAAAGGCAAAATTCTTGTATTTTCAACATACTGAGCTTCAGTGCATTGTATTAAAATACAAATGCCACCCTTAACCACTTAGTGATTTATTTTTAGAATTATTTAAAAGCCTTCACAAGTCAGCTCCTTTGCAGCTATTTAGGACAGGACTGAGAAATCACCCAGGTTCAGGGTCGTTGTTGTCTGGGACATGTGAACTGAGATGGGAATCAGTCTGTGCATCTTGTATATCACCAGGCTGCTCTGGGAGCTTGGATGAAACTCAAGAACTACTGAGAGAGCTTGGGCATTTTCCCAGAGTATCTTGGCTCCTGCAGAGACTTATCCCCACCAGACTGCTTTTTTATTTTAATATCAATTTTCAAGAAACTGGAAATTTGCCTGTTTTACAGTGCATTTATTCCAAAAAGCAGTAAGCAGGTAAATAACAAAGCTTTAACGTACATGTGAGAAATACGGGATTTCCTCTATCGTGTTCCTCCTCCTGCTCTCTGTATGTATTGCAAAGTGTCCTTGCGTTCCTGTTGATGCTGATTTAATGGAAGTAGTGCCTTGAGGGGGTAGGAGCTTCCACCTGGGAGACTCCGGGCTGATGCCCTAGCAGGAGCTGGAAGCAGGGGCGACAGGAGCATCCCTGAGCTCATGGCTAGCGGTGCAATCCTCAGCCTGGCTGTTTGCATCAGGCTCTTCCTTCTTGGAAAAGGGGTGAAGGAGGGTGGATGCATGTGCATGAGCGTGTTTCCCAGTGTGAGCGGTGCCAAGCGCCGCAGCGTGTGTGGCCGGGTGTGTAGGGTCAGGCACCGGCAGAGGAGCCCACCCTGCCCGCGGGCCTTAAACCAGGCGCCCTCCTAACCTCAAGTAATTAAGTTTTCTTGTGGGGCGAGTTATTATTATAATTGCTTGCCCCAGGCTTTTCGGCGTCTTTCTGTGAAGCATCTCATGCGAGGCTCTGCGGTGACAAAGCATTACAGTAGATAGCTGATCTGGTCCGGAGCAGGCGGTTTCTGTATGCAGAAATGTAGGTGAACACTCCTTTCATGGCCAGAGGGGCTCTACTTTTATTTTTCCTGCCTAGGAAAATTTTTCTAGGATAATTTATTGATAAATAATTATCACTGAAGAGATGCTTGGCAATAGAACAGAGCTGAAACCAAAAAATTACCTGAGTCATCATTTTAATTTTAAGCAGAATTAATCCTGAAATGGGTAGTTTGAAGGGTTTGTTGAACCCAGATCAGAACTGAGCTAAAAGTAATGTTTCTAGCTACCTGTTTGGGCAAGATGAAGCCATGCCGTGCCCCCAGCGAGGTGCCTTCAGCAAGAAGGTGCTGCAGAGCATCCCGCGGTGCCCTCGCCTTCTCGCCCTCCCTGGCCAGGCATTTCACAGGGCAAACCCCAACTTGTGCAGGACTTTTTGTTCCTGCCTAAGGTGAGCTTCACTGAAACTGCTCCTGAGGGAGAAGGATTGCTGAATTTGGGGTTCTCCTGGAGGCTTGTGTGCTGCTGTGCTTGCTGCTCCTCGCTGCACTGAGGGTGTTCCCAGCCGTGGAACTCTTTGCATCCCTGCAGCTCTGAAGTGGTGCATCTCCCTGGGAGGATGGGATTGAACGAGAGGAGTTTCAGCGCAAGACAAATCTGAGCGAAAAAGGCTACTGGTTTGACTCTGCTGGAAATGATCCTTTTGCCCCACATACACACCTGGAACAGCCCACTGGAAAGTAAACCGGCAGCCGCTTGCGGGAGAGGGAGGTAGATGAAACTGGTCGGCATGAAGCATTTATTTACTCAACAGATGTGAGTCAAGAGAATGTGCTGTAATCTGATGATTTCTGGAGTATTATCTGTGATTGTTTTCCCTTTCTCTCTGCAGGGTTTCTTTCAGAAAATCCACAGAGTTTTGTGGTCTTGGGTAAACAAACCATTTTGCTAACCAGAGAAAAATAATCGTTAGGTACGTAGATAACTGTCTGGCCTGTGAAGGGAGTTAAATGCAGTGTTCCGTGTTGCTGAGGTGACTGACTTCTCAAGGACTTGGCTATATCTAGAAGATGATGCAACATATATACTCCTGTCCTATGTTGTACGGAAATTAGTTCAGCATGTGGGAATGTGTGAGTGTAACTTCAGGTTGTATTTAAGGTTCTGCAGCTTTCCACATTGCCAAGTATTTTGGGATGTATAGGTTTCAAAACCTTCTCATGGTTTACACTGAGCAGTAGATTTGTTCCTCCTCTTCTGTTCATCCAGCTATGCTGTGCTTTCACATAAGGTTTTGCCTTGCTCTTTTTTAATCCAAATTTCAGGAGGAAACAGGACATATATCATCATTGCCTTGCCCTTAATTTAAGACCCTCCTCAGTTAAGTAGAGGGAGCATCAATGCTACGTAATGCTGATACAACTCATCCCCACATCTCTGGAGCAGGCAGGGAGGGAGCTGGTGCAGGAGGGGCCTGTGGCACTGGGCATGCACAGGGGCGATTAAAGATCCAGGCCAGAGGATGGTGACAGTTATGATGTCTTCCAGTTACAGACCAAATTGCAACAGTTGACACCCATGCATTGGAAGAAACTGAAGAGCGTGCTTAGAGCAGTCCCTGTCCCGGTGTTGCAGCGCGGGCGCCTGGGAGGTGGTTTGGAAGCAGAGAGATGGGAGCTCAGCACGCTGCGGTGGTCCAGGAGAAACTAGTTTAAGGAATGAATTCCAAATGAGAACAAAAGAGAGGAGATTCGTTTCACATGAGAAGAGGGAAGTAATGCTTTAAGGAATAAAGGCCCTATCTCAGCAAAATGTTGCGCCTAACTGCTTTGCTGGGAAAGAACTGGTGTGAGTGCTGCCAGGCTGATGGCTTTCCAAATGCAATCTGACTTCCTAAAATGTTATCGTTTCTTAGAATAAGAAAACGTAACTTCAAGCCAGTCAGGAGGGTTAGGCCTCCTCAGTAACAAGAGAAAGAAGATGCCATTTTCTTTAGGTATCTTATGTTTTCCCTGCTCGTTTTTCCCACTGCCTCTCGCTGAGATTTAACCTCAGTTTTTCAGGTGGTGTAGTGCTGTCTCCTCAGCAAGGATGCAGATAGGGTGCTAAGCAGGTGTTCCCTGAAAGGTGGTAGAGTTGGGGGTCTTTATGTTGGCTAAATCAGGCTCCCGTTTCATATTCCTAAGACAGACTTCTCTGCGCTCCTGCAGTCCCTGGGTGAAGTGTGGCGGTGGCAGGGCTGTCGCAGGAGCTCCTGCCTTCCTCTGCCAGTAGCACACATCATCTCAGGAGTGCAGTCCGACGGCCAGGATTGCCACTGGCCACTGTGGTTACGTTTCCATATACCTTTAAAATGGGGAAGAACGCTTTGCTTTCCCTAAGCATTTTTGGGGGTTGCTTTAGTGCTTTATAATATTTTAGAGAAGTGCTATGTAAGACTGAAATATTATTCATTAATATTTTTTGTATCCCCTTCTCGGGAAACATCAGTGAGTGTAGGTCTAAATTGTGACTTTCCAATAAAAGGTCATAGTCATCAGAAGCAGCATAAAGCAGCTCTTCTCTGTGTGTATGGGGGGGAAATCCCCACAAAAGCTTTTTTGGGGTTTGACACTTGTCCTAGATTAGGATACGTGGTCACATTTGGTATATGAGCCTTTGAACTCTCCTTGCTTCACTCAGATGCCACCAAAGGCCACCATTTTTCCAGGTGCTGAAGCACTGCTGTTTCTGGTCACTCCTCCAAGGCTGTCACGGTGCAGTTAGCAAATTTGGTAAAGCCCTTCTGCCTTAAGTTGACTTTTTTCCCCATGATGGTTTCTAGTCCTGAAATACATGAAAACGAAATAATTCCTGCGTTCCTAAGTGAATTTCCCATTCATTCACTTTTTTCTCTCTAATATACTCTTTGTGTTTGTGAATGAAACAGAATTAGGGCTAATTTAGTTGATTGGCTGCAAAACAAAAGTATTCAATGCTAAGAATGGGAAGTGGGAAGGCCTTTCTGAAATGTTACTTCTTTGCATAATTGTAATAGATTATAATTATACAGTTGGGTGTTTAGCAGTGGATTTGCTGTAAACACGGTCATGGGAAATGTCTCGTCGCTTACTTGTGTCGGTTCGAGTCCCAGTGCGGTCTCATCGATGGCAGTACTGGCATCTCTAACAACATTTTCTCTTCGGGCAGGATGGCATGTTACAGAAAATGCCATCTCCAGTTCCCCTACCAGCTCCTCCCACAAAATTACCACTATTGATATGGCCATGTCAGGCTGTTGAGACAAATCAATAAGATCAATCATTCTTCAGCTCCTAAAAAAAATTGGGAGCGCGATGCTGACGGGCTGCGCGTAGCAATACTGGCAACGATTCCTAAATGGAAAGTGCATGCTGTAACATTTGCAAAGTGTATGTGGGGGACCCTGTCCCGTTACTAATTAGTTCTCCAAGGCTGTAAAAAGGAGCATGATATAAATTGTTTCCTGTAACTGCAGTATGCGTTATGACCCCTACAGCGTCAACTGCCCAACAGTGATGCCGGAGAAGGGCGAGCATGGCAGAGTTTGTTTAGGAATCCTGATTTTCTTTATTGTCCTAGAAGATCTTGACTCCTGATACGGTTTTTTGCCCCTTGAATAACTGCAGACATTTTATCGCAATACTGGAGTTCCTGGCGCAGTCAGGTAGTTCAGTGTGTAACTGCTAGAAAGCCCGTCAAAATTGTAGTTGCTGTAGCCTGCAAGAATAAAATCAGAGGCTGCTTCTAAAAATCAGAACCTTTATCTGAAGGGAAGGGCAAATCTTTGTTTATGATGTCTGAATTTATATCTCTGAAGGCTTGTTTGGGTGTGTCTGCTTATAGACTCAATCAGCTGCTTCAGGAATATAAACACATAAATGTTTCATCTCCTCGATTTGCCACCAACCATTGTGCTGGGTGCTAGCAGATTTTTCTTTTAATTAAATATAATTTATCTAATCCTAATGGGAAACATAATTACAGGATTTATTTTTTAATATTGTGATTTCGGAATTACTTTATAAATAAGAGTAACATTTCCCCCTTAAGGGCTGTTTAAAATAGAGCAAAGAAAATAAAGAAACAAAGTATACTTTGCTAAAAGTAATAAATCTCAGACAAGAAGCAAAAAAAAAAAAGCATCTGATATGTTGGAGCTGCAATAAAGCTGAAAATTAATGATCAGTAAGTTGGTGCTGCAAGAGACTGAATGCGTTATGGATTTGAGGAGATGCCTATAGCTTATTAAATATCAACAAATTTTAGCACAAGCAGTAGAAAACCCTGATCAGAAAATGTAAAACAGTGCAACCTGCAGTTGGAAGACCCAGTGCCACAAAGGATGTGGGAGCCATGTGTATGGTTGAAATGTAAGAAAGTGCTTTGCAAGATCAGGGTCTGAAATTGCATGCTAAACTCCTTTGGTTTCTCCTCAGAGGGATTTAAATGTTTCAGTAAGGCATGACTGTAGTCTCAGGGAGGGTTTTATTGTACTGTAAAACCTTTGCACGGGAAGGTATGTATGACTATTTAAAATAATTTAAAACAAATAACATCCCTTCACCCTCCCACTCTCTCACACTTTTTTTCCTAAAGCCAAAAAGTAAGGCTACTACTTGAGTTGTAATGGAATAATATATCAAGTGGGTGATCACATCAGGCATGGACACTTACCAAATCACAGCGAGATAACTGTGAATAACTCTCTAGTTTCAACAATTTGCATGGCCATTAACAATTGATGGGTTTCCCTTAGAACCGCATTATCTATGGCAGCGGGATCTATTCCCGCACACCGCTCCTGCATACTAAGTGCCAGAGAAATTCTCAAAAGTGAAGGGTACTAAAAAATCTTTTAGCAGCAAGGTGAATGAAGCAGGTAGGAATTTCAAGGTGACATTTTTTGAAGGTGGGGAAATATTTCAGGCGATCGTGCATTTTTCATATCTGCTCTCACCCCGTTCCCTGCCTATTTCTTTTAACTACAGTTCTGCAAGTTTTAATTCAAGCTGGTGTTAGGTTTCCCTTCACTGCTTGGCGTCGTCTCAGGCTTGATGGTGGCCTCTGGCATATGGATCAGTTTAAGCAAGATTTTAAAATACGTTTTGCTTTAGTTTTGGATTGGACACATGTCTTATGGAGCTTTTATGCATATTTGACAAAAGATAAAACTGTGCTAAATTTAGCAGTCCTAGATTGCTGGGTGGCTCTTCTACGGGAGTGATTTCGAGGAGATGTCAAAGGTGTGCTTTCTGTATGAGAATCATGCCACCATTTTAATAAACACGTGACACATCCTTATTTCTAGTGCTTTCATCTCTGGCTGATGGCACGTCAGAGCTTTCCAGATTCCTCCTTCAAGTTGACTTTTCTGGCCCCAAATCTCTTCTCTCTCTCTCTTTTTATTTCTCTTTTCTCTCTCTTTCTTTCTATTTCTCTTTTCTCTCTCTCTCTTTTTATTTATTTCTCTTTCTCTCCCTCTTCCCTCTCCCCCTTTCTTTTCACGTTGCTGTTGTTGTGGCGAGATTAAAGCAACTGAGTGAAGCGGTGGCGGGGAAGGCACGGATAATCAAAGTGAGCGAGCGGCTGGAGCTGTGTGAAGGCAGGTGGGTGACACATCAAAGCTGGTGGGTACGGGCGCTCGCTGCTCTCGCCTCTCCTCGTAAATGACCCTCCTGCTGTAAACAGAGTTCCTGTGGTTAATTTGTGAGCTCACACGTACACAAATGCGATTGTTTTTCTATGCCCTTCCGAAAATTTAATTGCAGAGAAGGGTAATAAAGTCTTAGCTTTGTTCCTTGGATGACAGCTTCTGTAGACGTGGCGTGTTAGGAAATAAGTGCCAAGTTGATAGCGGGAGGTGGTCGTTCACCTTCAGCTAAGAACAACCCAGCACCTTATTGTCCCGTCTGCCTGTAAATGCCATTTCTGGGTTGCTGTAGGTAGGGTGTGGAGAATTGGAAGATCTGAACAGCGCCTGGTTGCCCCTGGCTGGGCCTCGCATGGGCAGAGACCCAGTGTGACCGACCTGTCTTGGCTAGAGCACCCATGGCCTGGGCAGGCAGCCACCCATCGCCTGGCCACACAGGCGCTGCTCCCCGAGCTCTGCATCCAGTGCAAGGGCTTCAGGTGCGCGCAGCTCAGGGGAAGCTCCGAATCGCCACTCATCTCTAAACTCTCTGTGCACGTCTTTTGATGTGGAGCTAACCATGGGGCTGGCTGTTTCTCAGCTGCCCCCTCTGCCTGTGTTGCCCTCTCCCCAAACCCTGCTTTGTCTTTGCTGTGGAGCTTGGAGGTGCTCAACGCACCCAACGGTCTGGACAGACTCTTGCTCTATGTTTGTGCAAGGGGATCCTGGTCCTCCTTGTCTTAACCGTTTGCTCTGAAGGTGTCAAAAAATCTTTGCACTTTGCACCTGCCATCTTTCACAGGACTCTTCTTCGCTGCCCCCAGCCTGCTGGTGTTCGTTTTCGTTACTGCTGCCGACATCCAGAATGGTGGAGCCATTAGGACACTTGTCCCTTGGCTTTGTGCATCGAAACGCCACTGTTAGCTATTTCTGTCGGCCTGTAATAATAGTCCTTTCTAGCAAAACGTTTTTTTACTCTTTCATTTTTAATGAAAAATCCTTCTGACACAGGTCATAGTAAAATAATTAACGGTGAGATTGTGTTGTTTGGGTATAAAACTGGAGATCTAAGGATTTAGAGATACCGGTGTGATCCCAGGTTGCCCTGTTGGTGTGGTTACCACTTATAGCAATAGTTCTTACTTACTGTAACTTTAGTCTCATGTTTCACAATAATCAATGCCCTGATTACTATAATTGCATTTTGTGGTACCGTGGTCTTATAATTAACTGGCTGGGCTAATAAAGCATGGAATCTAATGAATATTTGTAAACAAACTTCATTAGGAAGTAGGTTGAGAATATGCTCTGGTGGAGCATAATAGAGGAGACCTGTCCTCAATTTTGGTAATTACAACAGATGGAAACCTGGAAATGAACAGCAAAGCATGGAAACATTCCCACTGCTACTTACCTTGCGTTAACTACTGCACCATGTCTTTCAAATCTCTGTTTTAAAAAAATCTTTCTAGAAGGCGGCTCCCCACTGCAATGAGATCCTGCGTACACAATTTCAGTCTCTTTTGCAGAATATTAAAGCATTATCAGGCATGATGTTGAAAACCGGATTTACAATGTAGGGCTGGTATCAGCCTTGAGTAAGAAGTGTCTATTGTCACCCCGTGATTGGATCTTAATGCAATTAAAATGAAAAAGAAAGCCACCATTGAAAATAGGAAATAGATTTCTTAGTGTGCCTCTGGAGGGGTGGATGGCTGACATCTGGCTGTTGCTGGAAAGTTGGCTGTGTTTTACTGTCCTTGAGGAACTGTGTTCCATTTTTGCTGTTGTACTGGGTGCGCTTTGCGTGTCTCCCTCCAGTTGTGTCCCCATGTTTCAGATGTGTGTTCCTTGTTGCGGGATGGGGTCTAGTCCTGCACACTCTGTCAGGCCATTTGGGAGCATGTTGTATGAGTCTGGCAAGTTAACAGTTGGAGGATCCGGCCCAATGCTTTATCTTAAGGTCGCCAGAAATCCCTTTGCACCTCCTTGCCTTCTCTCCCCTCTTCCCCCATCTTTAAGCTACTTGACTCATAATTACAGGTTTTCCTGGCTGACTTTGTGTGTGTCTTTAACAGAAGTAGCATTAAATCCTGCTGCCTCCCCCCCTTTTTTTAAGCTTTTGGTTATCTGTAAATTTTGGTATTAATTTTTCAGGGAAATGCATATGTAAGGAGCCTTGCTCAGAGAGCGCCAGCCCTGAGCAATAGGCTCATGAGTGGCTGCTCTTGCAGCAGGAGCTTGGAGGGGAGAGAGTCTTTCAGCAGCTACAGTTCATGCATTTGCTTCCTACCTGCTGGTTTCAAACAGTATTAATTTTTATGCATTTATTGTGTTTAATTAAAAGCAGGGCTGCTTACAGCAGTGCTCGCAGAGATTCCTCCTTCTCCCCGCCCCCCCACCCCAAACGCAACAAATAGGCATCTGGTATTTGTTTTGTATAACACAATCCTCATAAAATGGAGAGTAATAAAACATAATTATCTGTAAAGGCTTGTTTTATAAGCCTAAGAATGAGCTCGTTTCTGCCTTGTTTTGGTTTATTTGTAAGATAAAGGATGCCTTTGTATGGTTTTAGCCCCTCTCCAAATTAGCAGAGAATCGGTTATTACAGTGTTTTAAACCCTGGTGTGTCAGGGTGTAAGGTAGTGTAAGTGCATGCACAGGACAGCACTGGTGGATCTCCAGGAGTGAGGAAGAGGCTTTTTCTGTTCCTTCTGGAAAATTTTCCCTTCCAAACAATGGGTTTTATTTGAAAGCTTTGGTAAAGTAAGAGGGAGGAAATTCTGCGGGCTACAGGAACACGGTCAGCGTTCTGAGCTGTGGGCCTTAAAGTTGGGTTTGAGCCCTTCCTGCACGCCGCTTATCCTTGGCAGCGTGAAGGACGGTGACGTACCTCCATGTTCGTGCTTGGATGTGTGTGAGGGCTCTTTGATTTGGCCCATGTTGCTTTTTTGACAGACCTTAACTGCTACTGTATCTTCATCTATTTGGCGCATTGCTTGCTTGGTCCACCTCCAGTCCGGTCATCAGGACGCCCAGCGCAGGATTCGGCAGTTTTGCAGAACTAATTATACTCATTTCACCTTAGATTTGCCGTTTACTATTTGTTTGTAGGGCAGTATGCCTTTTTGCTTCCCTTTGGCTTGTTGTAACCCTGAAAAAGCCCTTCCCGTCACCACATGCTAGTGGGGTTTTTTTCTGGGAAAAAGTGAAACTAGATCATTTAAACCAATTAGATATTAAAGTGAGACGTGCGAGTGGCTTATGGCTGTTCTAAAGGTAAAGTGTGAAAACCGAATCCTTTTAGAAAACTCAGAGTCTAAGCCTATTGTTTGTTTATTTTTCTTTAAAATAGTAATAAGCAAAAATCCACTTTTTCATAATGAAAACAAAAAGCTGTGGGGCTGCAAGGCAGCTTCAACTCCAGTGTGCTCTGGAATACGTTTGCTTCAATGCTGTTCTTCTTTGCACAATTAATTAAGGTGATAGAAGAGGAAATACAACTTCGCTCAGCTTTTATGTGAATTGTAGCCTTCTCAAAAGCAGATATGACTTAGGTATTACTTTCTCTCTGCAAGGCGAGCCTTGTAATTTTGAATCTTGATTAGCAGCTGCTTTTGTTCTTCCGCAAGTCTTGGAAACAATGGGGTTGGGAGCACGTAACAAATTGCTAAATGATACCCTCACAGAGAGAGAAATCTCTCCCTCTTGAAGTGCCTCACTCCCTGCATCTTTCGTTCTGCAAAACGATGCAGCCCTGGGCGAAGCAACCCACTGCTGGGGCTGGGAGATGCTCCCCCAGCAAGCCCTGCCTCCCGGGCAGCAGTGGTGCCCAGGCGTGGCCACATGCTGAGCTGCCGCTGCCCTGTGTTGGAGTAATTTCCTCGAAATACGTTTTCCTTGAAATATGCTTTTCTTGTCATCTTATCTGGGGGTATTAGTGTAATATGCAGGTTGCTGGCTTTAGCTGTTTAACAACACTGTCGTGGCTGCTCTGGGTCTTTAGGCAGCGGATGGCTGGCAGCAGCAGGTAAGGTGTTATGAGCATGCAGCTGCCTTACGTGAGCTTACATTATTTTCCATGGCCAAAAGTCTTTGATCTAGTCAAATAGAAGCCTGCCCTCCTCCAGAGAAGCAGAGGATGGGTGCCAGACTGCAGGCTGATGTGTGTGTCCTTTTGCAGCAAAGTCTCGTGTCACATGTGAACTCAATGTGCCATGCATGTCAGAGGCTGCAGAGTCCAGCTACAAGTCAAATGGTCTGAGATGTTTGACACCCCCACGCACTATATAATACTCCACTTAGTTTTTCATGCAAGGTCTGGAATGCATCTTTTTTGTTCTTTTTTTTCTGGGGCATTGCTTCTTTCATGTGTAGAGTTGGGAGATACCTCCCTGGAAAGTCTACTGGTCCTTAATTAAGTAATGTCTGCAGAATGTTCCAAGACCAGTGATGCTTTGCATTCACAACAACAGAATTGTTTTTAAAAGTTTGGGCAGCTTTTGATTCAGCCCCTCATGTCTCCAGAGTAAATGGGTTTCCCTTTACCAGTGTAAATGGCGGCAGGGGGAACACCTTCCCACCCCCCCCGCCCCCAAGCTATTAGCTTCAGTCATGCTATCAGTATGACATGGACTCGTTATTTGTTCTCTTTCCCATTGTGTGCAGAGTGGTAGCATTGGGTGCATTTTCTTTTAAATGTGACATAAAGTGAAATCCTGTTATTTGCACACATTCTGTGGCGCTTGTCTTCAAAGTATCTAGGCAACCTTTATGTAGATGACACTTTTAACTCAAACTCTTCCATCATTGTGAGTGTGGTCCTGTGAAGAGAAGTAGAGTGAAAAAGGGAGGGAAGAAAGAGCTGGCTTGAACTCATGTTGGGCAGCGTGAGTCACTTGTGAGACTCTTTGTAGGAAGTACAATACACTGAAGATCTCTGCTCCCATACACTTAAACCCTCTACTTCAAACTAGTCTATGTTTTTCCTTTGAGTTTGGGCAGGTGGGGGGATCTCCTGGCTCTGCTGGAGCTGATGGTAGAGCTGCCAGGAACGGGGGATTTCGGGGCTTCTACAATCCGGCGCAAAGTGACGGGCTTCCTTGTGTGGTTCTCCACTCCAGGCTCAGGAGGATAAGTGCTCCAAAACGTCTGCAGCTGCAGCCCTGGGAGGTATGTGTGTTTAGAAAGCTTTTGAATTCAGCTGTGCGTCCCAGAAAACAAGAGCTGAATGGGAGGCTCGAAAGACCTGAAGAGGAAGCCACCATTGCTCTGTTAGTTTGCTTTCAACCCCCACAAGGAAGAAGTAAAGATTACTCAGAGGAGATTTTTTTGAATAAATGTGTGTCCGTGGGGTTAGGTGTGACCATGACCCATCAACAGTTCAGATGGAGCCGGCATCGCTACTGCAGTGGTGTGATCTGCAGTTGGGAGTTTGTCTCTGAAGCCAAAGCCACTCAGATATGCTGCACAGGGAGCAATGTGGCCCCAGACTTCGTGGCAAGCTGGGTGTCATCTCTTAGAGCAGTTCTGGCTTCATTAGACCAAGCAGGCATCCTCCAGGCAGTAGGCAATGCCAGTGTAAACGCCACACCACATGCTATGGCTGGTTTGGCAGAAATGTGATTTGTGTCCTTCTGCTTAATACTAATCGAATTGGGGCTGCTGGGTGATCAGCAGTGTGCACGTTTGGTATTAAGGAGCATGTTGGTGGTGTAGGTCAGTGTAGCTGGTCTGTGGTTTGATCAGAAGACTCATACTTTTTTTGCATAACCCTGTTGAGCAGTGGGGCTTGGTTATCTCATTATCATCCCTTGAGGATGGGGCAAGCCTCACGTCCCTGGCCCGTGGTGCGGGGTGCACGGTTACCGCCCCTCTTGCATTGGCACTGACATTACGCTGATCCCACTGCTGGGATCTTGTGCCAGCTCCACAAGCTCAGCTGGCTCCCTGGCATGGGGTACTGTGTCTGGATGAACACCAATGAGTGCAAGGAAGAAGGTGGGAATGCTTGGATGGGGCAGTTGTGGAAGACAGGGGGTATTACCTGGGTATCCCCAACAGAGACCAGTTAAGGCTGTTGTAGGTCTGTCATCCAGGTGTAGCAGAGCTGAACCTTGGTCTCCAGCAGTAGAGGGGAAAGTTTTAGGATAAGTCCTTAGTGTTGATGAGCAGGTGTAGCCAGGATCAACTGCCTGCATACCTTATGATCAATTAATTGCAATTAATTTAGCTTCACTTATAGCTTTTTACTGTAAATCTTTGGGCCAAACCCATTGTAAGGGAATGAAAAGCTTTTTTTTTTCTTTTTTTTTTTTTTTTGCTATCGCTTTTAGATGGAGAAGCCTCTGCCTATTACTGGAGTCCTCTTTTAATGGCAGAGTTCAACATATGACCAGACATTCCCTGCTGCCTCGCAACACCCCACCTTGGTTGTGTGATCTGCATGGACCATGATTGATACTTGTGTAACACAGAACATCAAGCCCTGCATTTTCTTTAATTAGCCCATGGCTTTCTTATGAAAAGGCAATAAAACAACCACCCCAGCCCCTCAACACGCAGCATACACAAATCTTGCTTGGGCCCCCTTGTCCTGGCCTGGTGCTTTTCACTACATGATGTGTTCCCCATCCAACTCTAAAAGGACAGGGCATTCAGAGGACCGATGCCAGAAGGCTGGGACTGTGGTTTGAGGAGATAAAATGTTGGTGTCGGTGATTCACGTTTGCTGGGAGGCGATTCCCTTGGGCCCTTATTGCATTCACGACATCAGCCCAAATATCTGTGACTGCAACAGCATCTTCCCATACGTAATTAGGCTGGCCCAAATGAGGAGGCCGAGCTGGTGGTGGGAGGGACGGGAGGCACCATGTGCCATTGTCACCCCGAGCACTGGGTTTTGGGAAGTGGCGGCCCCGGGTTTCTCAGACTCCCGTTGCCGGATCCCCTTCCCCATTCTTGTGTCGTCCCTCTGGTCTTTCTCAATAGCTGAGCCTGAGTGTCCAGCGATAGCAGGACAGTGAGTGTAGCTGTTCCTTAGGGAATGCTGAAAGGGAAAAGTTGGGAATGGCCTAGACAAATATTTAAAGTGTGGGGAGGAAGAAACCGGATTTCTGTGTTTTTGAGTGCTTTGGGCAGTAAACAAAAGCTTCCTGTCGCAGGGCAAGACAACTATGTTTGTAGCCAGAGGTTGGCTTGGTGTTTTTTTTCTGCTGTGCCGAACAGTGTGCTTCCTTGTGAGGCTCATAGAGACAGTGGGGAGGAATCGCCTGCACTAAACTGAAAATCATACTGTAATTGGATACAGTGCATGGTGTTGCTAGTAATGTATACATAAATAGAGACTCCAGCACTCAGCTCTTCGGTAGAAGACAGGTCTTCTATATTTATCAGGTTTTGCTATTTTTGTAACGTGCCATGTTACACTGTTGTTAAAAAAAAAAATCCATATTGGTTCCTAAGTATTATTGTTGCCTCATTCTGAGATCAATTGTACCAGACCTTTCTCATTGACCTCACCGCTTTTAAATAGCTGGAAATTACAAGTGTTTCTTGTCTGCAGCATAGAAACAGTGACATCTGAGTTTCTGTTGATGGTCTCCTTTTCTATAGGATTGTTTTCCTCTGCTTGGAGGAGGTTCTCCACTTCCTACTGAAGCCACCGGGAGGGAGCAGCTTCCACTATGGATTCCCTATAGGACCAGGACAAGAGTCTGCAAGGCGGACTTGCTAGCAGAGGCAGTGGGCTGCTTCTCGGCTCACCGTGCAGCTTGACTGATTGCGGTGAAGCTGGCAGGGTCAATTAGCAGAATAGTAAGCCTTCAGAGCCTAAAGAAATAGAATGTATACTTTCAAAAATGCACAAAAATAGTACCTACCTTGTAAAAGGGTGAAAATATTTTTACTGTCTTAGACATAGCACCAAAGTAAAAAAAGAAAAACCAGTCTGCTATGCCATGCAGTGTAGTAAGCAGAGCTGAGGGTTTTGTTTTCTCCAACTCCGTTTCAGTTGAGCAATTTTGCTGTACATTAGCTTCTTTGTCTGTAAGATGGGATTACTGAATTTTTAGAAGTGCTTTGTGATCCTCAGATTAAAGGTATCACATAAAGCTACTTCTGTTCCTAAATGGGGGGTTTGGGTTAGCTTTTGGTAATATTTTACGTGTATATAAAGCTGTGCTTCTGTGTGCGGAAAAAATAGCATGGGATATTTCCGATTTCTTTTTTCAAATGAGACTTTGTCTTTCTGAGGCCGTCTCTAGAGCCATTCACAAGTAGCCTTCATGGCTACTTAGGAAATGGTGAAAGTCTAGATTTTTTTATGGGCTTTACACTTCCAGGCACACTGGTTATTTAAAGTTAAGGGACTTAGTTAACAGTAGGACAGGGTTGGTGAGACAGGAAGGGAGTGCTTGGTAAGTCTTGTTATTGGCAGTCCAGCTGTATATATAATCTTGACTTCATTCCTCTACTACAAAAAGCTAAAACCACCATCTTGGACCTCATGATTAATGACAGATTTGCTTGTAATGAGGATGCTGCTGGTAAGTATCCATGTGTAGTGATATTTCTTTATTTGACCTCATGTCCATGGGTTGGTCATGAAAGCTGAGATGGATATTGACTGCTCTAACCTTGAATATATGTTTAATTACAGGGCAGTAAGAGTCAAGCGGATAGCATTTCAGGTAGTTGGTGTGGAGAATAAAGTGACATGGTAAACTGAGCCCCGGTAGTTCACTTGGGACAGTGTGGTGGGTTGTTATTACATTATGATGGGAGAAGCTGCCAAGCGAATACTACTGTACAATTAAGTGGGGCTGTTAACGGCATGACTGAGCCAATTCATTAATGACAATGGTGTATTCTTGTATCTGCTTTCCCTTACAACTGCTGGGTGAACATACTCAGGGGAAACAAGACCAGTGGGAAGAAGGGAGGAGGAAAGGAGACTCTGAAGATCTGGTGCAGATGCAGTGACTTTCTTTAAGCCTTTGTTCCCTGAGTCATCTAAAACACAGCCGTTTCCCAGACAGGTTTTGTGGAAACCTGGCAGTTCACTGTCAGAGCAATGTACTCCTGACGAAACATCTTCATGTAGATGCTGTTTCTGTGCATCTGCTTGTGTGGTGGTTTGGAAAGAAGTGGAGGAAAGGATAGAGTTACTTCTGTCAGGTGGAGGCTTCTGTGCAAAGGGACTGAATCAAGGCAACGGGTGTCCTTTGGCATAGGATATTCTCAGTTACTGGTGTTTTCACAGGCAAATAGCAGTAAAGCGCAGGGGCGTTTGAGATAGAAAAATGCATAGACAAAGGTGCCATCTTTGCGGTTTCAAAGGAAGGCCAAAGTGAAGAGCTGGAGGCTGCAGGCACTGCAATATTTCCTTAAGTATAGACAAAGCTGTTGTCTGACCCATTTCTGTTTATGGTTATCAGTGTCTTTGTTAGGAATTAGTCTGTTGCTGGACCTTGTAATTTTTGGAGTTAGGGGAAGATAATAAAGAAGGACCCTAAAGCAACCTGCTGTTAGAAATTAGTAGCAGGAGTGGCTTAGACAAAAAACAACACACATTTTGTTTTAAACAGTAAAATACACCCCTATGGTAGGGGGTATATTCACGACCAAGGGCATGAAGGTCTATGCTTCCTACTGTAAAGAAAAAAAACAAGGGTCTCTGGTTGAGCTGTGCCAGGGTGTGTGAGATGGCCTCTGCCCTGCCAGCGTGGCTCAGCTCCAGGGCTGGATGCGTAGTGGGTGGGATGTCTCCTGGGCATCAAGAGAAGTAGGGTGAGCGTCAAGGAGCTATCAAGGAGATAAATATGTGTGAAAGCCCAAGGATGGAAGGAGGGGAAGAATTAAGGATTTGCAAAGCAGCACTACATCTTTCAGTGCAACAGCTTTTTCTTCCCTCTCAGCTCTGTTTCTTCCCCTATTTGCTAGAAGTAGGGTTACACTGTTTTGGTGTGGGTTGCGAGAAGGTGAGAAGGTTACTCTCAATTTTTAATGTGAGATATAAACTGTAAACCACATGGGCAACCACATAGTTGAAACAAACACACCTGCAGCAGAGATGCTCACCACGGCTTGAAACACATCCATGTTGACCTGGAGGGCTTCTGGTGTGAGGGCATTTGTGTCTGGCACCTTGATTCAAAACCAAACCAAATCTGAGAGCTGCCAGTGCAGGATGGTGCACCACAGGCACGTGATTTCAAAGCACAAACCTGGTGTGAACTTACTCCACTGGTCCAAATTTCCTTAGAAACCAAAACACCAAAGTGTGATGATTTGAGGTAGATCTGGCAGGGTTTGTGCTGAGCCAGCTATCCACTGGGGCATCCCAACCGAGATCAGGTGCCGTCTCACCTGGAACTAGCATGAAACCAGGATGGAGGCAGGGGGGACGCAGCCGGCGGGGAGATGCCTTCCTCACCACAGGCTCCTCGGGCACTGCAGCTGGGCCTCGGGAAAAGCCCAGGGCTGACGGGGCTCTGAACTTTAGCAAATGACTCTGGTTTAAAGAGCATGATTTTCTTTTAAACGTGGTAAAAGTGGTGTGCGAGATGTGTTTTTAAATAAAGTATGTTTGCCTTGTGTCCCTTTGGCAGACGATTTATGTCTGTGTAATCACTTCAGTTAAATTGTCTTATTTTCTGTCTCCCTCCCATTATGCAAATTTTATATTATGTTCTTGTGTTTTAGAGGGTTTTTTATACAAAGAATCAGGCATGACTGCATTGGGAAGCATGTGTTGCGGTGGTATTTGAGACACTTTGCTGCTACACGGGATGGGAGGTGCAGGCAGGGGAGTGGAGGCAGAGCTGGTGCAGGCAGGGAAGAAGTGCCCAGGATGGGCATTGCTGCCGCTGGTGGCTTTTGTAGCCCGTCTGGAGGAGGTCCTCAGTGTGCTGCTCAGTGCTGCTCCACCAAGAGTTTAACAGTGGTTGAAGCTTTGCCATAAATGATATCTTGGAGGGAAGATGTAAAAGATGAGGCATTGCCTGCTTTTGGTCCCTGTGCCAATGGTTCAAGTCAGGCAGCAGGCCGAGCCTCAGCTTCTGGAGGCTGAAACATCCAAAGGATGTCATCTTCTGTGGTATTAAAATGCGATGCTTGAAAGTGTCTCACAACACCAAGGTTTGTTAAACGCCGCAGTTGAAGGATGCTGCAAAGTGCTGAGGTGACTCTGTGTGCGTGTTTGGGTAACGGAGCACAAACAGGATGCTTTGTAAATGATCCCCACCCCCCCACCCCCCCTTTCCTTTATGAGGCCAGTGTGTGTGTGTGTGTGTGTAAGTACTTGCTATTGAAATAAACTCTGAAGCATGTTTGGATGCCATGTCTAACAAACAGTAACTTTTTTCTTCCTAATCACAAATGCTGTCTGCATTTTTATTCCTCTTTTTTTGTAATATCACAAAGGCTGATCCTACATGCAGTGCACGTTTTCCCTGTTAAATTATGCCCTGGAAGTTTTGACCTCTAGCATTTCATAGTAGTTTGTAAATTATGTATGGAAATGTTCTGTATTGTTACCATATGAACTCCAAGGAGATGGGGTGTCTGAGTTGCTTGATTTGGTACCGAGCTTGGGAATGTTTCCCTGTTCCTCCCAAAACTCGCAGCATCACGCTATTTTACGCTCACTTACTGTATTGAAGATAACTTTTGTCTGTGCATGCAGAAAACCTGGAGTTGCTCTTAGCCAGATTAAAATAATGGATCACTTGAAAGAATATTGCCTAGTATTTATTGCTGCTCACCAGAGGATAATTTCAATAAGAATTTATCATATTTATTCAGCAGCAGACTAATAAATTCAGATTTGTTTAAACAAAGACTTGAGGAAGAACCTGCTAAATACTTACGGTTATGTTCACTGCAGGCATATGCTGCTCCATTTCACTCAAGGTACTTGTACCTGCTTATGTCACCAATTAACATGGCTCTTAATATCTTATTTTCAGCGCTTTACTTTCTTTCCTCTGGGTACTGCAAGTCATGTTCATCCCTGATGTAAGTCTGTTTAGGATAATGGCATCTCTGATGCTCTCTAGCTTTGGATGGGTTTGATTTGCTGTTGTGCCAAACTCTAGATAAGGAAAAACACTGTTGCAGGAAAGAGTGATCTAATATGCTGAACTCGAATCTGGGAAGGTCTTGAATATGAATTCTCCTGTGCTGTGTTTGTGGCTTTGAATAGTCCATCCAGTCTGTCTTTTTTCCTTTATTTAAAACCAGACTCAATGCTTACAATGTGAAAGGTTCTGCTACTTAGTACCTATTTAGTAAGGAAAGCGTGTGCAAGTCCATTAGTAGTTTGAGTTTTTTGCTGGGAGATGTTCTAAAAGCGAAGAAACCAGAAGGGAAATTGGTGGCCAAATGGTGACCAGGAGCACACGTGGAATGGGTGAGGGGTACGTATTACGAACGGAAAGCTATGTGATCTTCTGGTATGCCTTGCTCTACTTGTGTTTGGCATCATTTCAGAAAGCCAAATGGATGCTCTTAGAAATAAATGTTCTTAAAAATAAAAGCTTTCACCCAAACTGAAATTTCTTGCACCGAAATTAAATTTGCAAAGCTTTGTCCTCTGCAGGAATGGGGATTCTCTGAGGTTGTCAAATATGTTATGCCTGGTGGTGTCCAAATTTTTCATCTTGGGGGCATGATTTGTGTGTCTCTGTGCATGTTCAGAACTAATGTATAGACCATGTTTTTCATGTATGCGCACGCACACATTTTTAATGGAATTGAACACACTGTGACTTTCTCTGTTTTACTGATTGGCATCCCACCAACTCACCCTCCTTTCTCTGCATTTAATCATCTTTACAATTAGGCCACTGCAAACTCTCTGAAATAACATGCACCTCGTATCTTAGCTGTGAAAACCAACCAAACACACACAAGATGGAAGAGTTGGTCTTACGGAGCACAGGTGCCACAAACAGAAAATTCATCACATGAAACACTTTGGATTTTGCAGGTTTCAATCATGACCGTTTCATAAATCCATTTGTCAGACCTAACCATAGCAGTGAGAAGATCAGCACAATGGAACGCAAGAGCCCTGCTTCCTTTTTTGTGCTGGGTAGGGTTTAACCGGTGCTTGTGCTCACAGGAGAGTTCAGGGTTCACAAAAGACCGCGACGACTTGGAAAGCTCTGCCATGGTGAAAGTCTGGTGTTTGGACCTGCAAAATATGGGGAGTTAATAATGTTCAGGAGGGAAATGCGATGGTGATGGTGAGGCGTTTTCTATGTAAAATAAAGCTGAGGAATGCCATGGGTATTAACCTCAAAAGGCCCACTAGAAGTTGTTGGCTTTCTAGGAAATGTTTGCATGTGTTAGTTGTTTCTTTTCCATCACAAATGGATTTTTCTGTGTCCTGGGAGTGAATCACAATGGGTTTTTTTGCACTCTGTGTTTTAATTAAAAAGCAGAAGTGAGAAGACCTTTTTATACAAGTGGTTGGGAAGGTGAGCAAGCCATAGGAGATAAATAAACGTGGACAAAGCAATGGAAGTGACAGATTCCTGTGCCTTCAAATCCTTGACAAATTTATTAATATTACTAATATGTTGGTTTCTTAATATGATCAACGCTTGCATTGCAAATGATTTTACGTGGGCGCTACGCTTTCCAAAATCCAGAGTAAAACAAAGCAACTGGTGCCTTGATCTTTGCCATTAGAAGTGGCATTAGAAATGCAGTGCTGATGCAGCAGGAGGTGCATATGGATTCAGATTATTGGCCAACAGGGAGCAAGAGAGATCTGGGCAATTTTTTATACCTTGAAGTCTTTCTATATACATTTAAAACAGCTGGGCAAGCCTGTCTGTGTGATCTTTGGGCTACAAGTGGTTATGTGTCTGGTGACCTTCTGCAGGCGGCACTTACCTGGCAGCCTCAAAGTTGCTGTTGTGGTTAGTATTCATCACATAGATGTTACAGATTTTTAATTGCTTTTGTGTCTGGATTGCTGGCAGGGCTCTGTGATTTATCATGCTTATTATTTGCATGGCATTAATGCTGGAAGACTGGTGTCAGAACTGAAACGCTGTTGTGCTGAGGCTTGTAGATGTATAGATGGTACAAGATGGGGCTCCTAACTGAAAGCTGCTATTGTTGGCTGCATCCTTGGGTCTGCTTGAAACAAAGAGAGGCAAGAGTCAACATGCGGTGTTCAAAACTGGTGCTTTTTATTCTGGCTGATGTGATCCTGCAGGACTTTAGGCAGTGTTCTCTGTTAAAATAGCTGCCATGGTCTTAAATGTTGCTCTCCTGCATTGTCAACACGGAGCGAACCATGACACCAAGATCAGTCATCTGGAAATACCCACTCCCTCCATCTGAGCTGCAGGTGGAGAGATGTGTGCCTGGTGGGAGAAGCTGGAGCTTGGCTTGGCACTGCTGCAACTCCTGCTCCGCCATGGAAACCCAGATGTTCCTCTGCATGGCCTGGGGTGGGGTGGGATGGGAAGTTGAACTTCTTTGTTGTTCAGAATAAAATAGTGATGGGAACTGCAAAAATCAGAGAGTTTGAGTCTATTGATTTGGGGTAACTGATTTATTCTGAGCAAGGAATAGAACTGAGCACTTTGGCAAAGTATGATTTTGCTTATCTGGCTTTGGAGCATCAGATATTTTGCTCTCTCTCCTAAAAGCACAGGGGTATCGAGGTCTGCATGTGGCTTTGTTATAAAATTGAGATGGCAGAGATGAGCAGGCTGCATGGTGTTTCTGTAGACATGTTTTTTTGTTCACATCTGACCCTCACTGCAGGGTGGAGATTACTGGAGTATGTGGATTTTGGCCATGAGTGGCACTGAGTGTGCACCACTGTCCTTGGGTCTGGCAGCCTCCTTTCTGCCAACAACCAAATCTGGTGTCAGGATCATAAGGGAAGGTTTTAATGGCTGTGCAGCTGACTGGCCAGCTACCACGAATAGTGTTAATGAGTGTTTATGACCCTTCCTGGTGCCTTCAGTGGTTTTGGTGCAATAAATGGACACCTTTTTAGTGCTGGTTTGAAAAGGGACAAACTATTTTTGTTTGATGGCTCCCAATTTGCTCGCAAGTGTGCCATGACCTCTGCCGGTCTTCGTGCATTAACAAACTTCTTAAAGGTTTTATGGACACTTTCCATTAGCCACGCCGTAGCTGTTGCTATGAATATTTAATGTCAAGAGCAGTACTTATTATTATTCTTTTTTCAGTTGCTCTGCTTCGACACAAGTGGATATTAACCCTCAGACCAGGCAGCGGCCGGCGTGCCCTGCATACCCCACTTGCACCTTCCTTTTCGTCCCCTCCCCTTTTCAGCTGTAGCTGTGAGAAAGTTTACCCTAATGCTGTTGTGGTCTTGATTTTTTTTTTTTCTTTTATTATTTTCCCCCCTCTTTATTTCTGCAGTCTGGCAAGGGTCTAAACTGCTCCTCCTCCTCCTTGCCTTCCTCTGTAGCTGCTGGGGAGTGGTGCTGTTTCCAATGGGATTTGTGGTTGAACTTCACTTGAGCACAATGGCTGTCCCATGGCCTTGCTTGGGTGCTGGGGGATGAATTCCCCATGCTTCATGGGTCGCTGGCTGCTCTTTATCTGCAGCAGAAACGGAGGAATGCCTGCAAGGCAGAGCCACTTCTGAAGGGCACATGGGTATCTTACCATGTCTGGGGCACCCCCCGAGCATTTCATTTCTTTGCTGAAGAAAATGCATTTTTCCGATTTGTAGCCCAAGTCCTCTTCGTTGGGAATTTATTTGATTAATATTTTTTTCCTTTGTCATCTTTTGGTGTCTGTGTTGCCTCCTGTCTTCTACTTGTTGTGTGTATCCACAGTCTGTGTTCCACCTTTTGCTCTTGAGGAACGCTCTTACTTCTTCCAGGAGGAAGAGGAAGGCATGCCCAAGATACCCAGCTGCACCAGGCAAAGGTGGGGGTGTTTTGGCATTAGAATAAGTTTTGCTAAAAGGCATGTCGTGTCTTCTTGGGTACATTTGAACATTTCCTACTCACTAATGCAGAACAGCTCTGCCGTTGCTGTAGGGTAAGGATTTACTTTCCCAGCTGGCCCGGTGGAGTTGCAGGATGGATGATGGAATTTGTCCAAACTATGCAGCATCTCCATGTCACAGCCGAGGGCAGGTTGCGGGGCTCTTCGGCCACCATCCGACATGGGTGCTTTTGCCAGGCGTTGCTTGTGCTCTGAATGAGGCTTGTGGCCAGTGGCAGGATGAGCTACGGACCAGGGATTTCTGCTGGTGGTACCCAGTCATGCCAAAAAGTCATCAACTGGTTTTGGGAGTTTTCCACACTTCTGTGCTGAGTGCTTCAGAAAGTCACTGCTGTGTCCTCCTCTGGAGGGAGGAGCAGTAGCAGTCTGTACATGTCGGAGGAGACCTACTTGTTTCTATTTGATGACATTCCTACCTGAAGAACAAAACCATACCAAAACAAACATAAGCCCAATTAAAGTCAATGCCTGTTGTACCCAAAACTATGAATGTTTCCTTTGCAGTGGCAGGATCATTGATCGTCTGTTCCCCTTTTTAGTTTTCCCTGAATGGATCCACTTTCAGGTTTTTAGTTGCTCCCAGTACCACTCATGGAGTTTTTCCTGGTTTTAAGTTGCCATCAGCCAACAGGAAGAGTGTGCCCCCAGAGTTAAAATTATTTTAGGAGGGCTTTTTAGGTGGTACCTCTAAAAATAGTAAAGTGGAAGCATCAACACATTATCTGTGGTGAACACACCTCTCAGTTGTATCTCGTAATGTTTGAGCTTGTTGTGATTTGTACGCCGAGGTACACCCCCCCTAAATCAGTCGGCCTCATTGTTTAGCATCTCTGCTGTCTTGAACGTGAGAAGCCTGTAACAGAAAGCCCTGGAAACACATTAAAGCCGTGAACTGCTATGTACGAAGGGCAAAACTGCTACCATTGGTTTTTGGCTCCTGGTGCATATCTCCTTTAATGCAAGTTTGGGGGTGAAGCCCTTGAGTTCATTTTACTTGAACCGTGGTCACTGATTAATTGGTTTCCATGTGTTCATGTGCTGGTGCTGGTTAATGTGTAGGTGGCCAAATCCGTCTGAAAGCCCCAGGGAGCCCTTTTTGCAGAAGGAGGTTCCCACCGCCGCTGTGCTATGTTGGTGCGCTTTAGGAGCCTGTGTCACGCGTTTGCATTTCTGAGGTTTGAGAGAAACCGAACTGCATGCTGTAACCGATGAGTACGTAGTTATCTCAACTGTGGTCCAACCTGGTGAGAACGCAGGTAGAATGCTGCACACGTCTGTTTGGAGCAGTCTCATGCAGGTTGAAGGCATCTTCCTGCTGGGGATTGTATCAGTAGGTATCTTTCTAATTGTTAATCTAGGTGTAACTTGGCCTCCTGTCAGCCAAGTTATAACCAGACATCACAGATTGGTTTGTACGTCAGCTCTTGGTGTTAGGGTGGGATCGAGTGACTGAAGAATATTTGTCTGATGGTAGGAGGAGGGCTTGGAGGCAAGAGGCTTTTCCTTCGCCGTCACCCCTGTGACTGGAGCAGCCGCAATGCTTTGTTCTCCAAAGGCTCCTGCAAATCCTCTTCCCTTGGTCCCTGTACTTCTGAAGCTGAGCTCAACCTGATCCATGGAGAGTTTGAAAACTCTTGCTTTGCAAATTGGTTCCTGAAGCTTGCGATCGCAGTCATGACATTACAGGTATTGTAACTGCGGGGGCCCCATCTGCCCAACGTCTCTCCCGGGCCACTTTTCTGGGATGTGAAAATTGAAATGTTCAGTTCTGGATGCAGGTGCCAAGCGGGGGTTGGGGATGGAGGGCTGGGGCTTGAGCGGCCAAAGATCTTCTCACCGCAGCCTCCCAGCCTGGGGTGATGTTGGATCGTGATGGGGGTGAGACTGGGCTCTGCAAAACCTACTTAAAATTTCACAGTTTGCTCCACAGGTAAGTAATAGCTACGAGGCAGCAAATGCATTTGCTCTAACTCCCTGGGATCCAAATTAGCTCCTGTCCATGCAGACCTACCAGGCCAGCAGCTGCTTATCACAGCAGTTGCAGATGTGCATGCATACGGGTGAGGGAATGGGGCTGCTGGTGTGCCTCTCTGCCCGGCCCCATGCGCCTTTTGCTGGGGAGGGAGGGAGAGACATGTCCGCAAGACCCTTTAGGGAGGGCAGGGAAATGCCGCTGGTGTCCTGCAGGCATGGAGAAGTACACAGAAGGCAGGAGGAGTGTAAGCTGTATTGTTGGTGAATATTTAACCATGGCTTCAGGTTTTTCTTTCTAAGAATAAAGAAGAAAATGTTTCTTGGGTGGAGAATGTTTTAAGAAGTGTAAAGCATTACTGGAAAGCAAGTGGTGGTTGTATCGCAGAGCTAAAGCTTGCTTTCTTTCCCATGCAAAAAGCCTTTGTCTCCTCACAGGTACCCCCCATCACCCATAGTATGCTTCTGTGCCAGATTAAACTGATGTAAGTCATCTTATTTCCCTTGGATTTAGGGAGTGGGAACCTGTGATTGATCTCTTTGTGTCCCTCTCTGTTCTGAAGAATGGAGTGGAGCTGGGGTGCGGTTTTCCTGGAGGTGAGCCAGGCTGCCGCCTTGCTGGCATAGGGCTGTTAACCTGCAGGCTCTGAATTGGATGTGCATAACAAAAATGCACTAACAACGTCCTCTCTTTTTAGTTACCTTGATACCATGTGCATTGGAAATATCGAGGCTTCCCCACTCTTCCCTGTCCTGTCCCTGGAGGAAAAACATCTCTGACTGCTTAAACTTGATTTTCCCTAAATGAGAGTTTACAGGCAATTGGGACACTTCTGTCATTGCTCTAGCCTTTTATTCAAGATAATATTAAGAGACATCATAACATCACAGTGTCAGAGCAAACAAAGAGCTATGTAATTTTATCCCATATTAATGCAGAGTGTCGCAGATGGTGCTATCATTAGACAGCAATCTATAAAAATGGCCCATGAGACAAAGCCCTGGCACAATTATTTATTCTTCAATTATTTATTCAGCCCTTTAGGATGTGTAATACTGACAGACAGCACAGAATGTACTGCCTACCAATTTGCAGATCTTGACTGACTGAGGCCTCCATCATCGATGGAATAAAACATGTATGGGGGGGAGGGTGATGTAGCATGGCTTCGGATTTTATTTTTTGCCTGTTCTCCTGGTTACTGCGTGGCTTTAAGGCTGCCTTTTTTAAGCAACCTTCTCCACCCTGATGTTCATCTTTTTATTTCAGTTAATTGCAAGGAAGACCTAGTGATCCCAGCCCGAGGTTTTTAATCCCTTGTGTGTTTGGAACCAGGGGTTGCTTTCCCCATGGGGCTAACATCAGCTGGCCAGCCTTGCAGGGCAGACTAATTGGGCGGGCGCCTGCTCTCCTGCCAGCCCCGTCAATCCGGGGAGCTCTGCTCTCCTTGCCAATCGATGGTGCTGCGGATTCTGCACAGACCCCGTGGGAAGCAGGATGGGACCCGCTGGTTTCCAGTTGGATTAATGGGCAAAGATGCAGGCTTGTTCGGTTAAGACATTCCAACCCACGACATTGCCTGCCCCTGACAGCTATTACTGTTGCAGCAGCATTTTCAGAGAGGAATTTATCACCTGCCAAATTTTTACTGTTGCCTTGCTGTCAAAATGATGTCACTGCCATCAAAAGGAGCACATCTGCCTCTTGACTGTACCTTTGACTCCCCTGTAATAAGACAAATGTTTCTGTGGTTGCCCAGTGAACCAGAACTGGGAACTGATCAGGTTTAAAGCTAAGGACTGGCTTAGGTTTAGGCTTTGAGTGACTACGAAACTGCTTAAGTGTTATTGTCCAAAATGGCTCACATTCATCTGGAAAAATCCTCCTAAGTAGCTATATTATATTAACAGTAACTTTAATTCTGTAGGCTTTTAGAGTCCCAATAAAATGCAAATATATCTGTCACCAGTGTATGTTGATTAGTTTCATCCCTTTGGCATCCATATTGTCAAAGCTCCTGCCCCTATACTGAAGCACACCTGGAACTGCTGCCCCAAAGGTATCCTTCTGTATTGTTGGGTTGTTTTTTTTATAAAATAAATGTGTAACGTTCCTTTGGAAAGCCTCCCTTGCCTTCCCCATAGCACTTCTCTTCATACCCATGATAAAAATGAGCATTGTCCCTTTCACTCTGAAACACAATTTCAGTTATTTATAGATTATATTAACTACATGTCTTTAAAACTGTAAAATCCAGCCCTGCCCTTTTATTTGATGTAGAGTCATTCTGGCAAATCCTTTGTATAAAGCTGGTAAATTGTGGGCCAGTGTAAGTAACCAACTGTTTTTTAATTTACTGGTAAATCTATAACAAGTGGCTTGCAACTGACAAGATAAACTCTCTAATTAGATTAGTTTGTAATTTCTGAAGTGCCTGTTTAGAGAGCCAAGTTAGCTAGTTTTGTTCCTGATGAGATAGGATCTTTTGGTCATTCCCTGTCACTTAAGTAATTTCTTAAATTTGCAAGCAGCCTTGGTCTGGATTTTAAAAGTAGATGGAGAAAATGTGGGTGTGGGCTGTACCATACTCCTGCGATCTCAGCCCTAAGGGCAGCTACAGTAGCTGCCGTTGCTTGACGGGACATTTAAATCATGTGGAAAGGAGCAGGTTTTGGTTCAGAGTTGAGGGCTGCTGTGCTGTGTCACCTGTTTAACCCAGGCAGCCTCCTCCAGCTCCCTGCTGCTCCATCCACCCGGGTCCTCTTTTCCTTTTCCAGCTGGCGTGACCGAGACTTCGCCAGCTTCAGCATTCTCGAGACAGCAGGTCCTGATCCAAACCGTGCATATGTGGTGCTGGTGTCCCTTGCGTGGGAGGTTTTGTGTGTGCTGGACCCCGGGGACCACAGGGGCTGTAATCGCCAGCGCCGGGCACACGCTGTCTGCGGTGGGAGACACAGCGAAGCCAGCGAGGGGAAGAGTCCAGCGCCCTCCCCTCACCCCAGCAGCCTGTGCCCAGGCAAGCCATCCTGCAGCAGTGGCTGCGTTGGTTTCACAATTTAACCCAATTTAAGCTGTGCCCAGATTGTGTAGGCGCTAGCCACACAAACAGAAATGGGTGAAAATTGCACCTCCTTATTGCTCAGGTTTTTTTTCCTCCTGCCCTGCGGTAGTTTTTGGTTAGAGAAGCCCCTTGACAGGGCTGGAACAGCAGCTGTTAGCTATGCCCACCCGCAGCCAGCCCAGGCCCACTGCTGCCATCTGGATGGAGATTTTCCCCTTTCTGGGAAGTCACTTTCCAATAAATTCCCCCAAAGCTTCCTATCCTCACCCTCCTGTTCAAAGAGCAACTAAATTAATTCAGTGGGGGTGGGTGAAAGAGCCAAGACTCAGTTCACCCTGGCTCCATTTCTGGCATCTCTCACCCCAAGGAGAGCTATGCCATGGCTAATCCCCAGGGTTCTCCTCCCACCCACCTTCCTGGGTTCAGAGGTGGGGGGGAAGCCAAAGCCGGATCCTTGGGATGTGACACGGCTCTGAAATACCGATTGCTACGGTTACCCAGGTCTGTTTGTCAGTGCCATTCAGTGCTGCCTAATCCCCCTTTGTGTCCACTTTGGAATGACGGCTGGGATTTTGCAAGTTGGTTCATGCCTCGCTCACAGCCCTTGGGGAGAACGACGGTGAAACCACACATGGAAAGGCATGGTGGGGTGTGTGCATATGTGTTTCATCTTCATAAGGTGTTCATATAATGTGAAGAAGAATATATCCAAGTGATGCTAGCAGCTTGACTTAAGCAAAGAAATTCATGGCGAAACCTAAAAAATCTCTGCTGACATGCAGGCTTTAACCCAAGCAGTTGTGCCAAAAGATCCAGAAAAGGCTTAATGGCAGGAGATAATGCTGCTGTGTCAGCACACATTTTCAGCCCTAGCTGTGAATTTCCTGGCTTTTGTGTACTTGAGTTAAACCCTGATGTTAGTAGCCCATCACCCCCTCCAAATAAGTACCCTCACACAAAGAGAGAATCAAATCCCAGCAGTTTGCTACTTAGTGGGGGAGACTGGTGGGTAATAATGTGTTTGGAGGCATGAACCTCATGAACATGGAGAGCGAGGTTACAGTCTGCGAGTGACCTATTAAACCTGCAGTAGTTTGGGTCAGTGTGGACATTCCTGGCCAGACATTCCCGGCCCAGAAAAATATATTTAGTTTGTGGATCAATAGCTATAGCTAACAAGTCCTTGGGACTCAGAGGTGCAATCACTGGTAATCTTTGCGCTATTGCCGATAGCAAAACATATGTGCGTGCTAAAAAAAATCTTTCCTAAACAATTGTTCAGTTGTATTTCTTTTAATGAATGCAGGCTGCAACCAAACACTTTCATATTCATGACGACTGTATAATCTAATTACTGTAGCCATTTACGTATTGATTTTTTATATTTTGCTGTTTAGTCCTTGCACCCTGCAAGTTCCCAGGCAGGAGCGTGTGCTGCAATAATCCCTGTTATGTTCTAGGCGCTGGAAATGCCATATGAGCTCCTGGAGTATGGTAACAGTGGCACCTGGGGCATTCGCATGCTAAGGAAACACGATCATTCTGACAGCACCAAGACAGAGATTGGAAAGGGTAACAAAGATACCTAGCAACATTTCAGCAACAGCAGGATTTGGTTTTGAGACTCTGATTCTGTGCTGGAATCCATTAGGTCTGATCCCCAGGTGTCCCACTCCCTCAATCTCCTCTAACAAGAAACATTCAAGAGAAAGGAAAGGGAAATCTCTTTCTTGAACTTGAAGCTGTAACTGGTGTGTGAGTGAATCTATCTAATCCAGCAAAGCGGGGGCAGAGGGAAGGGTTTAGCTTCTGCCCCAACCAAGCCCGTCTCAGTGTCTACAGTGAGGAAATGTGCAGAAGTGTAATGTTCTTGGTAATCCATCCCATGTGCGTGCCTTGAGGTAGCCCTGGGACAGCTGTGCGTTGAGTGTGGTGTATTCACACCGTTTGCAGCCTGTCTGAGCTCAGCCATCCTGCCGGCCCCTTCCCTGAACAGCGGGAGAGGGGCACAGGACTGACGTGTCTGAGGGACTAACGCCAAACAGGGGATGATGCCAGTATCTACCAGTCATACCCCAGGCCGATACTTACTGTGAACAGCGACAAGGCTTAGCGTGGTCAGAAGTACGGGCTTGAATATCAGTTCTGCAGACTAAGTAAGCTGGACACATGAAATGAAATGCAGACATGTTTTGTGCAGGGTGGGTTGTCTGGATTTGTGTGATAGTTGCTGGAGAGAAATGCCCACTCCAGGGTGCAATTCTTCTCCTGCTGACATGGCACTAAAAAATAGGTCAGATGGCTCAGGCCCTGAAGTTTGACCATGAACTCTGCAGAGAGACTAGATGACTAGCTCAGACTGTAGTTACTTGATGAGGATGTGACTTGTACCTGGATTAGATGCATATGGGCTTGGGCTTGTGCTTAAAACCAGTCGAAGCAGAGGTGGTGCTTTCATGGAAGAAAAAATATTTCTACTTCCACTACCTGTGGAAAAGCTGAGTTTGTCTGGAAAATGAACAGCTTTCCCTGTTGCTTGTTTTGGATGTTGTACTGGGGCAAAGTTCAGAGGTATCATTCTACGTTCTTTTGGCATCAGAAATTTCCACCAGTGTTTTTGCCTTTGTCCGACCCTCGCAGGCAGGCAAGCACACCCGTGGGCACGTAGGACCCCCTGTTTGCCCTCTCCCTTGGAATTGTCATGGTGCCCTTGCTACTAAATGGTTTTGTGGCAAATGGTCTGTAGGAGTTAGAGTGGGGCCATCAACCTCTTGTAAGTCACAGGTTCTGTGAGCGTGTTGATTTGTAGAGATATCTCTAAGAATTCCTGATCACCGTGGTTGCATACTGCTTACCATTACAAGTGATGCTTGTGGTCCACAGTGAGGAATACAGTACAGGACCTGTGAAACTACAGCTTATGAAATGAATCTGCCTTTTTTTAGTAAGGTTTGAATGGCGTGTGGAAGATCTGTGCTATGGTGATTGGAGGTATGAGGAGGAAGTATTTTCAAAAGCCAGTTCTTCTTTTAAATCGTCTTTGCCCCCTGTATCCAGATTGCTGAGCGGAGCCTTTGGTCCCGCTTCCCTCCTTCATCTTCCCAAGAAGAGGAAAGAATTTCCTTCCACTGTTGTACATGGGTTCAGGTAACACCAAAGCATGCACCAGAGCTAATTAGGATAACTATAAAGTGACTGCCCCTGCTTTAATACTGAAAGTGCTTGTTAAAAGCCCCTTTTCCATGCAAGGCAGCGCCTGTGTGCTTTTGCATACATAGCTGGCTTTGGAAGCTGGTATTTTACAGGTGTCCATGCGCTCCTCATTCAGACGCGCAATTTTTAGAGGGACTGATGGGGCTGACCCAGCTGTTCAGAGGCTGCTGCAGCTGCGTGCACAGTTTTGGTCTGGAAAACTTCATCTGTGTTTCACCCGAGGAGTTCAAAAGTCCATAAACTACCAGCACTGTCAAGAGGGAAGAAGAAAGTGAAGCATCTTCCTTCCCCCCATTTTTTGTGAAACTGATGCAAACCCAAACCTCCTCTTTCACCTTTCAGACGGAAATGAGTTAAAATATAAACAAATAGTGCTGTTACTGAGTCAAACAATCACCATCTACTTATTTTTCTCCAGTAGGCCTCCACTTCTGAACTATATGGACAGTATAGATATTGCACGTAGCTGCCATGTAAACATACAGATCGTGTTTTCAGTAAAACCAGAATACACTAAATTCAAAAGTGAAGTTTATTCCACGTTACTCTGCTTATGCCAGTTTACTCTGAAAGCAGAATTTAGCCCATTCTTTCTTTGACTTTTTAAAGAAGTGGAATATCTATTACCCTTTTACTAGTACTTCAAATATTACAAATAGATATAATAGCTAAAATAAGGGGGAAGTTTTGTCAGTGATTGGTTGGCGTACAAGATTTATTTTTTACAGAAAAAGAATAGCAGACAAATTGGGTGAAAGTCTTGTCTTCAACGATTTTGCTACAGAGTTGTGATTTTCACTGTTGGCTTCTGTAGTGTATGGCTCATTCTTCTTCTCGAGGTGGTGGTGGACACAGGCTTTGCTGATTGCTCTGGGCCACGGCTGGTAGCCTGCCTTGGAGCCAGCTCCAAGTTACGCAGAGCAGGAAATGCATCATCTAAATATGTAACTAAATAAAAATAATTTAGAAAAAAGCAGGACAGCAAAATGAAATGAAATCTTAAAGAGGGCATGGGAGGAGGCAGGAATGAGGATGGTCTTTTCTCAGTTCTCCTTCTCTGCAAGGTTCCTTTGGATCGTGAAACCTGATGAAGAGGATGAATATGGGAACCTTGTAGTGGTCCCCAGTGCAGCTCTTCTGTATTGGGCTACAGGTTTTAGAAAGTATCTTGCTGACAGACCTGGAGAAAATAGTAGCTTCTCGTGACTGCATAGGCTGATTGGAAAGAAGTGCCGTTTAATGGATATAATATTACAGAGCCTTAAGGATGAACCACGGTTCATCAATAGCTGAGTTTTGTCAGACAGGTACAAGTCTTCATTTTGGAGAGCAATGCTTCCGGGGCATGCAGAGAAACATCCAATTAAGATTTTAATCTGTGGGAAGCTGTATTTCCCCCATGTTGCGTGAGACCTAGATGTCACTTAAATCCCATGTATCTGCCAAAATACTTCATAGGTGGATCGAAGTAGCATCTTGGCTTCGTGGTGACGCCCTGTGCTGGGGAGGATTTCCTCCCTGAGGACATCACAAGGAAAACCTGAGGGAGCAGAAGTGTTGAGTGTCTTCATTTCACTTGGTCAGTCACTTGCCTTTCAGTAGCATCTTTTTTTCCAGGCCTTTATGCTAAATCAGGAAAAAAAAAATCCATCTTCAGCTGGTGTCTCATGGGCTGGCCCATGCAGAGCCTGTGTGCTGTAGGAATCAGAGAATCATAGAATAGAATACCAGATTGGAAGGGACCTCAAGGATCATCTGGTCTGACCTTTCTTGGCAAAAGCATGGTCTAGATAAGGTGACCCAGCACCCTGTCCAGATGAATCTTAAAAGTGTCCAATGTTGGGGAATCCACCACTTCCCTGGAGAGATTATTCCAACCGCTGATTGTTCTCATTGTGAAAAATTTTCCTCTTGTGGCCAATTGGAATCCCCCCAGGAGTAACTTGTACCCGTTACCCTTCGTCTTTTCCATATGACAGGAGTTGAACCCTCTGGGGCAGGACCGTCTCAAGCAGGGTTGTCAGCGAAGTGACGCGGGGTTTGAGCAGTTAGGTATTGAACCAGGGTTTGCTCAGCAAATGTGGCTTGGAGCCTGCAGCATGCTGCATGCGCAGACCGCTGCCGGGGACGGGACGGCTTTCCTGGTCTTGGTGGCGTAGCTGGCGTGTGGGCATGTCGCAGCAACCCCAGGCACGTGTCTCCTCTTGCCTCCGTGTTGGGAAAAAGGTTCAAGTTGCCCATCCACTTGAAAGGGGTTTGCACAAATGGTCTGAAACCAGCCGCGAGAGTTTCATTTTGGGGAAGGTTGCGATATTGGAGAAGAGATGGCTGTGAACAGGGGGAATGGGGTGGGAGAGGGGGGCAGGCCAGCGTGTCTGTGTAGCTCCAGTTTGGGATTCAGTGGGCTAGAGTGATGTGATGATTGTGGGAAGATTAGAGCAGTAAGGGCTTCAGTATCTCCGAAACTAGGAAAGAAAGAGTCTGGTGTATTGTGTTCACATTCCTGAATGAAACTATTTTACAGTGGTTCTGCTAAAAGGTTTTAGCACCAGAGAGAAAATGGGAATGTTTCAACTTTCTTTACAAGGATACTCTATTTGCATTAATTCTTTTGTGTTACATTGAAGGGAATGTCCTGGCAAAATGTCATTTGAAAGGATTATTTCAGAGTTTAAATGTGTTTTGCCAATCCCTTCTTTCCTTTCTTCACCTCCAAGAAGAGCAGGGAAATGTATGCTAAAACAAATTCTGGCTTCCTAGCTATTTAGGGACATATGGGTAAAAATTAATTCCAAAGAACTTAAGGCTTGCAGAATGGAAAACATTCGCTCTTGCAGTTCATTGGAGCTGAAGAAATTTGTTATATTTACATCTTCACTTTTCAGTTTTGGTTTGAGGTGCTAGGACACAGGTTTACAGCCTGAAAAAGGTAGACACTTGGCTTGGATGGTCATGTTTATTATACAGTCTTGTCCAGGTCTTGCTTCTCTCCTTGTCTACAACCCTTGTGAAGCTGTTTTTATTGAGATTTCGATGTATGTAAATTCTGCAAAGCAGTGATGAATTGAAAGTGAATAATAATTTAGCACTTGATTTTGAGTAGTACTCTTGACACAGTGAAATTAGACTTCTATTGCATTCTATTTTAAATATATTTTAAAAAGAAAGGAAGATAATTGACTCTTTCTCACTGAATTTTATAAATGGGTTTATAACTGTTAGTGGTTCCAAAAGGAAATAATCTTGAGTGAGGCATAACAGGATCAGCTCTATGACTTCTGGCAGAAGATAAGCAGTACTGTAAGATGTACTTTCACAGATGCTGCAGTCTGAACAAAACTTTGTCATAGGCCATTCCTAATTTCTCATCTGCTTGTGACCATATTGTGTTCTTGTTGTAATTGCTTATGAAGAGATGGAACAGTCAAGAATATTAGTAATTTCTACTGTGACTTAGCACGTAAGCTTGGTGGGGATGGAATACCAACTAACCTGTTGGCTCTGTAAACCTAAAGCTATAGTTTGGGAGCTATATATTCACAGTCAACTGGGTTTCCATTTTCTCCTTGTACCCCTGCTGATCTTGCAAAGTTGGTTGTTGGTTTTGCCACTGGCCTCTTTTGCTGTATTCTATAATCAAGGATTGAGGGCATGCTTGTGTAGCACATTTGGTTCTTAAAAAATATTTTAAGCTTGTTTCTTTATTGATGTTCCCTTCTGATAACCTTTGACCTTACAGTGGAGATGCAGCAGGGCCCAACAGCAATTCTGCTGAGAGAAGCGATAGCAGAGAACCCTTGCACTAATAAGGTCACACTGATAAGGTCCTTCAAACAGAGGTGAAGCTCCTGTCCTACCAAAAACGGTCCCCTGGTGGGTAAGCGTGCTGTTCTCACCCAAACAGAACATACACTCTACTCTGTGTGTCCGTGTTCATAAGAGGTTTTCCTTGTGGGAAGCTGCCTGAGAATTTACATCTGGTCCTGTCATTCAGGTAGGGTGTCTCATGCAGCATGGCCAGGACTCTACATTGCCAAAATAGATTACTTTGGGACTTAAAGCCAGTTGACAGAACAGTTATTTTGGATATTTTCTTTAAAAAAAAAAAAGTGTTTTCTTCTGATGCAATATATCATAATTTCCTCCCGAAAATAAGGACATCAGCACAAATACAAAGATGCAGTCTTTACTGACACAGACATGGGACTATTGGGTAATGTCCAGGAGATAGCATGCTGTCCATTTTGCATGCGATGTTTAGGAAATATTTCCTCAGCACGAGGAAAGAGAGTGAAAATGTAGCTTGGAAAGCCTGAAAACCACCCCGACAGGCTGCCGGTCCAGCAGCCACCCTGCCTAAGCACAAGGCCAAGATTTCTCGGCTCCTGGGTCAGGTCTGTGCAGAGTGGTGCTGGGATCCATAAATCAAGGTTATTCAGTAACATGGTGGCTGTTAAACTGCGTTTGCCTTTCATTCTGTGTTTATCAGAAAGAGCCATATAGAACTGAATAAACAAAAAAAATTCCTTAATTTTAGGAGCAATTATTCTCAAAAAAAAAAAAAAGGCAAACCAAAGGAAACTGCAAAATACATTTTTGTTTCCAAGGGAAACAGTAATGAGAAAGAGTTAGGTCATTGTGGGGAAAAAAAAAAATCACATAGAAAACCTTTTTTAGCAAGGACGTGGAAACAGAGCTTATCTTTTTGGGCAGCTTTGCCTAATAGATAAGGCCCTGGAGTGAAAGCGGGTTCAAATCCCAGCTCTGCTGGAGATTTTTGTAAACTTAGACCTACCAGTTTGTGCCCTTGTAATTTCTTTTTGCAAAGATAATACAGTTTGTCCTCTTGAGAAGTGTTTAGAGTAAAGATGAGGTGTTTGTGTGGCCCCCTGGTATGGTACAGTGCTAGTACCCACCTATGGAGGTACAGGATTTGAGGGTTGCAGTTGTGCTTGACAGGTTGTCCTGCTCGCTTTTATGTCCTGACTGAGATATCAATTTATTTTTCACCCTCCCTTAAGGAGACTGTTGTTACCAATCAATGGCAGTGCTCTCAGAGACCCTGTATGGTGTAAAATGCCTCCCCTCCTTACCCCCAACTTCAGAGAAACAAAGTGGCTGTATTGGTCACTTCAGTACCTTTGAGCCAAGGCCTAGACGCTAATTTATTAAGCCTTGTAGCAGGTTTTTGGAGCGTCTAAGCATTATCCCAGCTTTTCAGGTAGTGAATGAAGCATGGGGAGGTTGACTGGCATGCTCAGGATTATACAGCCATGTGCACAGCTGACTGCAACCCCAAACCCAGTCTCTTTGGTATTCCTTCCTCTGTCTGATGACAAGATTTAACGTAGTTCATGCTACTGAACCCAGCCTATAAGGGCTGGGTCAGCATTAGAATAAGGATTATCAAGAGCTGGAGAATTGGAAGAGATACTGAGGCATTACTCTCTGAATCAGGTGTCTTCAAGACCACAGAAAATGAAATCCTGTGTGCTTGGTGTTAAAAAACCTAGACTCGCTAACCCAGTGCTGAGCCAAACCCAAAGTGATGACTAGCAACGCTTGCTTGTTTTTCAGTTTTCAATATAATGCTGCAGTCTTTGTTTCCTCTTTTTCTGTTATGCAGTGTTTTCTGTAAGCTGCAGAACAGCTATAGTGTTATGGCACTGCGATGGCAGAAATCTGCATGCTGACAGTGTCACGGGTACAAGTCCTTGAAGTCCATGGCAATGTTGGGAGATACAGTGGAGAACATCTGTTAGAAAAAGGCCAGGCACATGCTGGTGGACCTAACTTGTTACCACAACTGTAAACCATGGGAGGGTAAAAACAATTGAATGAGAATGTCTAAGCTTTTGTAAAGCCCATTTAAATTCAGCATCTAATGAATTTTCACAGGAGCGAGCCCAAAGAAATGCAACACCTCAAAGCCTTCAGTTAAAACGAAAGTGTCTTTAAGACTTATATTTCAATATCCCACTGGGGTAAACCAGATTTCTTGTATCTTAGAGCGCTAAGGTAAAAATTAACTGAGAAACCCAATGCTGCTCCCCTATCCCCAAAATCTTCTAGGCCTACTTTAAATCTCCTAAAAGAGCAGAGAAGTATAGGCAATCTATTGGAAAAAAAACCCAAACAGTTGCTAGAAAAATAAACTTCATTTCCAGGTATCTTTAAGGTGGTCATTGGGTCCACCAGTATTTGTAGTATCAGAAGCACCTGCCACAGGGTTATCACGGACCCTGCAGCCCCACATTCACTTCATGCATATCTGCTTAACAAGCTGGAAACCTTTAAAGGGTGCCCAGGTTTCTCCTGGAGTTTTAACTGTGGTAAATCAAAGCCAAGCAGAGGCTTTTTGAGCCTTCTGTTTCAGCATCTTTTAATTTTCAAATGGTGGTGCTAGATTGTTGATAGTTATTTTTTGCTGATAGAATATTTTTTTAAGTGTAATCATTGATAATTAGTTTCTAAGTGAGAGAAGTAGTTGAAATCTGCCTGTTCTGAAGAGAAGAGGGAAAGTATTGTGGGTTCATCTATCAGTGAAAACCATCGAAAATGGATGTAATTCCATTTAAGAGCCTGTTAACTCCTTGGTTAACCATCACAGTCCCAAACAAAACGTGACCACAACATGTGTGTTTATATTGGTCACAGCTTTTGATATCATCAGAGTATGGAAAAAATATTTCATATTGACCCTTGTGCAAAAGCCAGTGGTTAAGTTGCAGGCAACTTCAAAATGCAGTTACTCCCTACATAAAAAATGTACAGTGGAAAATAGCAGCTCAACCATGTGGAGAAATAAAGCCAGAAGAGACTATATTTTCAGTAGCAATTTAGTGCATGATTGATCTTACTGATAGCAGTGGTATAGTGTTCATAGCTGAGTAAGCCCACCAGCAACAACTTGCTTGTAGTGTGTGTGTTGGAAAAATGCAAAGAAAATAAATTAAGTTTTAAGTAAAATTTACATTTGTATTAGAAAATCAACACGTTAGAGTTTAGCATGCTTAACATTTTATGAAAGCTAACTCCCTTTCCAAAATTGCTCTGTTTATGTGTTTGCTTTGCTGTTTCCTTTGACTCTCTTCTGTGTCTGTTTGTCTTGATATCTCTTGTATATTGTTTTTTTAAGATTACCACCTGAAAGGCAAAACCAACGATTTCAGATGCAGTTAACTTTGCCCTTGTGTGTTTATTTTCTTACTAAATTCCTTATAATGCTTTCTCCCTTCCCACCAACCTCTCTGATAAGACAGCTGATAAACTCATGCATCATTTTTACCTGGGGGTGTCCCAAAGCAGTTGTCGCCTGCCTGGGTTATGCGGACAAGAAACCATTTACAGGAGCAAAGGCAGAGCATGAAGTGGTGTGAAAGACTGGTCACACCTACGAAAACATAGTGCCTCTGTGGTGGGGACAGCTCTGAAGGGGCATGGTTTTGCTCTAGTCATGCTTTGTGGTTGAGTTCTGACTTTGGTGTTTGAGAGCACAAGCTCGTTCTCCCTGATGATGTCTTTTACCCTGTGGAAATTAGAATACGAAAGCTGTCAAAACCACGTGGCAGTGGGTGAGAGAGATTTCCCTTCTCGCCCTGACCTCTCTTTTACAATAACTGCACTTTCACATATGCTTCTGGACAGCCACGGTAGTTGTAAGGATGGTATTCAGAAAAGGTCTGGCAGAGGTGGGCAGCCTCAATGGACGCCTTCACTTTTCCAGCTCTCCCTTGAGTGCTTCCCTTTGTAATGAGGGGGGCTCAGAGTAACAGGCATCCTTGAGCACTGTAAAATCAGCATCTTTGTATCGGTTTGCCCTTTTTCCAGTGCACAGCATTTTTGCCATCCAAAACAGAGCAGTGGCTCTTACCTTCCTTCCCATCCCCTGCAAAGAGGAGATTTGAGAACAGTTCTGGTAATAGCACTGAGCCCTGCACTGAGGTAGCAATGATCCACTGTCATGGCCAGCAGCGACCCTTTCCCTCAAGCTCCTCACACTGCTCTGGTGCTTCTGTGCTCCTTGTCTACAGACCTTCAGAAATGAGGCCACTGAGCTAAATTTCACGTCCTAGCTGTTGGCACCTGTTTGCAAACCTTAACATGGTCTGGCAGGTTGATGTCTGCAAAATCTGGCTTCTCTTTTGGTTTATCAGGGGTTCTGTTTGGCTGAAGGCATGCTGGCATCTCTTCCTCCCTGTTTGGGCTTTTGTGTGCCACTGAGACTTGGTACATGTTGCTGCAGCCTTTTAAGATGCTACTGCTGTCAGCTGTTTATAGCTCTGCTGGAAGATTGGCATGTAGCAGAGTTGGTGAACCCATTGTGTGCACCAGTATGTCAGCTGGGCTTCTGGGTTATTGTCCTAAATATTAGTGTAACCTGCTAGTAAAAATAAGTTTGGCCCCAAATCCAGACAGTAGGATGGAGAGGCTAAGGCGCAGCATGCCTTCCCTTCTGCTGGGAGTGTGTGCATGTTCAGGTGTGGAGTTTGGCTCAGCTCTGAAGCTCCTAGAAAAAGAGGTCCTGCTGCCTTGTAGGTCTTCATGGGATCTGGCAGAGGTGCGACTGAGCAAGCTGCAGCCTTCATGAGCAACTCAGATGGACTGAGCTCTTCCTAAGCAATGTGACTGGTACGACCCTGATCTGCAGCTGGGGTATGGCAGGCAACGAGGACAGAAAGTGTTCAGGTCGCTGGGTGGAGGATATACTTGAGCCTGATCCTTATTTGTAAGTACAACACAAATTCAAAGGCTGAAATAATAATGACAATATCTTGGAGCACAGAATGGACCCAGTGTTATTTAGATCCAGACAGCCTTAACGTTGAAACAACCTTCTGTATTTTCCCCATTTGGTTATATCCAGATACTGTTTATCTTACTAAACTTTAGTTTTGATGTGTTTTATGCCAGGGCTAGGGGTTTTTTTGAGTGTCTACAGTAGTTGTGCAGGGATCTCTAGATTAATAACACTGCTTCAGTATTTGCATAAGGGCCTTATATATTTCAGTTCCACTTGGGAGGACGTAGATATCTAGCTTTTGAGCATGTATTAAAATATCATTGTGGGTTATAAATTGATGTTATAGGCTGTTCACGTAGTGCCTTAAGAAGATTTGCATGCCCTAGACTGATAAATAAAATGAGTGATCATGTTTTGAGTAATTTCAGGCTCTCTATCTTACTGTTGTTCCTTTGCGGAAGGGCAGACCTGATGTTGCATGTTGGATTTTGCTTGCATGGTGTGTGCAGCTAATCTTGTTTCATAATAACTTACTTTAGAGCCATTTTATTATGAGGTGTTATCTTGTGGCCTGGAAACAGCAGGTTGTTGCAGCTTAGTTAGCTCAGTGGCAGTAGTTCTTCAAGACAGCGCTCTCAGGTTGAAAGTCCATGGTTTGCACAATGGGCTTTAGGTTGTGTTCAGTTCTTTTTGTGTTATTTCCTCTCCCTTTTACTCATTCATGACTGCCATATCATTTTTGCTCTGTGAAGAAGAAAGTGAGTTATTTCCTTTGGGAGGTATCCTCCTGTGCATAAAGAAGTGGCTTTGAGTATTTTTGTTTCCTGCTGCTACACTTCCATCACTAGATCACCTCCTGTTCTGATTATACAGTCTCTGTTTTCAAATGTGCCAAACAGGGCAGTGGTGAGTGGTACAGGATATTATAGGACATGCTCATATATGCCTGTTCTGGTGTATAAAGTAGACTTAAAGCTGCTGCATCTGGCTGACAGACCTGGGTGAGTGGTGGTTGTGTTCCACTGGCATGTCACAAAAGTAGGGTGCCCTGGTGTGTGCTACTTCCATCAGAAATTTCTTCCAGTATCCGTATACAAGATGTGCCAAGATCAGTACATGAAAGTCTGTAACATCTCTGTCTGAGATGTACGAAGCACCTGCTATTAAAGAGTAGTTTGTATTGCTCTGAATTAGTCTTCTGAAATGTGAACACCTCATCCAGGATGGATAACCAAGCTCCTCTTCTAGGCAGTGAAAAGAGAGAGCAGCTCCAGAGGGTGGTCGTGTGCTCCTCAGGTTGATATCCATATGGTTTACACCCATGTTGCTGTGGCCACGGATAGATGGAATAAACTGGGTTTTCGGGAAGCACATCCCTTTCTCACAGAATCACAGAATCACAGAGGTTGGAAAAGACCTGTAAAATCACCAAGTCCAACCATCAACTAACAGCACCATGCCCATTAAGCCATGTCCCACAATGCCTCATCCACACGTTCCTTGAATACCTCCAGGGAGGGTGACTCCACCACCTCCCTGGGCAGCTTATTCCAGTGTCTCACCACTCTCTCAGTAAAGAAATTTTTCCTAATATCCAGTCTAAACCTCCCCTGGTGCAACTTGAGGCCATTTCCTCTCGTTCTATCACTCGTAACTTGGGAGAAGAGACCAACACCCACCTCTCTGCAACCCCCTTTCAGGTAGTTGTAGGGAGCGATAAGGTCTCCCCTCAGCCTCCTCTTCTCCAGACTGAACAACCCCAGCTCCCTCAGCCGCTCCTCATAAGACTTGTGCTCCAGACCCCTCACCAGCTTCATCGCCCTTCTCTGGACACGCTCCAGCACCTCAATGTCTTTCTTGGAGTGAGGGGCCCAAAACTGAACACAGTATTCGAGGTGCGGCCTCACCAGAGCCGAGTACAGGGGCACAATCACCTCCCTACTCCTGCTGGCCACACCATTTCTGATACAGGCCAGGATGCCGTTGGCCTTCTTGGCCACCTGGGCACACTGCTGGCTCATCTTCAGCTGGCTGTCAGTCAAACCCAGGACCTCACACATTCTCGTGACTCTGAGAGCCTGTATAGCTGACTTATAGTGCCTGGCTTTCAGATGGCTGAAGTTTGGTGTCAGGAGACCCATCCTAAATGTCTCAGTCCAGCAGTGGATCCCTAATGAAGTTCCAGAACTTTACTTAACAGCTTTGTCTCTCATCATACTATTTTCAAGTATAAGCTGTGGATATTGTGGTTGTAATTGTGTTTTATTTTGAGCCAATTTTAAGTACTGTTCCTTTTGCCCAGCCTAGTTGCATTTGCCCTGTTCAGCGGAGCTTTTCTTAGAGAAGCACATCTAGAATGTGTGGAGCTTCTCAGCAAACGAACAGAAGGAGATTCCTGAAACGTCTGTTGTGACGGGAAAGAGGAGCATTTTCTGTGAAGAATGTAGCAAAAATTAACAGACCTAAAGCAAATTACCATCTGAAATATGCTGCTTTTGGGAGGTTTCAAAAGACCAAAAGAGATCATGGAAAACAAATCATTCTGCTAATGTAGGACACAGCTTAGTCCATGAAAGTTATTAGTTTTTGGAAACTTTTTGTAATCATGTCAAACTCCTTACTAAACCATCTGGACCTTTTTTCCTTTCTTGGCTTGGTTAGTATGTGTAGCCTCTTTTATTTGGCGTGAATAGCATGGGGGGCGAAAGAAAAGACTTACTCCAGAGAAGGCAAAGGAGACCTTTTCCAAAGATAAATTTCATGAAGAGATCATGGGAGACAGAGTTTTGCCCTACTTTGGGAAATTGCAGAATCTCAAGGAGCTGATGTGGCAAGTAGCAAAGGAGCAAGAAACAGTCACGCTAAATCTGATGCAGGTGCAAGGAGAAAGCTGAACTTTGCCCAGAGAGTCATTCCTATGAGTCATATGTATGTGCCTCCTAGCAGCCTGAACGAAAGAACTTTTAAAATTCTATTATCTAATTAAGATAACAAGGCATTTGAGGAAGGATATTTCCCATCTGGATGATTTTATTGGATCGGCTAAATTGTATGACTTTGTTAGCTCTAGTCTGCTTCGATGGAAAGCTACAGCTGGTGGAAGAAGATGGAAGAGGTGGCCTGGAATGAGCTCCAAATTGCAAAATTCAAATCCAGATCTCTTGCACCTCTGAAATTACAGGAGTCTGGGCACAAGTCTGATCAAGGTGTTTTGCTTATTTGAAAGTGTGTCTTTCTTTTTCCTCCAGTGTTGTTGACTTGTTTGAGATTCATCTCGCTTTGAAGTGGCCGGGCTCTCTTCTGCAGTTGTCGAATTTCAGGGTAAGAATAATGGAGGGGAAGTTACTGTGTCTTGAGCATATATGGATCAAAGACATATGTATGTGAGTGTATGTGTTCTTCATTTTTCCCTGAGGAGAAGTCAGATTTCATGTCACATGGCATGGGAGTGGGGAAGAGGTACTGCTCGGGGATGAGAGGCAGTGTGTATGTATCAATATGCCCATATATATAGTGACAAATGCATTCAATGTGCCTGTCAGAATAGACTCTTCTCCCTGAGATTAGAGGGCAGCTGCCTGCTGCTGACTTGAGAGGTGTTTATGAGCAAATAAATCTTTGTCGTCTTTCCATCTGCTAATGTGGATGTGCTAAATCAGTGGGAAGAAGTAGGAGGATGGAGCAGGAGCCTACCTGCCAATGACAGTGTTTCGCCCAGATCCTTTTCTCTTCAAAAAGCTACCATCACAACTGTTTTTCTTACCACTTCTAAAATGTTGTTAAAGTACCCGGAAAGGGAAGAGTTGTATTTTTAGATCCTGAGTCAAAGTATGATCTATGTAGAATATTTTAAAGTAATAAAAGTAGCATGGTCCTACACACCAATGGAAAGGCAAACACACTTGCCAAGGAGGCTTTTCCCTTATTTGTCCTGTGGTTTGTGGTCTGCTAACTAGGTCAGTTGGTTTATTTGAACTCTACACAGATTTGTTAAAGTGTATACTTACAAAAGAAGAAAGCATGGCCATCTCCCTGCAACAAGATGGCAGTTCTGAGTCAGATGTTGTTCTTTCCTGATTCCTGATTGTATTTTTACAAGGCGACGTGATGCATGGTGGTTCCCTTTATAGAAACGTGTGTTACTTTTGATAAATGCCAGAAATCAGGTGTAGAAGACTGGACATTAAAATTTTCACAAGTTTGCAACTGTTTGTGGATGGAATGCGTGTCGTTGCTTTCAGTCAGAGAGACAATGGATATTTAATTTATAAGACATTATTCCAATTAAAATGCTTCTTGTTTTGCTTTTCCTTTTATATTGGAAAATGCAAAGCCTGTTCTGTAAAAGTTCCCCACGGCTACTTCAGCACAAATACATCTATAGGTTTTCCTTCTTCATAGCTCCTCACCACTAATTATAAATCCCTGGATCACCAGTGTTTGACGCTAGCTGCAGTTAAGAGTTTATCTGCATTATTCTGAAACTTCTTTTTTTTCCCCAAGGTCTAAACTGGCCATGTCTTCATCAGTTTAGGTGCAAAAAGAAAACTTATAGTCACTAGCTAGGTCTCTTTTTAAGCTGAGGACCAGGGGCTGTGGTCTGACTACATTCTCTCACTCCTTTTTTACCACTACATCTAAACCAAAAATTGGTGCATTCTTGCCGACAGGCAAATTTAATTCCTTGGCGTTCCACAACGTTCCTTCCTCCCACTGCCGGCTGTTCAGAAAGTATCCTGCTATTCAGGATGTTCATGCTATAATGTTCGTGTTATATGGTCCTTAGCTGTGTTACTAATTTCCCACAATCTCTTAAGGACCAATATTGTCTGATTTGGGATGCATTGCTTTAAACATTAAGTAACCATTCACTCCAGGGCTGCACAAGAGGGAAAGTGCCATGCCCAGTGGTTAGGGTTTATAGGATTGATACTTTTCTGTCAGTGCAAAGGTTTGAAAGTTCCTTTTGTGCATTTATTGTGCTTCATATTTTACTATTTGAATCCCTCTGTTATTCTTAAAAACACATGAACAATTTCTCTTATGCTAATTAAAAACATATTACATGGTTTTAGACCAAGCCAACTGATGCAAGCTTTTTTAAATTGAATATTTTAAAAATTATTTTCAGCTGTTTGCAGGAAAGAAAATGGGTAAAAAGGAACTATTCTTGTTGCTTGTTTTCCCTCTCATAACTTTGACTACAGATTTTTAAGTTGGTTTTTTTTTAAGGAAAAAAATCTAGTTTTGTCTTGTTACAAAAGATTAGTCTGTTGTAATTACTAGCCAGAAGTTTGTACAGCAAAGATGTTAACCCATGAGATAATCTGTTTGGAGATGCTGGAAAGGAATTTGTCTTGTTCTACATCTTCTAGAAAGTAAAGACAGTAGTGAGCATTGTTTGGTGCCTCTTAATTTTTTTTCATGGTCATTAATTTAACCTTAATTCTTTTATCTTCTGTTGGTACCTTTAAGATGGATTTTAATGTACCATTTTGATACATTTTTTAAAAAAACACCAAATTTTGTAGTGTTGGTGGTAAATTGCAGATAGGCTGTTAAATAGAAACGCATAATCATTTTTTTGCTCTGTGGCTGGTTTGGTTTTCTGATTACGGTAGTGCCAAATGCCGAAGTTGATGGAAGTTTAAAGTTCTTGTCACCCCTCAGCCCTTGAGGAATGTGAATTTATACTCAAACTGTGCCATATATCCTTGTTTCAAATGAATTTCTGGAGTGCAAATTTTTCTAGGCTTGAGTCTCTTCTGGCTTTCTGAGGGTTCAGCCCTGAGTGAAGTGACGGTGACAAAATCCATCCTCTGGGGTTGGGGGTGGGAAGGAGCGTGGACTCCTTGTGCAATGAAAAGGAATTCAGTGAGAGGTTCCGATTTCTCTCCAAAGAGTTTGTTACATTTCCTAGCAAAGGCCAGATACTTGTTCCTAAAAACTGTTAATTGGATTGAATATGCTTGCAAACCGTCATGGGGATAGTAACAAAGAACTGGTGGAGCGGATGGACAATGCCTTGTTCTAAGCTTCAGGATAGATGACAGTCCCATGCTCATTATGAACTGATGGGGTGTTTCTCCACAGTTAAGGTTGCAACTAGTTTCCCATTGTATTTTGTTTTGTCAGGTTATTGGATTCGAAGATGTCTTTTGTCAGCTAACTTCATTTTTAACAAAGCTTTTCTTGTGTGTTTTCAGTGCTAATTGAGGTCCATCAGTGGCTATATGATTTAATGGTATTAATAGGAATCTATGAGCACAAACAAAACAGAATGCTATAAATCACAGCATGTGCAGAGAAATGTAATTCTCTTTCTGTGGAGAGGAGAAGAGGAAAATTACTGAGCTGTATTATATTGCATACCCTGCAGGTCATCCAAAGAACTGGGATTTCAGATTTATCCACTTTTGTAGAATAATGTCACATAAACAGAGTAAAGTATAAATATCAGCGACTTCTTTGTTTCCTTTGTGTGGCCATAACCAGTGCTGTTGTTGTCAGGGAGTTACAACTGCTTACCATGCTTCCGCATGCTCACACACAGGTATACTGACAGTAATTTAGTTGAGCACATTTGATGGCAAGTATTGTTGTAAAATAATTGAAGATAAGTTGTTTTTCAACTGTCCACCTGCCTGTGATTCTGGTAACCAAGGTAACTTGTCCATGATATTATATGGAGATGCCTTACTTTTATTGGGACAACCTACTTTTTATTTCATTGTCAAGTAGGTGGCAACTGTGCAGAAATTTTTACATGAAGATGGTGAGAAATGCTGTGCAATTACTGGTCTTGCTGGGGCTTATGGAATATTGTTCTGTAATCTGTTTTTCAACATGCTATATTTTAGTGTATGGACTATAAAATTGATCTTTTTCTTCTTTTGCTAGCAAGACAAGTTTTAAATTTAAAAAAGAAATGCAGCAAACATATTCACAGCCATATGCCAGTAATGATTGCAGTTGAATAGCTGTTATTTCCCATCTTTTCTCTTTTGACCTTGTTAGCTAGAAAATCTAGGATGTCATCTCAGACTAATTGTACTGCTGGAGTGTATGCATTTTACCTGGCTGAGGGATGTCTTTTGATCTACATAGAGATTTAATTATCAATATATCTCTTGACAGCATTTCAAGAATGGTAGAGAACAGAACAAGTGTGCTATTTTTCAAGCTGTCGTTGACATCTTCAAAGTCCATAGGATGTTGACAATGCATAATATTATATAAAATTCCATGGTGTGATATTGAGAGCTACTATCAAGACTCAGAATAAGAAAAAAAAAAATTTGCAGAAGGAAGGAAAGAAGCTGTGGTTGGCAGGTTATTTCTTCTTGGAATAATGTGTCAAGAAATGTGTATTTTATTGCTGCTCTTTGCATCCTCCTGTTACCTTGTATGCAGAACTACCTACTGTGTCATGTGTGTTACCCCTTCCCGAAGGGGTAAAACATGCCTTGTGCAAAGATCAGTTGCTGAGACTGGTAAGCCGCTAACCCATGTTAGTCCACGTGCTGTTTCGTGCTCTATGCTCGGGATTTATGGAAAAGGAAGGCAATTAGTTGCTCTAATGGGAAGCATGCAGAGAGTAGCCAGTGTGGGGTGGATGCAACCAAATGTCTACAGAACAGAGCAGTTCTGGCTGCTGACTGGGATCAGCTCCGAAGAGCATAGAGGAGGTGAGCAGGGCTTTCTTTTTCAAAAAAAAAACAACCAAAAACCAAAAACAAACAAAGAACACTTTACCTTCAAGTAGATTGCAAGTTGTTTCCTTGGGTAGGTATTTGTAGTAGGAAGAAGTGAAATTTCATATTAATGACATTATAAATTAAAATTTGGAATACTTGGGATGGGGGGGTGGGGAAGAAACAAGTTAAAAAAACACCAACAAAATAAACTAGGGCATTTCTAGTTACAAATGCAAAACCAGAACCTAACATTTGAAAACAAAAGAATCACAATTGCACTCGCTTAAGTGCTCTTATCCTTTGGTATGTTGTAATGCCACATGTACAGTCCTTTAAACAAAATACAATAAACCTTCTGCCTTGTTTCTTTTGTTCCAATAATGTTGTAAACTATTTAGGATTAACATTTCTAATCTGGTACTACTTCCTGGACTGAAGTGTAAAGTGTACATGTGTGTTTACTGTCATTCCTTGTTACTTAAATGCAAGCGGCAGTCGTGAGTTGTTGGCATGCAGCTCTGCCTTGCTCATGCTGCCTTGGTGCGGACAGGAACGTCCTCTGCTTCAGTTGCAAATATTTCAGTTTTACACCACAAAAGCATAACCCATTTTTTTCACTAAAATGCTTTGATATGGTAATGATCAAAATATGGTGTGATTTCAAATGAGGTATACAAACTTTCTTGTTCTTGGCATGAAAATATTACTCTCTGGAAACACCTTCTGTGTCAAATGATGGATATGTTCCTGTGATTTATGTAAGTGATTGTCAGGAGGTTTTGTGGCTCATCCAATTTTAGCAGTCAAGTACTCTTTCCTTGTCACTTATGGCATACTTGATGAATTTTCATGATTAGCTAACGTGCTTTGTAATTGTCAAAACTTTGCAATAGTATTCCTTAGAAATACTGAGAAGGGGGAAGTCAGCTCTACCTCCCAGTTTTTCTGTACAGCCACTCATTTTTTTCAGCTCTCTTTTATTTACCCTGCCTGGTAGCCTTTTGCAAACCTCTCAGTTTGCTTTGGTTAACTCTCTCTCAGATTCATGCTTTGTTTGTCTGTTCTCTAGTGAACAACTCTGCTACTCTTGACGCGGGTGCAGTAATACCTTAGTGCAGGAATACTCCAATTGTATTTAACGGGACTGTTTTGGTAGTAAGACACTGTGCTGCTGAGAATATGACACTGGTATTTTCCATCCCTTGTTTTATCACTTGGGTTTTCTAGAGAAATGCTGATAAAAGTATTTTTTCCCCCTACACACAACCTTTCCAGATGCCCTTGGCCTCCATTTTGAGTTGGCATGCACCTTGTTGCCTTGCTGTCCCCGTCATTAGTGCGGACGCTCCAGAGACCTGTCGAGTACGTCCTTCCTCTCACGAGAGAGATGGAGTTGTTTATGGTGCTTTTTATAAATCTTTAAATCTGCGATTCAGTAATTTCTGGCTTCGTGACTGGTGAGGCCCGTAATGGCCAACCTCTGCCCCGCGTGGCACGGTGCTGGGGAAGGACCCCACCATTACAGGCGGCGAGGCCAGCACCTCCTTGCTGCTCTCTTGCCCCCCCGTCACTTATCTGTCTGCCATGTCTGGCGGTAATTACAGTGCGGGAAACCAGGCAGGAAGGGAAAATCCGAAGGACCCTCCAGCGCTCTGGGGAAAGGCACAGAGGGCACAGCACGGTTCCTCTGGCTGGCTTCAGGGCCAGCACTGGCCCGGGGGCGGGCGGCCATGGCGGTGCATGATGTGCGCCTGTTGTTCCATGTCTCTGGGGAGAGGAGGGCCCCAGCTCATGCCAGCGGTGCGAGGGGTGCTCCTCCCTCTGAGGTGAAGAAACCTCTGTGCCTACTCCTTAAGCAAAGCCCCCTCCGAGAGTGCAGGATTACCCCTAGAAGGCAGAGTGATCCAGTTTATCTGTTGTGTCCCCCGGGCTGGCCAGGCGTGCCTGCCGCGTACCCTGGGCGTCCCTCCCCAGCACTGGGTGAGCGGGGGCCATCATCCCTCTGCCTGGCTCTGACGACTGCCGTGCGTTAACCAGGCTGTCACTCAGAGCGCCTGCAGGCAGATATTTAGAGATCCCTGTTTGATACATGACTCGCGTTTGAGGCGAGAATACATAAACGGCACTCTGTAAGGCTCTTGGGGTGTATTTTAGCAGTCGTTTTCCCTCCTACCTTCCATTTCAAACCTTTCTGTGAACTCGAATCCTCCCGTTAATTTGCCTGAAGGAAATGCGAGTCCACTATTCTTGTATCTCATTATTGACTCCTTGTTGCAGCAGGAGCGGTTTATCTTCTGGAGGCAGCGGCTCCGGGTGCCTGGGGGAGGATGTGGACGTGAGACCAAGCAGTGAACGCTGCCGTCATAAGGTGTTTGACGTGGGCCCTTGTATGTGGCAGGGACACCAAGAAGTTATCGACGGTAGCAATTGGTGCAGCGTTGCTTGTTGCTAAAATAAGTGTTACGGGGTTTTCATCTCTTTTGCTTTTTCTTTTTCTGGGTAAAGTTTTGGAATTGAAGCCTTTGTCCTTGAAAAGTCCCCACAAAAATAAAATCTCTCTGAGATGAGAAACCGGTGGATGTGCTTTCTGAATTGCTTACATAAATAACTAGAAAACTCATTTTCTTGTCTCCTCAAAGTATCATAGCTCAGTATATCAGATGTGGTGCAGTGTTCCAGGCTTTCCCCCGGGGCCGTGCAAAGGCCGGTGTGTAATTACGCCAGTCCGTGTGCAGGAAAGTTGTGATGGTGAGACCTATTAAAACTTTTTGTGAGTGAGAGAGAATATTTCTTCTACTGGGTTCTCCACTACTTCTCCCTCTCTGCAAAGTTTAGTCTGCTTCTCTGCAACTTCTTCCCCAAAAAACACTGGATGTCTTCACTGGGAAGCTGGCACCTTTGAAATCTAGAGCCACCAAAGCCCATGAATCTCATGGTGAAGTCGCTTGCTCTCTGGCAAAGGGGCCCTAAAATGTTTTTAAAACTTTGAAAATGAATATTCAGAATGAAATTTGAAAATGAATGTTCATAGTGGAAGTTTCTCAGCACTGCTATTACTAGATGACTGCTGATTAAATGCTTTGACATTTTTACTGGTGGTTTAAGCAGGGATGAATTTGTGCCAGAGCTGGCTCCTTCTGAAAATCCGACCCAGCTGTAGATATGACATTATAGGAGACATAATGTAAAAGTGAAGAGGCATGGGGAGTATTTTAAAGAATGCAAAGCAAATACTAGTGAACAAATTGTAAAAGCTTTCTAAAATCCCATAAACTGAACCTTGCTTTTGATGCACCTTACTGCAGATGTCATTTTAAAAGCTGTCATCTTAGCAAAGGAAGGAGCAAAGCCTCCTCCCTGTAGGTGAGTTCAGCATCTGAAGTGGTTTGAGAAGAACTTGAAATTAAAAAAATAAAAATTAAAGAGGATTTATCATTTTTCTATTTAAAGGCTTGGCTGCATTAATAAAGTGCTCTGACAGCTCTGTAGCACATAGTAGACACCCACTGACATGTGTACCCATGCACTGCATCAAAGCCTTTGTTTTTCCCTGCCCGTGAGCCCCTCCAAGGCTAGGAGGCGAGGACGGGCTCCCTGATGCAGGCATCCGTCACCTTGGCATTTAGGCAGGTCACTCGGTGTGGTGAGACTTCAGAGGGAGCTTTCTGGTTGCCTCTGCATTCCTGGATAATTCCTAAAAGGACCACTACCCCGAGCAATTGATCACAGAGCTGCCATCGAGCAAATTCCTGGATGACACCCGGTGTTGGGTTCCCCTCTGCGTTTCCTCTTTCTGCCCCAGCACGAAGGTGTCCGGGACTGCACCTGCGCGAGCAAGCTGAGCTCCGTCTGCAGCCGGTCCCTCCAGGCCAGGGGGCACGGGTGACCCGTGGCTGTCATGTGGCTCATTGCTATAACACAGAGCTGACAGTAATATTGACGAGCGGCGGTTGCGTCGAGCTGGAATAGCTGAGATGGGTAATATTTATGGCTGCGTTAAACCCCACAGCCTGAAGCAGCCTGGCCACTCTGCTCTCCGTGCTGCATTTCCACCTGCTTCGGGTGTGTTTCCAGCAGTGCATTTCCGATGCATTAGTGTGTGTGTGTACATGTGTGTGTGTGCACATATTAATCTCCAAAGTGGTCATTTCCAGTGGAGTCTTAATCTCCAGTTTCCTTTGTAAGGATCTGTCTGTCTGGAGAGTAAATTCGAGCCTTTCTTCTGGCGGGTCACATGCAGGGCAGCCAGCCAGTGTGGATTTTCCTAGTCCTGCTATGCAGGTGACCTAAATCTTTTTACCTGACTGGGTTTTCCTTCTCAGCAGTGACACATCTGTGATCCTTCCCTCCTCAAGCCTAGATTTCTCTCTTGAACAGACGTTACCAAATTTGTCTGTGTAGTAGCTTTTGCATTTTTATGCAGGACGTGTTCCGTGGCCCGGACCTTATAGCTCCTCAAGGACTGAGCTGAGATCAGCAGTTCTATGTTTATTTGTTGTCCTCCCTCCAGCTAAGCACTGCAAATGGTGTTTAATCTACAGCTGTTACTCCACTTGGCTGTCTCTGTTCTCATCCCATTCCTTACTGAGTTTGATCTTGTATTATATGAATTGCAGTGTATATTAAAATATCTTAAGTGCTTTACGCTGGCAAACACTGCATTATGGGCCGTGACCATACGGGAACTCGGAAGTTTCCCTGAATGTCCGTAATGGTGAAATTGGCCCTGGAGTATGGATTTGCCTGTCATGGCCACCACAGCAGCTGGTAAAACTCTTGTGTAAAATTTCTTGAAGATGATAGCATTGTGAAGGGTAGGGCTGTTACAAAATACTCTTTTTCTCAATTACATGATACAAAGTGAGATTAAAGCTAAGTGAAATTTCTGGCCAGTAAAAGAAAAATGTCGATCACGAAAAAATCAGTGAACAGCTTTTAAAAGCAAGGTTCATTGCTGGAAAATCTGGATAATCAAAGTCAGTTAGTGCTTATGAAAGAAATAAATTAGATTTTTGTAATGAAGATGAAATTAATTTGATTTTTCTAATGCTTACAAAGTCAGCTTCCTAAATGATACTAATCGACATTGCATAGGAAAATCACTCAGTTTTCCCAGTAACTAGAGCAGCTGTGACCTAGGCCATGGCACCAAGGTCTTGCAGTTAGGGGACCTGGTAAGAGATGGGATACAAAGAAAGATGAGGACAGTGCTGTGCTCTTCTAGATGAGATCTTAAGTGCTTTGTTGGGAGACGAGCTTGAAGGAGTGAGATACCTTCTTCTGAGAATACTTGTAAATAGTATCCGGGGTTTAACGATAATTATAGTTCCTCCCCTTCCCTCACTTTCTGTTATCTCTGAGTTATTTACCTGTGTGCAGGTGTAGAGGGCTGATGTAAAAGCTGTGATGCACACAACTCAGTGTCCATATTTTGAACAACTGTTGGGTTCAAAAAGTAGCATTTTTGTTTCCTGTTTATTGATTCAGCTGGCTTGAAGGAATCTTCTGGATTTCTTTTTCACTAAAGCATTTTTTTTTCTCCTGGATATGTTGATAAGGTCTGTTAAAGTGACATTGTCTTGTCTTCAGAAGAAGTTTTGAATTCTGTCCTTCCATGTGCTTTTCAACATCTGTCTTTTGATCCTCACTTACAAACTCCTCCTGGCTAACAGGATGGTGTCACCTGGATTCGGCCTGGGGATCCTTGCATATGAAAGGTTCCTTGATGGGTCCCTTGCTGGGCAGAGTCAATGTACCTTAGGACTTCTCCAGGTGGAGCAGCCAGGAAAGCTGGAGGCAAATCAGCATCCCTCAGTGAAGTCAAAGCACATGCATTAAAATGTGAATGGTTTCATCCAGGTGTGAAATGGCCTTAAGAAGTACTGGCAGAGAAGGAAGTGTTGGGAATTTGGTTTCACATTTTGGAGTGTTGTCAGCTTGTGACTTTTAGAAATCTCCCTTAGATCTTGTTTTACATGAAGACAGTCAAAATCTTGACAGGCAATCCTTAACATCTGTAATGATCTGGAAGAGGGGATCGAGTGCTCCCTCAGCAAGTTTGCAGACAACACCAAGTTGGACGGGTGTGTTGATCTGCTTGAGGGTAGGAAGGCTCTGCAGAAGGATCTGGACAGGCTGGCTGGATGGGCTGAGACCAGTTGTATGAAATTCGACAAGGCCAAATGCTGGGTCCTGCACTTGGGTCACAGCAACCCCATGAAACACTACAGTCTTGGGGACAAGTGGCTGGAAAACTGCCTGTCAGAAAAGGACCTGGGGGTGTTGATTGACAGCCGGCTGAATATGAGCCAGCAGTGTGCCCAGGTGGCCAAGAAGGCCAACGCCATCCTGGCCTGTATCAGAAATAGTGTGGCCAGCAGGAGTAGGGAGGTGATCGTGCCTCTGTACTCAGTGCTGGTGAGGCCGCACCTCGAATCCTGTGTTCAGTTTTGGGCCCCTCACTACAAGAAGGACATTGAGGTGCTGGAACGTGTCCAGAGAAGGGCGACGAAGCTGGTGAGGGGTCTGGAACACAAGTCTGATGAGGAGCGGCTGAGGGAACTGGGGTTGTTCAGTCTGGAGAAGAGGAGGCTGAGGGGAGACCTCATCGCTCTCTACAATTACCTGTAAGGGGGTTTGTGGTGAGGTGGGTGTTGGTCTCTTCTCCCAAGTGACGAGTGATAGAACGAGAGGAAATGGCCTCAAGTTGCACCAGGGGAGGTTTAGATTGGATATTAGGAAAAATTTCTTCACTGAAAGGGTTGTCGGACATTGGACCATGCTGCCCAGGGATGTGGTGGAGTCACCATCCCTGGAGGTATTTAAAAGTCATGTAGATGTGGCACTTAGGGACATGGTTTAGTGGTGGACTTGGCAGTGCTAGGTTAACGGTTGGACTTGATGATCTTAAAGGTCTTTTCCAACCTAAGTGATTCTATGATTCTAGAAGCTTAATAAATACCTATTTACATCCCCAAGCTAAACATATGAGCTGAAGAACATGCACTAGAGAAAGATCTGAGTAATAGCAAAAGAGATCTTGGGTCTCTCTGCTAATGTTTATTCAGTGGTTCAGCTTGGAGCCACTTAATCAGATGCGGAAATGTTGAATTTCAGGCTTGGAGCTACAGTGATGGGCTGGCTGCCCTGGGTGGTGAAGGTGGTCTCTGCTGCTGAATAGGCTACAGAAAGCTTTAGCTGGCTGTGGGGTCTCTGGCCCATCAGTGGGATCGCCGAGGCGGTACAGCAGAGCCAGATGATTTGGGCAGTCGGAGTGCCCATCCTGCCGCAAGTTAATGACCATCTGCTTCAAGAAGGGCTCAAGAGGTGGTATCCAGAGTGACAGTTTACATTCAGGAAGTTCTCACCAATTAAGGGCTTTCTTTTTAATGAAAGTTTGCTTTTGCAGTGAATGATTTATGGCAGGGTTTAAAATGTATTGCTTTGACTATGCCTACGCACTTTGAACACTCTAAATAAAATCAGAAACCTTTGAAACAAACTCATAAATATTGTCTGAGCATTCAGAATATATTGCCTTCTGGAGGATGTGTAATGTAGTTTATCACCAAGCAGTTACAGGAAGATATTTAAACTATGTAGACATTGTTGCTTAAACCCCTAGTAATATAATTATTCCGTTAGTTGCCGAATCCTGAAATAACCTCAAGCCCCTGAGACCTGAAGTAGTTAATGCCAGGGGGCATATATTGTATTTTAAACTAAGCAAGCTATTTTAAACAAGGATTAGTTACTTGTCTTTTGTCTAATGCTTTGCAGTTGTGTATTTGAAAAAAAGATTCACGTTTTCTGTCTGCTCAGATAATACAGTGAAATTTTCTTACTGGATTTTGGAACCGTAATATTTCCTAATGAAACACAGAAGAGGAGAAGCTTCCCCCCCCCCCAAGTCCTTTGAAGTCCTCAGCCCTTTTGTCACAGAGAGATATCTCACCCTAAAACAAATCTGGCACTCAGTAGAGCCATCGGCCAGTACTCTGGGGTAGAAAATCAGCACTGATTACCTAATTGCTGGACCAGTAGATAGCAAATGATCAGGAGCGTCCATACAAACAAACCAGATTTACGTATGTAATGGATTACTGGGTTGGAGGATATGTGCCTTGCAAAGCTGGGTTCTCAGGTTGTAAAGGTAATTTTATTTTTTTTTAAACAGATGGAGAAAGTCCAGTAAGGTTATCAGTATAGGAGGAGCGGGTGAATATTCTGTCGCTGTAACTGCTAGTGGGTGTCTATTCTGAGCTGTCACAAATGTTTCCTGTCTGTGTTGTACAGTATGGAACAGAGGTCCATAGCTGGGGAGCCTGTGCAGGTGTTTCTGTTCGTAGCATCAGTATTGCAGCACTACTAGCGAGTGTGACATCCAGGGACATCCACGTGAGTCCCCTGTGTGGTTTTGATAATTAAGCATTTAGGTACTTAAATCCTTGCTGTGTCCCCAGGAGAGTTTGGGCACGCAGCAGCCGTCTGGCTGGAACGCGTCGGACCAGCTGGTGGTCGCCGACCTGCTCTGGCCCCAGGGTGGTTGCGTGACCCCTGAATGATTCTTGATCCTCTTCGACTGTGTCTGTACATGCTGCAGAACTGGGGCCTCTGGACTTGGCTTCCTCTCTTTTGACTATGCAGGGGCATGCGATTGGGCCAGAAAACAGCCTGGAAATAGCAACTGGGTAATTTCCTTAGTTCCCCTTTGATTTGATCCCTCCATTTCCATGCTGGTCCTTTTTGAAATTTTTTAAGCCATGTAACAGCAGTGAGGGTATAAATATCCTAGAGGACTTGATCAAAAGCTTGGGGCGGAACTATTTTCAGGCTTGTATTTAATAGATACTCTTTATACTGGATAATGATGAAACAGTATCCCACATGAGAGTCCTTACATTGTTTTGTCCTCTAGCCCAAATTAATTATCAATGTGAAAGAAGGGGCAAGAGTAAGAAAGGGCTTATTTCATACAAGTTATCATCTTCTTAAATATTCTTGTTGTAGACTGTAATTTTCTTTACTTTGAGCACTGTCTAAGTAGCTTTATATCAAGCATTGATACTATTTTGTTGAAACATTTGCATGGTCCATTGCTTTTGATTTGTTAAATAGCATATTTGAAGTCCTGTGAAGCACACCCATTCAGGAAAGCTGTGCCAGCCAGCCATAATTTTACTTGATATTAAATTGTACACGTTGGCGTTGAAAAAAGCAGCTTGTAGGACTGTGTTCTATGTGCTTCTTTTGAGTCTCTTCCAGAACTACAGTTTAAGGGTATTTCTGGTTCTACCTGAAATTTTAACTCCATGACATTTGTGTTCAAAAGTCTTTTGGTGAGGAGAAGGGTCCATGTGCTACCGAACATCCTGAAACTAAAGAGTTAATAGTACAGCTCTGTTGCCCTTTAAACTTGTGTATCTTTGGGTATTTGGATACATTTTTTCTTAATCAGTTCTGACAAGAGATTGAAAACTTCCCAGTAGCCTAGGAGTTAGCTTCAGTAATTAAAATTTCTGTGTGACTAACTAAACTGATTTATTTTTTTTACTTTTAAAGGGAAACAATCTGATAAGCACAGTATAAACAAGTGCCCAGGTGGAAGACAGCTATTTTCTTGTGTTCTTGCACTCTTCTTGGGGATTGAGAGCAGAATTCACATGCCTCCAATGTCAGGTATTAGAACATGTATGTGCAAGATACTGTTGGAGGAGACAAAGCAAATCAAGACTGGGAACTGTTGCATTGCCAATTAATTCTTCCTTTGATTCTTTTCTGTCTCTCACTATGTAGACTGAGATATCATCGAATTAAGATCTTGGAGATAAATATTTCTTTGGCAAGTTTAGAGAAATTAATTTTAAACTTAGAACTGAAACATTCTTATTATACAAATTTCTCTTTATTCTTATTCCACGCTGTGGTCTGTGCCTGTCTTTTGAACAGCATGATTTTTGTTTTGGGGGTATTTTTATTTTTGCAGTTAGTGCAGCTACTGCAGCTGTGTAATACCAGTTTTGCATACAACCAGAATCTAGCCTTAGTTAGCAAGTGCTTCACACTCGGTGGTGATGATTTCCTTTCTACCAGCCCATACTCTTTGAGTGCACAATTGCCGCATTTTAGGTGCAATCGGAAACCTTTTCTAGACTGAAGTGCTTGTGGGTGGAGGTTATGTTTTATCCTGGACTTGTCTGGAGTTGTGGAGTTGTTGTTAAACACTTGCATTTCCTTTAGGTGTAGAGGACTAAACCATGACAGAACCACAGTCCTATTTGAATTAACAGATCTTTTCCCAACGTGCTTCTTTGTCTCAAAATTTAAAGCCTTTTTTTTTAGTGAGAGGAATCTTTCCTTCCTCCTCCACCCCGTTCTGGGCACTGTCCTTATTTTTTTGGTTAACCTTAGTAAACTGTAATTACAATTTACCCTCCTGTCCTTAATAATGCATTTTTTTTTCTTTCTGTGAAATATTTCTGCCTCTTGTAACGAAGCACACGGTGGCGTGATTTCTTTTTTTTTTAAGATGAGATGGCAATTCTGATTTCAAGGCTCAGAGCATCTGCCCATACAAGGGAGTGGGCATGGCTGCCCACACTGCCTGATTTCCCAGGGCTTAACATTTTGTGTGTGAATAATTAAGTATTTCACCAAATTCTGCTTTTGGGATTGTTGACTACCTGTACTGCTTTGCCTGTTGTGTTGCAATACGCAGTATATAGTCATAATCCTTGGTTTGAGAGGTAGTAATTATTGAGCAGATGTAGCATACAATGATAGTGAGGCTTTTAAGCAGCTTACTGATAGAGCAGTTTAAAGAATGTTTACCGGCTATAGTAACATTACTTCTGGTTGCCTGTCTTAATTCGTTTCAGATTAATCTGTCTTATAGTTGGAAGGAAAATGAATCGAGTCAGTAACTTCAAGAGTTATGTAAAATCTGTACGGTGCTAAATAATTGTGCAGTTTCATGTATGCTGCCGAAATTGGAATGTCAATTTGACACAAATTCACCAAAACAGAATGCTAGATGATCTGATCTCTTCCTCAAATAAAAGCCTTGAAACCTCTCTTTATATACTGCTCAGGAGTTTACCAGTCTCCTTGTCTTCTTTCACAGGATGTCTTGGGCATATTTGTTTTTCCATATAGCAATTAACTAAATCAGCCCTCATTTGTGTGTGGGAGTGTAGGGGAGTCCGTGCATGTGTGTGTTTGAGAGAATGACGGTCGGAGGTGTATGTGAATGTGCACACAAACAGCATACCCCATTCCCAAACACTCATGTTGAACAAATATCAAACTGAATCAGATAAGGATATGACAAACCAGAAACGTATAATTGTATCAAAAGCAAACAGACTAAAAGTGACTAAATATTTTGGCAGTAAGCCCTATTGAGGAAACTAGATTAAGTCTTTCTGTTACATTACGTGGGAAGGAAGAGAGGGTCTGGATTCTCCCCTGCTCCAAAACCCTTAAGCCCAAAATATGATTTGACTGTTTAGAGCTGTTGAAAAATCGGTAAAAGGCAAGCCAGAACAGGATGAAGGATGCCAGTGCCAGCTATTAGAATTTGTCGTCTGGAACTGCTGGCTAAATCCTTTTGCTTGTTGAACTTTCTGTAGTTTGTGACTGTTAGTTCGTTTTTCCTATTTATTTTAGAAAAGAGCCAGTGGGAAAAGTCTGTGCTCTCCGCCCTAAACAAAATAAATTGTGATTTCATCATGTTTTGGCCTTATCTCTGTTGTTCTTTATTCATCGCAGGCATTCAAATCTGTCCTGACTGTTGGTTCTGCTCTTTCACTGCATCCAACTGGAGCTTTGCAAATGTGGCTTAGGGCTTATTTCAATGTATATTATCAGCTGCTGTATATCAAAGTTCATCCAGTTTCCTTAGTTGCCTGGTTCCTCTTAAACCTCACAGAATCACAGAATGATAGGGGTTGGAAGGGACCTTTGGAGATCATCTAGTCCAACCCCCCCACCAGAGCAGGTTCACCTAGAGCAGGTTGCACAGGAATGCATCCAGGCGAGTTTTGAATATCTCCAGAGAAGGAGACTCCACAACCTCTCTGGGCAGCCTGTTCCAGTGCTCTACCACCCTCAAATAAAGAAGTTCCTCTTTGTGTTTAGATGGAACTTCCTATGACCAAGTTTGCGCCCATTACCTCTTGTCCTGTCACTGGGCACCACTGAAAAAAGACTGGCCCCATCCTCCTGGCGCCCACCCCTTAAGTACTTATGAGCACTAATAAGATCCCCCCTTAGTCTTCTCTTCTCCAGACTAAAAAGACCCCAGTTCCTCAGCCTTTCCTAATGAGAAAGATGTTCCAGTCCCCTAATCATCTTTGTAGCCCTTTGCTGTACCCTCTCCAGCAGTTCCCTGTCCTTCTTGAACCGGGGAGCCCAGAACTGGACACAGTACTCCAGATGCGGCCTCACCAGGGCAGAGTAGAGGGGGAGGATAACCTCCCTCAACCTGCTTGTCACACTCTTCTTGATACCCCCCAGGATGCCATTGGCCTTCTTGGCCATGAGGGCACATTGCTGGCTCATGGTCATCCTGGTGTCCCCCAGGACTCCCAGGTCCCTTTCCACAGAGCTGCTCTCCAGCAGGTCAGCCCCTAACCTGTACTGATGCCTGGGGTTATTCCTCCCCAGGTGCAGTACCCTACGCTTGCCTTTGTTGAATTTCCTAAGGTTCCTCTCTGCCCAACTCTCCAGCCTGTCCAGGTCACCCTGAATGGCAGTGCAGCCTTCCGGTGTGTCCATCACGCCTCCCAGTTTTGTGTCATCAGCAAACTTGCTGAGGGCACACTCTATCCCTTCATCCAGGTCATTGATGAATATATTGAACAGGACCAGACCCAGTACTGACCCCTGGGGAACACCACTTGTTACACACCTCCAACTACACTCTGCCACTAACTTTGTAGGTTACCTAGGCAAGAATCTCCTTTTTTTCATTTGATTTTTTCCCCCTTTGTGGTTAGTGTAAGATGCTAGGAACAATAAAATAGACAGTCTGAAATCAGAGGTATTGGTAGTCTTTTGAGTCCACTACAGACGTAGGGTTTTGTGTCCATCACCTCACTGCTGAGCGTGGCTTCAGCATGGACGATGGTTTGTGCCTGATTGCTGAATGAAAGACAAGTTACTTGATAAATTCATTTACGTTTCCGTATGCACAGAATTGTGTTGCACATAATTATGACTTCTGTTTTTTTAAGATCAGTTTCTTTGATTCTTTTTTGGGAGAGCATGCATTTGAAGTGTGTATCTATTAGTCTTCTTCACTGCCATTTCGATTAAACTAAAAGGCAAGCTTTGTGTTACGTAGTATCATCAACAAAGAGTAAATGACCGCTTTGTCATTTATGTCTTACCAGTGACAGTTCACAAGAAGAATTCCTTTGCCTCAAAGGCCAAATGTGTGACTTCATTCTGTGTGCCTTGGGACAACATTTTTCTGTGATAACTGGATACACAGACACTATTTCAGTCTTAAGAGCTGAATAATTTTGGTAAATGATGCTTATAATTGTTCTACTCCATTGTCTGGTGTGTAGCTTACTGCCTTGACCCTAGTTTCTAAAGTGAGATGAATGTCACAAAACATGTTGTTATCTTAGTCTCCCAGGTGTGAGTCCTGCACCTTCTGAGATGGAGCCCCGAGATGCTTTGTGTGTGGCAGTGCAGAGTGAACGGGTGTGGAAGACGCAGCCATCAGGTTTAGGTGTACTCTGAGAGTAAGGGGGGATGAAGCAGGGAAAAGAAGGAGCTGTCTGATTTTAATATTGACCGTGGGATAGAGGAGGCCAGAGAGCATAAAGAGGAAACCTGCTCCTTTGGGAATCTTGGCTCAATGCAAATGGCTGTTTCAGCATGAACCTGCCTCAAGACCCGACTCTGCCCCCTCCTTGGTTTCTGACAAAACTTGCCACTTGCACAGCTCCTTCTTCCGTGACCTTGACCTCTGCAAAGATCTTTGCAGAGGGAAAAGAAATAACCATCATGCTGACTCTTGCCAAAGTTGGATGTTTGCTTGCATGCAAAAGGGTTGAATAACATGTGCCACCTGGAAAAGAACAGATAGTTTTTTCTCTCTAAGTATGTGCTTGTGAACACAAATAACATATATTATGATAATAATACATCACCCAGAAAGCAACACTTCAGTGCTTCTCTATATCTGCTAGGACGTGAATTAAAGCGAAACAACAAAGATGGGGGGGAGCATCCTGTGGGAGGAAAATACAGTACTTTCTGCCTTTTCACAGGAGAATTGAGATTTACATTTGAAAACATTCGGTTCATCAGCTTTTGTGTCTTCATTTTGCCATTGAAAAAGTAGGTGAAATGGGATAGGTTGGCTGTGAAAAAGCAGAACTACAGAAACGGAGCACAGCCAGCGTTTGTTTCTGGTTTGTCAAAACAGGCCATGCAGATGTCTGTGCAAGAACGCCAAAAGACTAACTCTCAGCAAAGTTTAAAATTTCCAAACTTTCTGACAAACCCTAGCACTGATTTGATATTACCTTAAGAGGGAAAATTCACTTTAATGAAGCACCAGTGCCATTTCCTGCAGCACTTTGTAACTTTTGTAAAAGCTTCAGTCTGAAGGCTTGACCTATCCTGAACCTGCAGAGCTTGTGAGACCTAATGAGAATGGATGCACAGGGGATGTTTGCACGTGGGAGTAATCAGACAAGCACGGGTAGGGAGTAGGGGGGTGAGATTTGAGCTTCTCAAAGATACAATTTTTTTGTGTTTCTCGGGGATTAGGTCATGAAACCACCATTAGCGCTAATGGGAATTTGTGTGGCTTAATCTTCATAAACAGCATTAACATGCACCCCGTAATACTTAATGTGTTAACGTATATGAAAACTGGCTTTCAGCTAGCACATTTGAACAAGGCAAGATGGGGTTTTGGAGGTCATTATTACCACACATTAAAGTAAAATTTATGTTGCACAACTCAAAACTCTCAAACAGATGGAGCTGGAATTGCTCCCAGCATCTGGTCAGAACGCCAGAGCTTCCTCGGGAAGGGGGAGAAGCAGGATAAGAATTCAAACCATCCCTCCACTCCTTTTAAGTAAGCCCTAACCATGCAGAGTGAGGAAGCTGTGGTACAAAAAGCTTTCTTTGCTACCTGGCACATCCGATTTTGTCTTTCCTGGTGGATTTAAAATGAATGGGACGGTCTCCAGGCCGCGTGCTGCTGGGGTGAGGGTTTGCAGGAAAGCCGGCGTGCCGTCTTCTCTTGTGGGGAGGGGGAGATGAACCCTCCAGCCTTGCACTTGCTGTTTGCTGGCATCTCCTGCCTGCCAGAGGAGCAGTGCTGAACTGTAAGGAAATGCAAGGCTCGAGGTCTTTATTGAATAGCAGAAAAGCAGCATCTTGGGCCAAGTTAAAGGTGGATAGGCACGAAAGGAGTGTAGTTTCAGCTGTAAATCCAAAATGCTGTCATTCCTTGCCAGACCCCAAAGGAAAAGGGCTTTGAGGCAAGGCGCTTGCACAGGCGTTCTCCAGGCTTTTTTCCCTGACTTGAAAAATTTGCTGAGTACTGTAAGTGATGTGTAAAGTGCTGCTAACGCGGGAAGTTGTGAGTTTCTGCCATGGGTTGATACTGAAGGAGTGAGGCTGACCTTTCTTCCAACAAAGGACAGCAAGTCACCTTTCTATGCAAACTCTTGCTTCTGTACTGTCTCCCGCTTGATACCTATGTATAGCTTTCATGTGGTAAACTCTCAGTGTGAAAATAAAAACACTGGGAGAATTATGCCCATGGCATTTTTTAACTTAGAGGTGAGATTATCTTAGCCTTTGCCACATGTGATTTAAAATCTTGCTCTTTATGTCTTGATGTACATTTTAACACTGTTACATTCCTCTGCATGTAGACAGGATCCTCACGAGGGAGGGCCACAAACATTACCTTCTAAACCAGGAATTTTTGTAGTCTGTAAACCACACCGTAAATTTTAACCTGACCATTTAAATAGAAAAGGGCCCACTACCCATAATTAGCACTATATTCGGAGCCTGCGCTTCTTGCATATTGTTTGAAGAATTTAAGAGAAATGAATGTCATCTGTGAGGCTTTCTGTGTAAGTAAAGGGTAAACCCAAAGGAATTTCCTGGGATTGTTGCATGTATTAGATCTGAATAGCATTTGGGGTGGTGGTGTGTTTAAAATACTGTGAAAAGTGAACCTTAGGCACAAAAATTGAGGTCATTAGGATTTCTTTGTACTGAGAAATGATTGCATATGGACCAAAGCAAGGAATTTATCTGGGTATCTGCCGCTGCCTCCTACCTCACTCTTCATAGAAAGCATTTTCTTCCAAACATAGCAGAACGGGAACTCAGAGCTTAAAAGAGCTCGTGGTTTAGATGTCTTTACAATCACCATGCAGACAGGGGAAAAAAAAGTTTAAAATTCTTAGTTTTTGACCAAGATCCTGTTACGTAATTCAGGGGCTCCTATGTACAGAAAATGTAAAACAGAGTTTAACAAAAAAATCAGCTGCCAAAGCCTGTGTTGTAGTTTAGTCAGGAATGGTACTGTATTCACAAGGGTGAAGGCTAGGGAAGAAACTTGTGGATTAATACAGACTTAATTTGTGAAATTTTTTTTGGTAAAGGAAGTCTCTCAGACAAGTAGAAGAGGAGCCTGAACTAAGGCTGTACTGCTCTTTATATCAAGATGCAGGACTTACTGTAACAACAGAAATGATGGCTCTTTTTGTTGAAGTGGCCCGTTGCTCTTCCCACTCGTACAATTTTAATGGCCTGGGAGGAACTTTGTGTACTAGTAGCCTTGGGCTCTTGTTAATTCTGATCTTTGGTGTACTATAAAATATACGTCCACGGGTTATAATTAGGTCGTCGTTCCCGTCCCCATCCCGCCCCCCCCCCCAATAATTAAATGGCATCTGCTTTTCATCAGAATCGTGGCTTAGTTAACCCCAGAACCATCGTTTTCCACAGGCTCTCCATAGACTCCTAGGATGGTCGGACGTGACAGTTTAAATTGCTTGCTGCGGCCTGTCATTGCCCAAGAAGATTAACGGAAATAAAGAGTCCTGAGTTGTCTGGTTTGGCAGTCAAGATGTGGAAAGTGCCATCTGCATAGCAGCTGCTGTTTCTCTGGCCTCGATTAATTTATCTCATATTGTGTAATAGCCAACATTTTTTTCCTTTGTGCAGTACTTGACCTTCTGGGGCCATCATTTTCCGCTGGCGTGTGTGGGTGTTTTTTTTCCCTTATCTCTTCCTTAACAAGCCTCATTTCAGGCCATGCTTTTAGGTCCTTTTGCAACATTCTGCCACCTTGATCTGGTTTTGCACAATCTGTGTGAGTGTTGGCTCTCAGGGAGAGAGGGCTCGTGCAGTGCCCTCCTGCACGTGCGAGTGCGGGTCCCCAGTGTCCTGCTCCTCTTTTCTCACCTCCATCCCCAGGAGCTTGTTAGATCCCAACCCTCAGATGGATTAAGAGAGAAGGTCTGCCTGAGGCTTCTTTTGAGACACATCCTAGGGAGGGAAGTAGAAAGCAGCTGTTGATGAATTTATCTTGGAAGTGCAACTGGTCAGTCTTGTTGCTTTCAGGCAATCCTGCAAGTTAGTTAGAAACTCCTACAAATTTTGCCTGGCCCCAGTGGTTTTGCTCTTATCGGCTTTGTTCCCTAATCAAACAAAAAAAAACAAACCCCAAACCATCTCATTTGGACAGAATTACAATGCAACATCTGTCTGAAAAGCAAACAGTGTGAGTATTATGGTTATGAAATGGTTGCTCTGAAACAAAAACCAAACACAGAATGGAACAAAAACCAAACACAGAATAGAGCAAAACCCCCTACTTCTACAGTTTTGCCCCATAAGTATAGTGTATTTTGGGGAAGAGGAGAAGGGGGTAAATCCAGAGGGAAAGGAATTCAGCTTGAAAGTAGCCCACTGCTTCAGCTGAGTTTTTCTCATTACTGTTGCCTATCTGGAAATAGCTTTGATCTACATCAGGTTCATTCAAACTGCTTTTTCTAACCAGGTATTTCTTTTGCCTGGAAATGAAGTTTATGTTGCGGCTTTCTTGCAGCATGTGACCATTTTACACAGGGAATATTTGACTGCGATTTAATGAGGAATGCTTTTGGCTTTCTTCTCTTCCGATATGAATGTGGGTCTGTCCCATTCCCCCTCCATCTTCTTTGTTTTTTTCTCTTGGTGGGGGAGAATTACTTAAATGACTTAAATCTTTATTGTACCATGGAACAGATTCTCCTCCACAGCTCACTCCCAAGACTGCTCGGAAGGCAGAGCACCATACTCAGAGCACTAGAAACAGAAAGCAGATAAAAGCTCACTTTTTTGGATTCTCTTGTATTTGCTGAAGAATTGTCACAATTTTTGCCACAGTTGAAAACCTGTTCCAGCTCAAGAGCTCTCTGTCAGTCCTGATCTGTTGCATGAAGAAAATGAGTATATAGTTAGGGAGATATTACTTCTGTTTCCTAGGGTTTTTTTGCATTTATAGGTTATAGGTATTTGTAGCTTGCTTTGAGATGTAAAAATTGTTTGAGTGTAGCAGGGGAAAAAAGCACTACATCCAGGGTGTCTGTCTCATCCCCCAGCCTGTAGCAAAGCAATGGGGGGTGGTAGGATTAAACCCCCAGTGAAAACTGAAGGTCCTCCCACCTGCAGCCTTTGATTTAATCTCGATATTTTAAATCCACCTTTTGCTCTGTGGTTTTGAGCCTAGACCTTTTGATAGGAAGGCAAGGGCATAAAAATATCTTTGTGTGCAGGTTGTGTTTGCAAAATGAAACACTTCCTCTCCCACTCTCTCTTAAACCAAACAGATCCCTCCCACGAGAAAACTGGCAAATCCAAAGCTGATCCCAACCCTGTTAAAAGTGTCAGACCAAAATAAAGACTCCCAAAGCGAGTGATAGTGCGAAGAAGGGAGGGAGGAAGAAAACCCCCGACTTCCGTATGAAGCTCTGCTTGCTTGGAGGGAAATAGATGTCAGCTTTCACTGGAGACCCAGTTTCTTGCCCCAGCTCTGACCGTGAATGTCTGTGCCCTTGATCAAGTGACATAATTTTTGGCCTGTATGTTTTCTCATTTGCAATAATATATTTCTTACTATGAACTCCAATCCTTTGGTATTAACCACTGGTTTTAGTGCTATGGATAACTACAAATAATGAAGAATTAAGTGGGGGATGTTTATGTTGTTGTTGTTCTGTCTGCTATTCTAGGAGAAACAGGTCGAAGAGAAGGGAAGTACTACTTCATATAAACTAAGTCCAACCAGCCAATTGGTATCAAAGTCTGAGTATTTCTAAATCAGTGAATTATCCTGAAACTGTTATTTTCAGGTGTGGAGATCATCACCTCCTCTTTCCCTTTGATCAACAAGGATAATGGAGACAATTTCCCAAAGTGAAGGTAAAATATAATGTAATTGCTACTGCGTTACTTTTTCCCAAGGTTTTGTATTTGGGGGTCGGGGGAAGATCAAAGGGGAGAGAGAGAAAATGATGCCAGCAAGAATGAGTCAGAAATTAAGCATGATTGCTGGGAGTTTGGGCTTTCCACATTAGCAACCCATGCCTCTGTTCTGCTGGGAGAACAAGTCAGTTTTGGAGCCATCTCAGATACTGGTTAGTCATGTTTTCCAGCAACGGAGGAAAATTTTCCCAGTCTGCTCCCCATGACTCTATATGCAACTGTGTGGAGCAGTTTTCTATTCTGGAAAACTTGAAATCAGCATGGAGAGTGTTTGCGTAAAGAGGGAGGAGTGGGGTAAAATGGACAGGAGAATCGGGCACTCCATCATTTTGTAGGCGTCGTCGGCACCTCGGAAGACAATGCTTCCATCTGACCAAAGGGCTAGAAGGAAACCGCGTATTTACAAATGCGAAACAAAATTGGGGATTTGATCTAATGTGGGTCAGAAGGCTTAAATATGTTTCAGATTGTCAAACTTAATTATTTGTATTGGGCAGCTGTCAAGAAAAAACAAAACCCCAATCCTCTGTGAACTTTCAAAAAATAAACCAGCTTTCTGAGTATTTCAGTGGATGGGGGGAAAACCTGATTTGCAAGACGAAGAGATCTCTGCAGTGCTACTGGCACAGACTTGCGCTTCGTGTAGGTGCTTCTATTTATTTTTTCCTGTAAGTATCTTCTGTCATGTAGCATATTTCTAGACAGCCTCTTTCTGTCTCTGAGCTCTGTACAAAAACATTTAATTGAAAATGAATGTAGAAACATCTGATGTTCAGTGGTATTCAAATTTTGCATTCAGCTCGTCTGCTGAGCTCTGCGTTACACTAGTGGAAAAATGCTGGCTGTGTTTCATCACATCTGACCATTGACTAAGTTAGATGCATTTTAGCCATTGCCAGATGTACAAGATACAGTAAAATGAGCATTTCCTGTAGCAAATTAAGACTTGTTGGCTCTGTGAGGATATTGGCTAAAACTGCTTGTTTGCACTGGGGATTTGGCCAGATTGTGCCGGTCAATACAGACAATAAACTGAGTTAGCAGAGGAGATCTCCTGATCCAGCCTGAATTCGTCTTATTCTTCTAATTAGTTAAGTTTGGGAATTGCGGGCTTCTGTTGTCACTGCTGTCTGTGATACCAGTTCTAGATACATCCACCATTAAGTAAAGCCTAACGCCTTGTAGCGTTTCTTAGCCAGACTGAACCGGTGAAGATAAGCCTCTCTGGAAGTGGGGGATGCTGGGTCAAATGGCTGAATGACCCTGTTTCCTGGGCCAAATCCCGAGCTGTGATGAACTCTGAGAAGCTGTGGAGTCAGGAACACATCGTATGACTTTGGCAAAGGGTCTTGCTCATCACCTGAAGGCTTGCTGGTTTGCAGATAAACTGCCCACAGGTACTGGCAGGCAGGAGATCTGTGACTGACTGCCTCCTGCCCCTAAGCTGCTGAAGGCTGGGGTGCCTATTGGGCTGGATTTTAGGGTCATATAAAATTCTTCATAGTGCTCATTGATTCGCAGGAGTGGGAACTACGTGGACTGTGGGATGTTGTATTGCAGCTGCTGCTGTTGTGCATTAGCAGATTTGGGGTCTCACAGAGAGTTGGGGTTCACCCTTCTGCGCCCCTGCAAGTGCTTACCAAAGAGATGCTGCCTGTCCTAAGCAGCAGATGAGTGGCTGTGGGAGATAGAAGAAGGAAGCTGGGAAAATTGCTGTGTTAATATGAGGTTGCTGATGGGAAGAGTAGACAAGGATCACAGGGAGAGCAGAGGAGCTAGGTTAAGGCAATTCTGTCTCTTGTCCTATAGCTGTCTTGGAATTTACTGCTTAAAAAGCTTTTAAGTGCTGTTAGGGCATGCAAACAAACAAAATAAAAGCTTCTTGTGTACGAGCTCTGGTTATGGTTGAGTGTCTGTATCAGAGAGGCCTTAGAAACCTGAGAGAAGCAATGACACTGTAAATGCCTGACATTTGCTGAGCTTTAAAGGGGAAGGTTATCTGCCTCTGGAAAAAAACCTTCTCATGGAGCCACCCAGCTATGAGAGCTGGCTCAAAGGGAATTTTTTTGAGCTGGTGCAACATTTAGGACATTTAAAAATGTTGCCAACCTGGAAATGGTTTAAAAGAAATCCCACCTATTCTGTTGGATGCAGGAAGTTGACCTCAGTGGTGTCTGAGAGTGAATAAGGCCAGAAAGTGCCATACTCCTGGCCTGGTCTGAGGGACTGGGTGGGTCACAGCAAGACCGGGCTAATCTCGCCTGAGTTTAGATATCCAAGAGAGAAACATCCATATTAATATCCATGAAGCTGCTACAGTCAGTGCAGAAACACAGTGGTCTTTGAGGGAACAGTTTAATCCGTAACACCTGTTTTGAGACGGAAGAGCCCTAGAGCTGTGCTGGACCTGTGAGACGTCAGGCACTGGGAGACCCATCCAGGGATGAAAGATTTTGCCAGGAAGACAGCAAACGCACATATGTATGTATGTAAGAGAAAAGCAAGGATCCAACAAGCTGTGGTCCCCCCCCCAGCCAATGCAGCAGTTGCTGAAAGATGAAGCTGCTGTAGATGTGAAGTTTTGAGGTTCACGGCATGACAGGGGAGAGGCTGAATCCCCCTCGGCCTCTCTGCTGGCACCGGCACTGTCATGTAATGGGGGAATTTCTGAAAGTTCAAATTCAGAGACTGGAGGTCTACAGCTGTCTCTCCTCATGTCATCTTCAGTATTGTTGCGTTGAAGGTAGACTACCCTGTGCTAGAGCCACCTCAGCTGCTACGTGGAAGGAAGTTATTTGCCTCAGACTGATTATCTTGTCATAAGGCAAAGGGGCTATGAAGTAGGTGCATGTGAGGTGTCAACAGCAACTCTGCAGGGAGCTGAGAGCTTGGAAAGCCTGGGGAGAAAATGCTGCACTAATAATGTATGAGGCGTATAAGCTATGCCTTGTTTAAAAAAGATGCATGGGTCCCTGAGGAGTGGAGTAAACAGGGCAAAGGGAAGGTTTGGGCCAAGTTGTAGTATTGCTTTATCTGTCTCCTTCAAAAATGCAAACTGGTCTAAAGAAGGTAGTCCCTTTGGGAATACCTTAAAAAAAATATTCAAAATCTACAGTTATCTACTATTGCCAGATCCCTTGGCTATTCAAAGCAAAGCTTAAGATTTACAATAGTAAACCATCCCTGTTATTTAAAAAAAAAAAAAAAAAAGTTGTATTGTGTAGGGCTGGTGGAGGGAGGGTATCTCTCTATCACATTTGGTGACCTGTATTAACACAATGTAAAAGACATTCAAGATTCATCCAACTGGGGACTTCGTCAATATCTCACTCAAAAGCCCCAAATCCTTAGGGCCAGTCTAGATCCCGTTTACCCCTGTAAATAATCCCATGCAAATCAATTTACTTTCATGAGTAGACTAAACAGGATTTGTCTGTAATTAGCATGAAGTGGAACAGATTGCAGGCATGCTTATCTTTTAATATGGAGGTGCAGCCAGCGGAGGTTAGACACTGTGCCGCTTCATCTGCAGAGCAGGGATGGCAGGACTGGTGGCTACTGGGAAGCTTTGGCCCCTTATCATCATTCTCTAGTAAATGCTGTGAAAACAAGCAAACCTCAAAGTAAGTTTGCCAGATCAAAACAGTGCAAGATAAAACCTCATGTGGGATTAAAGTCCTTCCATTTTATTTTTCCCCATCACAGTGCTGAGCGCTGAATTCAGAGATTAATGCCATCTCAGTTGTTCTTAGTTATGTTGCATTTTTTCAGATTAAAGCCAGTGGTACTTCTGACTCAAACTGTAAAGCATGTTTCATCTTTAATTTATTATTTCTAATACATTATTATTATTTAATATTTGATCTCCCAATTGGCTTTAAGTAGCTTCTTTCTAGTACTTGAATCCCCCAAGTGGTAACAGTTTACTTACTGGATTATTCTTCATTTGTGTTTCTTATGCTGTCAAGATGAGGACAACTTTATTTCATTGTTTGTGACAACAGACCCTCTTTCAAAGGTTTCTTTAGATGGGGCTATTCTTCCGCCTGTTGGGTAAGTGTTAAGCAACGATGGCTCCACACAGGCATTATCACACCGAGTGGGTTATTTTTAACATGGTGTATGTCAGTTCTGGGTGATGCCCCCAGATGTGTCTGGATGGGTCTCTGTGCCTGTGGTGAAACTCATTTGTGTCCATAGGATCTGAGGAAAAATTTCTTTACTGAGAGAGTAGTCAAACATTGGAACAGGCTGCCTGGGGAGGTGGTGGAGTCACCCACCATCACTGGAGGTGTTCGAGTCACCCACCATCACTGGAGGTGTTCAAAAAACGTGTAGACGTGGCACTGAGGGACATGCTTTAGTGGGCATGGTGGTGTTGGGTTGATGGTTGGACTTGATGATCTTAAAGGTCTGTTCCAACCTTAATGAATCTGTGATTCTGTGATTCTGAGAAGACACGTGGGCACCTTGCGGCCATAGCTCACATGTGAATGCAGTCTTCGTCCTTTAAGTTGGCTTCCTAATGTGTGTTGCATCTGAAGTACGTTTGGTGATGCTCCCTCAAAATGAACGTTTCGTTTTCCTTTGTAGGTTAGATTAGATTGGTTCTGCTTCCTTAAGCATCTCTTTAGTTTCGTGCTTGCTTTGGCAGGGATGATAGCTCCCATGTACAGGGAGGGATTTCCCTCTCACCTGATACAGGTTGGAGGTGTGTTGTGGCCCTTTACACTGAAAGTAATAAAATGCTTTATTAATCTTTATTTTTTTATATTTATAATGCTTTAATCAAGCCTCTTACACGATGGATTGCAGCACCTACTCTGATAAGGCCAACGTTTGCAAAAAGTAAATCCTGTGTCTCTGAAGATACCGTGTTCTTGTCCACACGACTCAAACCTGCCTAAGCCAAGTTACAATAGAAAAATAGGAGTGAGGTCATTAGAACAGCATTAAATTTACTCATGCAAACCTAACAGGAAAAGTTGGCCTTTACAAAGGTTAGCTTTTGCTAGCAAATGCACAGGGACTAGATGGATAATGATAGCATTTTTATGGCACTTTTCACTTCCAATGTTTGGTGAAAACTGTAGTTTTAGTATTTAACCTGGGACATAGAAAGTCTTGGACTTTCTCTTACCCTAAATGAAATTAGTAACAAAATAACATTGAATTTAGCAGGAGTTAAATTTGTTCAGGGATGAGTAAACCTGTTTTTTCATTTCTGATTTGGGAGCTGCTAGCTCTAAAGCTGGGAGTTTAAACAAACAAAAATGGAATGGCAATATTATGAGATTTATTTACGCAGTATATGCAGTGAGCTGTTGACTGAGTTGGCTGAAGAAAATAAAATTGGCTATTTTTGATATATTGATATAAATGAATAAAACCAAATCTGTTTGATAAGTTGAGCACTGGTATTTACATTTACTGCATGCGTGTAAATAGGGGTCTGGCAGTCCATAAGCTGCACAGGGTTCCCTGAGGGGCAGAAGTCCACCTTGTGCTAACTGATGAAAGAAGCTCTCGAAAACCTCTGATACCGAAAGAAAAATCTAATTGATTTGATGTGATAGCAAATGTTTTGGGGAAAATCTGTCTTTCAAGCAGGAAATGACCCAGCACTTAATGTCCGGGTTTGACCTTGGGATTGGTTGTTGGTTTTTCAGTTTTAGTAATGATGAGCAGTTAATATTCGCAGTTAAACCTGCAAACAGCAGAAGGGAAATTACAGGCAGGTTTCAAATCCGTGTGCAGAACCGGGCAAAACAGAAATTTTTCATGCCTTGTACTGGATAACATAAATATTTTATTTAGCTTTAAGGAATAACCTTTGAAGTGAAAAGTGACAGCTAGCTGAAAAATGGCCTGGAGCATGGAACTGAAAGACTTCTACTTACAGTAGATTTTTAGGGATTTTTTTTATTTTTTTAAAGTTGGGTTACTTCATATTTTCCAAATACAAACCCTCCTGGTTATATCTGTAGGCTCCCAAATAGCTGTGTATCTGTATCATGCTGTGAGTAGTGCCTGCCGACAGTGCAGCCTTCGCCTCTTTTTAGCAGTTCGGAAGTAGCCAAGCGAGAGGGGGGCGTTGTTTGGCTGCGCCCTTCCCTCTCGGAACCCCAAAGCGCCCAGGAGAAACTTTTCCGGCTTGGGGCCGGCCGCCGCCTCCTGCTTCAGTTATTCCCTGGGCCGCTCAGCCTGGCAAAGGCAATTCGAAGAAAAGTCTGGTGCTACAATGGAGCTGTCTGAAATGAAGGCAGGACCGCGGCCTCCAGGCGAGGGGAAGGCCAGAAGGCCCCTTGCCGCGGGCGGGCGATGCCCCCAGCACCCATCCGGCCCTGCGCGCCGAGCCCAGCCCCGGAGGAGCCTGAACCGGGGGGCATCTCGGGTGTCCTTTGCCTGGCTCTCGTTTTTTACAGCTTCTTGTTGATAATCAATGACACAGATCTGTCACAGAGAGCTAGTAGAGTCAGCCATTTCCAGGGCAGAGACGCCGGCCCCGCCGAGGGCGAGCAGCTGGCTGCGGGGCCGAGCACGCAGCCCGGGGGACAGCCTGCAGACCCCTGCCCAAAGCGAGTGAGGAGCGGGCACAGGGCAGCAGCGGCTGTGAAGCAAGTCAGCATGTCTGCGTGCGTCTAAAGAAAGGGGAGAGAAAGGAAGGCTCTCTCTCCAGCCATCAGATGGGAAGAGCAGCCAGCAGGTAAGACTGGACAATCTGGAGGGTTGCTTTCAAAACATACTGGCTTTCACCAGTGGTCACCAGCTCACGTGTGGAGCGGTTTTCAGGGAAATGGCCCCTTGTGATGAGAGTTGCCATCTGAGAGGCACTGGGATGCTGCCTGCATCCATGGGGATAGCCTGCCTGCGTCTCTGCCCGTGTCCCTGCCTGCATCCCCGCCATAGGAGCGTGGGGGCCATCAGCAAAATTAGCAGCCATGCTGAGCACCTCCCTTGTCTTAGGTATTAGCAATCCACACTTTTATTCCAATTATTAATCTGTCTTCACGGCCACAAAAACATCAGGGCTGTCGCGCTCATCAGCGGCTGAATGACAGGCCTGCTGTAACATTTGATCCACGGATCAAGAAATTGTGCTTGTCCTGGTGCATGTTTTGGCATATCTGTCAGGTCTAGATTAATTTTATAATTGTTACAGCAGGGTTCAAAACTGCTTCTTCTTTTAGTTGTATTGAGACAGTTGTAAACTTCGTTAAGGCAGCTGTGAAAGTGTAGCTAAGGCTAGCACTGCTTGGGCTTCGCAAAGGGGTGGATTTATTTACCGATGTATCTGTTTCTGTTCACAGTGCTTGCCAAATTTGTCATGTTTTGCCCAAATCCAAAACTGAAGAGCAAATGAGAAAATTTACATTTCCACCGTTTCCTCTTGCCATGTTTCTTGTAGCACAGAGGCATGAACACCACAGTTTGCTGTTGCAGCGGGCAACCAAAAGTCAGTTTGCATGAGAGCGGAGACGAGAGGTTGGAGGGGATCGGGCTCAGGGAGCCAGCATCCTGGATCCGTAAGCATCCATCGATAGGGGACCACGTATTGCTGCATAAGGAGGGCTTGGCGTGTGGTGATTCAATCCATAACGAATTTTCCCATCCAGGTTTACAAACCCTTGGAACAAGGCTTAAAAATGGAATTTCTAAACAGCCCCAGCACTGTATGAACGGTGGCTCTGTTATAATAAGAAACTAGCAGACAAGTGCTCCTTCTGCTGTTGTGCGCCTCTCTGCATGGGGCCGCCCTCGCAGCAGGACCATGTGTCTGTGCAGGCTATAATGAGACGGAGCTCTGGCTGGTTTTGTTTATGAGTGAAGGGCAGGGCTTGGAAAAAAAAGTCCACTTGCTAGCAGTGAGTAAAGCTACGTTGTTTGACCAGAGAGGGAGATTAAAGCATAAATTCACCCTGCTTTTTTTTGTTTTAAGTTTTAATTAAAAAGAGGAAGGTCTGGCCTTTCTGTGCCAAGACAGCCTTTCAAATTAATTTAAAAGGCATTAGTGAGTTCTGCTGAGGTCTACAAGTAGGTGACTCTTCTGTCACCACTGCTACTCATTCCTTTCCCAAGAAGCAAGAAAGCTAAACTGATAAAACTCTGCCATCTGATATAGCTTTGAAACCTAGAATTGAACAGGACATTTATTGGGCAAGCAAAAAAAAAGAAAAAAAAGGAGGTCTTGTTAAAACAACAAGATAAACAGCAATTTGGAATGTGTGTAGGACCTGTGTGAAGGGTCAGAGGAATAGGAGCTAAGCTGGGTTTCCACAGTGGTCACCCAGAAGTTGCTCTAAAGAAGTAGTAGACCAGCAATGCAATTCTGGCCTTGATTTAAGTCTCATTTTTAAAAAGCGAATCTAGTTGAAGTGAATAAAGCAATTTCCATGCTATGGGAGTAGCTCCCAGATCTCTCTCTCTTCCCAGCAGCTAGATAAAGAGTCATTTTACAAAGACCTTTTCCCTAATAAACAGCAAAGCAATCTCATAAAGAAAGTAATGTGCTTTTTAGGCTCAGTAACCATATTGAATTAAATGTTATGCACACTGTAATTACATTTGCCTTTCAGTTGTATTAATGTGAATTTTCTTGATTAATTTCTCAAGTTAGTTGGTATTAAGTAGGTAGGAAGTTTAAGATCCCCCTAGACCTCTTCTGTCAGCCTGGCTTAGTTAGCAGAGGGAAGGTGAAGATCAGCACAATCATCAGTGTTATTTCATTAACTCAACCACTTTAATAAGGACCTTGGATCTTGGTCTTTCCAATCATTTGCAGTCACCCCATACAATACGGTAACAGCGTGAATCCCTGAGCTGCGAGGAGCGGTCCCATCAGGTGTGGGGCACAGCACTCAGAAGCAGCATGAATGCCTAAATCCGTGCGTGTTGTAGAGTTTTGACACCCCGATGCTGGCAGGGGGGTGAGTCTGTGGGGCGCAGCTTTGGCCACGCTGCCTGTGCCGTGTTCAGAGCGGCACAGTGAGTGTGCACCAGTTCAGTCACCTCCCTGAAATTGTGTGGACTATGTGATTCCAAAGGGTATGGAGCAGCAGTTTGAAAGCAGGGGTAACAGAAGACTTACCGAGGCGAGTTAACACCCTGCTCATATACACTTCCTAGTTTAAAGCTGTTCTCTCCCAGTTATCATCCTAAATGTCAGCTCACTGCCTTTACGAAAAGCTTTCAGTTCATTGTGCTGTGCAGACTCAGTTTATTTGTTGAGGAACTGAATTCTGGTCTTGGCCACGTGGAGAGTGTTTGTTCCTCAGACAGATACCTGGATAGCCAGTTACTGTACCCAGAGATCTCACAACATGCAGCACAGACTGTCTTGAAACCAGTGGATGTTGATATGTAAGTCTGACCTACTCTGAATTAATAAAATACTTGAAGTTATTTTAGAGAGGAAGCTGGAGTCATTTGCACAGTGGGGGTCTGTGCATTACAGCTGTGCTTCTTTTTGCTTGATGTCTGCAAACTTTATATTAAGTCTCTGTTCCCGATTCGTCTCTCAAACATCTGTGTTAACTCATGGGACTCGGGCAGTCCTGGTGTAAGTGTGAAGTAGGAATGAACTGAAACAAGCTCACTTAAACAGGGGCCCTTCTTGTGTAAATCAGTTCGGATTATAGTGATCCAAATAAACAATCATTTGGATGCATACATCCTGCAGCACTCTGTTTCTGTTACACAGCTCTCAGGAGATGAGAAAGTCTGTTTATTATCTACTCAGAAGGAAGAAATGGGAGCAGGGCTGTGGAAATATTTTTCAAGACTGGGATTCTGTTTCATATTACAGTGGCTTGCCAAATTTGATCCAAAATTTCTTAAATATTGGTGCCCGTACACAACTGATTAGCAGTTAGCAACTGTAAAGCCATGGGATGCGCTGTACTTTTATTTCCAATGCATGTAGCTTTTGCTTTTTATTCCTGTTCTTAAAGAACAGTATTGTAAAGCAGTTTGGAAAAACATTGAAAACCAAATACACATGATCAAGTAAGAAGAGATTTGGGACCAAGTGGAAGCACTGTATAGGAAGGTCCAACATATACAAGCTTATTGCCTTAGGAGTACCTTTTTTACTCTTACCTTCTCGTTCCCCTTCTGGTTTTAGTATGCTATGGAACAGATACTGTAGCAAACCATATGCTGCAGGCAAAGTTCGAAGTACCCTGCCAGGCTGCAAGGCAATATGGACAGGAACCGGTTCTCTGTCCTTTGCTTCCTTCTTGCTCTTCCGAGTAGTTGGCACATTCGCCAATTTTTAGTTTATTCTTAACTCAAAACAAAAAAAAAGGAGCCCCCAACTAACAGTAATTGGAAGATAAAAGATCACCAGTCAGGCTCTTGTCTTCCCTCTGCTTTTAGAGCAAGTGAGAAGAATACACGGCTTCAGCTGCATTTCAATTTCAGCTCCCTCCTAGCTGGCCTGAGTCCTTGCCATGCCGTGCACTAGCTGTTCGGTTTGTTGTGAGCAAGTGCTTCTTTTTCCCTGTGACCAGTGGCTCATCAAGTAAGAGAAAGTGAGATCCTGGCCTGATTAAATAATACTATGAAAGTTGCTGCTGAGTTCAGTGGAGCCATGTTTGTACCCGGGGTTAAAAAATACAGAGAATGAACACGGGTAAAGAAACCCGAATCATTGGACTTAGTTGTTGTATGCTGTTGACCTGTACCAAATGAAGCAGTATGCTTTGTCTTTCTACAGAAATCTTTTCTTCTGTAAAATAGGAGTGTTCATAAATGTTGCATGAGTACTGTGAGGACAAATTAATTCATTATTGCCTGAACATTGACCAAACTTGTATTTTCTTGGTGCAGTCATGTTGGTGCCTAACAATGTGAGTAAAAGTTTCAGTAACCTCAGTGTTGAATGTGACGCTAAGGAAAGGCATGGGCTAAGCCAGTGGATACATAGAAAGCCTGGATAATCACGGGAGCCGTTACGTATTTAAAGTTACAGCAGACTTACTTTCACGTTTCTAAATAGCCTGCATCTCTTCTGTTCTTTGGATCAGTTTCTGTCTTTTCTCTCTAGGGCAGAAAAGAAATTGGCTCTGTTCCACTTTGAAGGGGAAGAAACAGTTTTGAGGGGAAATCCACTTGCCTTAGGGATCTAATGAGTTGAAAATATTTTTAAACACTTGTGATTTAGATGATAATGAATAATACTAATGTTTCAAGTTAAAACTTCTTTTAACGCTTTAAGGAGGTAGGGGTATTGGTGTGTGTTGCAGGTAGTGGTAAGTCGTGTTTGGCAGTCTTCACAGATATTTTCGGTGTGCCTAGAGTGCCTAAATGCTCCTTAGTGAATGGTAGAGAATAGACTGGGATTGCTGCAAGCAACTGAAACCTCTGGCACTATCTCAGCAGTCACACAGGGCCGGGGCAGGGACCGAAGCAGTGCGGTGTGAAAGACCTCTCAGTTTTCTGTAGGCGTTGTCTGATAACCTTCTCCAGACCAGACCCAGACCATACCTCTTGTGTTCTCTTCATGTAAATAAAGGCTGTTAAAGCAGGCCCGCTGTAGGAAAACCTGAGTTATTCAGGCAGCAATGTGCCTTAGGAAAAGAGCTGCAGCATTTTCTTGGGGAAAGTCTGATTCATCACTTGTCTGCATGCCTGGACAAGAAAAGGGTCATATTTCTGCTAGACACCAAAGTGAGGGGGGGAGGGTGTTTCTGACTTCATTTATCAACTAGTAGAAATGAATTAGAACCCTCAGGGGAGGGAAAACTTCACAGAAACCAAAATATTTTTACGTTGCAGATGATTGTGGCCTCCAGACTTTTTCTTGTATGGCATTTATGCAAGCACACATTCCAAAACAAAATTAAACAAACAGTCCCTTGAAGACTCCTAATTAGCCACTTTGCTCAATACTCAATTAGAATAACTATGTAGGTAAAATATGACTGCAGTGCAGAGAATTTCATTTGAAGTTGCAGTCCGTAAGTAATGTTTAGGAACAAGCAATAGAGTTCATCAATGAATGCATTTTGCTTGGAGCAAATTCGGCACTGCAGATGATTGGTAGGAGGGGAGGGTGAGATGCTATAAACCTGATGAAGTCTTGTAATTTAAAGCAGAGGCCTAGAGTTCAGAAGATTTGGAAAGATCATGCCTCTGCCAGAAACCTTGATGTGACCTCAGGCAAGTCAGTTCACCTTTCTGTGCCTTATCTGAATAAATATCTCTGTTTCCTATCTGTAAAATGAAGGTAGTGCCTCATATGTGTTCTGAAACTCAAGTGTTAATAAAGTACACAGAAATCATCAGATAGGAAGTCCTCCAGAAGAATAAATGCTGAGTTGTATTCGTTGTTTGTACAGCACTCAATAGCTAAGTTTTTTTTTTTCTTAGGCCACTTGCAGATGCATACTCTATTGAGACTTATTTGGCTTATCTTCCTTGTGAGGAGGATAGACCTGAACAAGACATTTGGATTCAAACCCTCTGAATACGTGATTCAAACCCTCTGAATACGCTGGTTTCTCTATCCAAATTTAGATCTAAAGTGGAAGTTTGGATGTAGTTGTTAGCTGCACAGTGAGAAAACTTCGCTTTGGAGCCTGACACCAGAGCCCAGATAGAATGTGAGATTTTGTGACTAGAACCTGTTTCTGTCAAAGCATGGTAATTACCAAAGCATGATAAAGACCATTAAACAGATTCTACTACTTAGAAATTACTATCTCTGCATGTCTTTTAGGATTTTTTCTGCAAAAGGGCACAACTGTCACAACTAGTAAATTATATACTTTCTATTGATGCCGTCTATACTGTGCTAGTAGCTAGTGGTTTTAGCTACCTATTCTGGTTTCCATAGTACAGAGAGAACTACCTAGAAGTGCTAATACTGTAGGTTTGTCTTCTCCCCATCCCACATCTCCAGCCCCTCTTATGGTCACATTAAAGTGTCTGCTTTATACTTGCTCCCACTTCGGTAACTGTGAGGAAGGCTTAAGACCTTACCGAGGGATGCCTCCTCAGAAAGACATTTTGTCAAGAGGTAATCGTGCTTCTGAAATGTTATGTCCCAGGTGAGGTAAAATGCAGAACATTCAAGAAAAGATTAGAGAGGAAAGCCTGAACACTTTTGGAAAAAGGTAGGCAAAATTTGATGCAGTTTTAATGATACGTGTTAAAGTCGTAGGTTAGCTTTGGTATTGAAGTATTAATACTATAGTATTAGAAGAGCTATCATTTAAAGAAGTGCTTTACCTAAACCAAAAAAGTGATGTATTGATTTATTAAAATCCCAAAGGTTTGAAAAACCTTTTTTTAAAAGCCTGGGGAAATTTTAAATCTAGCTCAGGTGCTCACTTCAGTTAGTTAGGGGCAACAGCTTTTAGCTATATTCCCAGGCAACTGTAATTCACAGGACACGGTGAAGTCTAAGATCGTCTTCAAAATAACTTGCAGCCCAGCTCATGACTTGGATTATGCATTTCTGCATGCGAACTGACCAACTGAAATCAACAGCTGCAGAAGTAGCTCCAGGACTGAAGCCGCAAAGACTGGAAATGCGGGTTTGCATGGGAGGATGTCCACAGCAGCGCAGGCTGCATGAATGAACACTTCCAGATTTTTGTGTTGTACACAGTGGAAGAACATTTGATAGTTCTTAAAATCTTTTTGCTTAAATTCAAAAGCAGCGTTATTCTGGAAGACTACTTTGGGAAGTTTTAAAAGATTTCGCTTTTCCAAGGTTGTATGCCTAGGATTTGGGAAACTGAGTCGCTTTGTAGTTTCCTGGGATTGGGACAACCAAAACAAAAAAAAAAAGCAGTCATGGAGTATGTAAAAACATAGCCCTTTATCCATTGCTTATGGTAGATGGAAAGGAGAGGTCACAACAGGTAATAGTTTGAAGTAAAACTCTTTAAATATTTTGTATTTTTCCTACCTCTATTTGTAAAATTCAAATCAGGTATTCTACCTGCAGGGACCTTCAAACAGGTCATTAAAAAAAACCCAGCAGTTATGAATCAATTTATTCTAAATTTTAATTTAAAATTGCACTTGCATAATTTTCCAAAAGGGTTGGAGCCTTTGTAAAACTTACTTCAATCATCTTTATTTTTATTTTTCAAAAGAAGTCAGGTGATATATCTTTACTTATCTTCCTGATTAAATCTCTCCATACTGCAGACAATTATCATTTCCTTCCCAACCTTCCCTTGTCTTTTGAAAATACCAATAGATAATTTTACCAACTTAGATAAGGAATTCCATTATAACTGGGAAGCCAATTATCTGTCAAGACGTTATAGCAATATTATTAGAAAACTGGATACTTAAGCAGCAGGTAATTTTTTTTTTTATTTCCTGCATAACTATCATGCACTCTGTTTTGATTAGATCCTAATGATACCAAGAACTTTTTAAACAAATACTCAGCCCGTGCAAATGAAAAACATTTTGCTTCTTCAGTTGCACTTGTACGGCAATGGTAATTAATACATCTTGTGATATTCAAAATATATCTGATTAAATCACAGTGCACCGTAGAGGGCTTTATAAATAATCTTTCCATGAACCCTGCTGAGAGATCTGGGAGAGAAAAGGAAATGTGGTAGACAACATCATTGTGCCTAAAGGTGTCTACCAACAGCGGAGTCGCACCTACAGATTCCCTTGCCCATAACCCAGCTCCTGCCCTGGACCACCCATGGTGAATGGGACCAACTTGATTTTTAATAATTTTTATGATGATAGCAGGTTTTGCAGTCGTGGGCCCAGCAGATTGGCCAATTCCTGTTGAACATCATTAACTCTGTTAGTTGCTTTACCCTGCAGTTATGTACCTTGTCCTGGTAGAGGACAACCTCTCCAAACCAGCAGCAGTCCCAACTCCAAAGCACGTGCAGTCTAAGCCGTCTCTCCCCAGTATGACCCTCACCAGTTGATACTAGTCCTGGACTCAGGTACAAGTTTATTTTATAACAGTTGGCATAAAGGGTATGCCAAGCAGTATCTGCCTGGAATAAGCTACCATGATGAGTTGTCCCCGTGATGAGCACCATCGCCAAGCTTACACACAAGTAGCCTCCAGGATTAAAGAACCTTAAATGCACTAGGTAATTAATAGTATTGCCAATCCCTTACCTCAGTGATGTAATATTTACAAGCCAGAAAGAGAAGTTTGTTTTGGTTTTGAATTAAACATGTTTTAACTTCACCAGCGCCCTTTCTGAAGGCTGAGATTAAGGCCCCCAGCAAGGAAGGGATACATTTTTCAAGGAGCACTGCCAACCTAACAAGAGCAAAAGGAAGAGCCCTTGTATTATTTTGTGTGAGATCTGTTTTTCTCCGTTCCTTTTACAGGAATTTGTTGTAACTACATGAATTTAGAGGAAAGAGATTGCTGTTTTTCAGATTATTTATTTCACATTTGTTAGGCAACTTCACTCTTTCCTCTGTGTCGTCAGCTTCCCCTTGTTGTTTGTGTGGCTCTTTCCTAAAGCTACAGGAAGCAGGTTCATAAAAATAGGAAAATGTGATGTTAAAGCAGCAAAAAAATAGGCAGGATAGCTAATGGGCAGGGGACACTAGTCAGATTTTAAGGTTTCCAGTGTCTCTATTTGTATAAGCCATCCTCTGTTGCTCTCCATATTGGTTCTTGAGCGGATAGTAAGCAGGCACTAACCTTGAACGCTGTGTCATTTGCAAAACCTCATTTTCTGTGTGTGTTTGGGCATGTCAGCAGGCCTTTGAAGATTTATTAATAACAGATTATACTCTTTTTAAGAGGTGTTTTCAGTTCCTGACTTAGATGAGGGAGTGGCCCATTTACCTCTGCAACCACCCATATCTAACTGTCTAAACCAAATCATTCCAAACTCCTTTTGTAACATAACCGCCAAAAACTGGCACAAAATCCCTCCTCAGGGAAAGGTTGTGCGGAAGAGCATCCATCATGCTCCTCAGGATGGCTCAGTGGTCTCCGTGTCAGGTTGCACACGAGCTGATGCATGCAGTCTGGGAGGACCCGCCAACCCGCCTGTTCGGTGTTTGCTGCAGAGCTGAAGCTCAGCCATGTGAAAAAGCATTCGGGTTGGAGATCGTGGGAGGCAATGCCCTGGTGTTTTGGCTCTGCTAGACTTTTCTACCTGCCTGCCTGTAGCACCAGAATGAATGCCTTGTGTTTGTGCACTTTTTTTTCCCCTTTGAAAACTAGAAGGGCAAAGCATCACAGCAAGTCGACATGAGCTGCACCGGAAGGTCTCCCAATAGACAGGGAAAGGAAGAGACTTAGTTCAATTTAGTAGATTCATTTCAGAGGTAGTTTGCTAATTTATTGTTCAAGTTAACCACATAGAATCAGTACTCCTGAATACTCGTCCTTCATGAAAAACAGAGGAAAAAGGAGAAACAGTAAGAATGAGAGGTACTGAAAATCACAGAGGTACCAGGGAACCAGCCTTCATTTTGCTCTTCCCAAGCTGTACCTTCTCAGTGCAGGTGCCTGTGTTGATGTTTGACACAGAGCATACAAATCTTGGATCTCTCTGTGGATTTTCTGTGGGAAAGTACTTGGGACCTCAAACATTAACAATTTTTTTAATTATAGCCCATGGCAGTTCCAGCTTTATGGAAGGAATTTCACAAGGAGGTTTGGCTGGAAGTGGCATTTCTGTCCGTCAGTGTACTTCATCTACATTTTTTAAAATATTTTGGTTGTGGTTAAATAACTGGTAATCATGTGCAGGTGGTAGATTTTGAGTATGATCTTCATTACTTCTGGCAGGGAAGGAGAAAGCTATCTTTTTGAATAAATGCTTCTTTCCTGAACTTAAATACTGAGATTCCATCTTTGTGGGAAAGAGGGTTTCTTTTCTCAGCCCATGGTTCAGATCTATGACTTGCCCTTTTTGGGACACACATACTAAATACACTTTTAATCTCACAGTATGCCCAGGTGTTCATTTTCTTCTTTTTCTTTCAGCTCTGGAGCTATAAGTAATTCCGGACTCATTCCATCCACCTGGTAGAGTGCTTTTTTCTATTCCTGATTTCTATTTTTCTCCTTCTCTTTCCCCATCTCTCTCGTGTTTCATTTCCTAAGCTTTTCTGCCAGAACAGCTTTTTATTTCAATCACCTCTGGGAATGGAGTGGACATAATGAATTGGGTATTTTATACGGGCTCCATGGGGGAATCAGGTGTGGCAAGAAGTGATATTAGGCACCGCTGAAGCAGCGCTCCGAGCCCCTGGCAGTGTGTGCAGGGCAGCTGGCTGGCAGCACGGTGCAGCTAAGGGGTGGGAACCTGTGACTTTTTTGCAGTTGCTTCTGGTCCATAAAGCAAGCACGGGCCCATCACACAACTTCCCCGCAGTGTGGTTGGGGAATATTTTCGGGAACAGAAACGTAACTGCAGCAGAGATCCGCACTCTTCCATCCTTGCTAATCAACATTGCTGATGAAACATTTATTTCTCAGGGTTGGATGTTTAGCTAAATATAGGAATACATTTCTGCAGTGTGAAGATGAACATCAAGGATTTTGGCATGGAATAATGTCAGTGAAATGCAGATGCGATGAATGTCTCTTGTCACAGTATTATCCTCCCCATAATCTGAAGAGGTACTGGATGGGTGTGATTCACTTGTTTGTTTGTTTGTTTGTCTGTTTGTTCTGCCCAAGGTTGTTGCTACCTGTATTACTGTTCCATCCTCAGCCTCAGGCATGGAGCAGGACTCTATTTTCACAAGAATCGTGAAGCAACAACACACATTTGCAAGAAATGAGCCAGTTTCTGGCACTGGGACAAGAAAAAGTCTTGCCCTGATCTCATTTGTCTAAGCTGCTGTTGAAAACTTCCATGAAGTTAATATCACAGCAGGTTTAGGAAGCCCTTGTTCCAGTGTTTCACTGGAAATTATTTTTCCCTTGGTACCCAACTAAAATGCATTTTGTTGCAATTTGAGATTTTTTTGTCTGTCTGCCATAGGACATAGTACTCTTCAACTTTATTTTTTGTATTTTAAATTAAATCTCAATTCAGCTTTGCTATATATGTTTTTACTTTGTAATCCTCTTTTATTTTAGACTTTGTATGTCTAATTCTATTATCCTTTCTTTAGTCATTGGTTTAATTTCTTAAATCTCTTCTGACTTTTGTTCCTCTACGCAGGGGCTGGGCTGTTTTAAATTTGCCTGCTGCTGTATCTGCCTTAAAATGCATTGTCTGAGCCTGGACACAGGAATGTGGCTGAGGTCTCACAAGGGCTGAATAAACAGAGCAATTATCTCCCATTTCTTATGTATGCCACTCCTCTTCCTAAAAATCAAGATTTGGGGTTTTTTGTAACAGCATTACTTTGTTGACTCATGTTTATGTTGTGATTTGCCAGGACCCTCAGATTCTCATTCCTTGTTTTGCATTTGTGCGTCACTGTTTGCTTCAGTGTATTATTTAGTTTGTTAATTAGCTCTTCTGAGTGTACTAAGTTCTTTGGATTTGAGAGTAGCTCATATTTTCCCGTGTGAAGGGTTTTTTCCCCCCTTTATCCTAGCTCTTTCTTCTGTTGCTATGTGAAAGACAACACACAGAAAACAAAGAAACTGCCAGATACTCAGAAGAAACAGAGAAGCTGAGAATATACAAAATAAACAGGGTGTAAAAAGAGAAAATTATTTTTGTTTTTCAGTTGTGGTAATTTTAACTGCATTCTTAAGAGTAGAAGGGGAAACAGGTATCAAACATCCAATTTTAAAGAAATGAAGGGTAAATTGAGAGAGCACATTTAAAAAAAAAAGTAAAAAACAAGCCACCACAAGATGGAAGAACTATTAGATATATTGCTTAGAATTTTAGGGACGATGTTATGATTTAGCCAGCTAGAAATGGCCATAGCAGCTTTTGTTAATATGATGGATAGTGGAATAATTCATGGTTGACTTTCATTTTTCAATTCAAATATGTTTGCACATGAATTACCGTTTGTCCTGAGTATATTAAAACATCATCTTACTGGATAAATAGATAGATCAATGCATTCAATGTTAATCATGTCTTCAAATTTATTTTAACGGGGAATTATGAAGCTGAAGCCTTCTGAACATATGCATTTCTCAGTAATTTTGTTTTTTAATTTAGCCAGGAAATGGGGAGTTAAAGTGGACTGCTAATACCATTTTATTGGGAAGGGAAAAATCAGGGTGGGATGAGCTGATTTAAGTCCAAATGTTTTGAAATTCACCAAATGGACGGTGAGCCCTCAGTTAGCACTGTTTGATACCACAGTGTCAATGTTATTGTCCAATACAAAGGTCTTCAGACGTCCTGTAATGCAAATAAATTCCTTTTACTGGGAAGATTTTAGGAAAGAATACCTCAGGCTTTCATGCCAAGTTAAATGTTTCACTTTTATGCTAAATTTGTAATGAGAACATTTGTGCTGCTTGTAGGTGCTGCTCTCAAACCACTGAACTCTCCTCTCAAAATACAAAGCTCTTATGGCCATCAGGCGGGTGGAGCGCTTGCATTTTGGGAGCATTTATCTTTCAGAGGTCCCACCAGAAAGGATCCTGCTTTACAGAGCAGAATTCACCTGGTGCCTCCCCCCCGCCCTGGTCCGGGCAGGAGGAAGGCAGGAGATCTTGAGTTTGGCCTTTTGCTTATCTAGTCTTGATTCCTTTTTCTCTACTCGCGGGAGGCAGTGGGGTAAGCCCAAGGATTAGGAAGATGTAAGAGGATACACAGCGACACACAACTGTTGGCAGGTGGCGGAATCCTTCATGGGCTTCGCGGAGCCTTTGCCGGAGATGGGGTATGGTGTGAAAGGTTTGCCGGTCTTGGGGTGGAGGGGATGGGGCAGGAGCCTGCTGCTGGGTGTCTAGTACCTTAGTTCCTGTATCTTCAGCCCATCTTTCCCTTTTTATGCTGGTCGTGGAGGGCTACCACATGAAGCTTGTGTTTTGACCCTTAGCTGCCATTGCGATTCACCCTTTTGTTACCCTTCATCCTTTCTCTTTGCACCGAGGAAAGTATTTATGGGTGCTCATAGGCTGCAACAGAGAAGAGAGGTCATCCAAAGTTTGGAGGGTTGCTAATTAGCTTTTTTCATCATGAATTAGTCAAAGCTAATTAGTGTCTGCCTTTGCAGAGATTCTGATGCAAACACAAGAAGAGAGTAGTTAAGTCAGGAATTTTAAAGCACCCTTGTGTTATTAGCAGTGCCAGCAGACGTTTTCAGTTTTTCCGACTTTCCCATGGTGGGTAAGATTTACCTGTTGCCAGACAATGCCTTTGCAATGCTCTGAAGTCAAATAACGTGTCTAAATCACCAGCCAAGCCAGACATGATAGCAATTCCTTCTATTTACATTCTGGAGGCAACTTTGCATCTGGAGGAAGGAGTTTGAGGCTCACTGGGGGCTCGCTTTGAATGCTGCCCCTTCTCCCCCTGCCCTTTCGCCTCCTGGGCTGACCTAGCTGTAAAAGTGTCAGCCTGGCTGGAGAGCCACAACCAGCCAAACATGATGCATAGCTCCTTGGGCTCTCCGTTGTGTGCTGGTGGCCGTTGGGCTCAGGGAAGCTTTTCGCTGGATTGCTGATGCAGAAGAGAGGCGTTGCACTCCCACTGTCAGCCCCCGTGCTTATTTTGGGGGGACATGGACAGAAAATGAATTGATTTCCAGAACCTCTTGTTCCATAGAGCAAGGCTCTGTCATTGTTCATCAGTGTAAAAGGAAATGAGGATTTATAGCATTACCTGTTAAATTTACAGGGGAAAAAAGATTGCCGGAATTTAAATTACCCTGTTGGGAATATTTTTCCGGTTTTAATTATAAATCAGTATGCAAATAGTTCAAAGTCACTTTGGTGGCTGTTGTAAACTGCGATGCATGGAAAAAGCTCCCTACGATAGCTTAAGTGATGAAAGCAGCATGTAGAAAATGCTTGGTAACTGCTAAATGAGGAGGAGAAGGGGAAGAGGGCAAAGGATTGAGCTTGTTCACAACTCCGAGGTCTTACGACACAGCAGATGTCCTCTGTATTTGATTGTCTGCGCCCTTGGGGGAGTCTGCTGCTCGGCATGGTCGGCATCAGTTTGCTGTGCCGCTGCTGGTCTTGCCTGGGGAAATGTTGTGTGCAGCCGGAGTCTAGGCATGGTTCACTGGTGAGGACATCGGCATCCTTCCTGGGGGGGCAGTCGGAAATATTTCCATCCCCACACTGGTTAATGAACGTCCAGGTACCCAACAAGAGACGTGCCATCCGAAGCAGAAAACAACTCTGTGCTGCTCCATGAAGCAGGGGTGCAGTGAGATCTAATGTAGGAAATATCGGGGCCAGAAACTCCGGGTTCAGGATCCCTGTGCATCCCTGCACAGACCTCTGGGTGTGTTACCACATTTCTGCTGTGAACTGGGCCTCACTTGACCGAAATCTCCAGCAGTGATCTTGGTTTACCTCGGTGTAGCTGAGATCAGAGTCAGATCTCTGTCTGACCTGTTTGTTTAGCACGCGGATATAACAACCCACCCCTCTCTTCCAGGATTAATTACTGATCACAAAAAGCTTTTTATTACACAGAGAGCATTATATAATTCCTATATAATTACTATTACTTTTATATACTGCACTCCTCCATCTTGCTCTTGGCTTCTGGACTGTTGCTGTCACGGAGGCTGTCACATCAGGAAGGTGGCTGTCTACAGCTGTCAGCTGAGAGAGACCATTTTAATTAATTTTTTTTTTCGTGTCGAATTCAAATCACAGTTTTAGCCATGCTGAGATTGGCTTCTCAGCATGTGAACTTGGAGATGGCTTCTGCTGAGCCCAGTGGGGAGCCCCGTCCCTTCTGTGAAGGTCCCTCTTTGTTTCCCTCCCCACTAGTGCTGTGTAAGGAGCAGAATTATCCTTTTGATATACATGATACTAAAAATTATCTTTGAGTCTTCAATACCCAATACTCCTGAAACTTTCTAATGTACTCTTTACTGCCTGGCATTTGTGGTGTTTGAATTGTACCTATCTATAAAATCTATAAAAGGTCTTTTTGTTGGAAACAGCCAATTTTTAATGAACAAAAAGTTCGGGAACATTAACCTAAGTACCAGACGATCAGGAATATCAGCCTTTCAAGTTCCTCTGCTGCTCTGACTGAATATGCATGACAGTCTCTTAGAAACTTCCTTCAGATTATTTAATTAATTGAATGGTGTAGTTTCATGTTGGACATTTACTGACTGGGAGGAGGATTGGACTGGATCTGAAATGTTCGGTGTGCCATGCTTAAAATTTATCACATACGGGAGCTGATAATTCAGGTACAGCAGAGTACAGGCATCAGGAGAAAAGGCGGTGGTGGGGACCACAAGCTCGGCCATTTCAACACTGTGCTTGGCTCTGTGCTAGGTGTGCTGCTCCGTGTCCTGTCCGCCTACAGTCTCAGCACTGGCTTATGGCTCAGCGCCCCTGGGACTGGAGCTTCCCCCCTTTCTTCTTCACGTGTTTTGCTCTCATAACGGGCTGGAGGTAAAAGGGCAGGTGCTGATGTCTGGGCCCAGTGTAAATCTGTAGTAGTGTTCCCTTTGAAGTCAGCGGCGTTTCCTCCACATTTGCATCTGTGCAACTGAGATCCGGATCCGGTACAAGGTGATGGGAGTCTTTTTTGCCCTTTTTTGTGGTTTTTGTTACTGGAGTGCTGCTACTTAGAGAACACATTCAGTTTCACTGATACCTAAATCAACACAGATGTTTTCCTGAGCAGAAATTTCCATTATGGGCTGAAGCTAAAACAATTTCGTAAGTCAGATATCTCTGAATCATTCTGAGTTTTTCTGTTTACAAGGGATTCTTGTAAAATCATAAAAAATCCCCAGCCACCCCTCCAGGAGGCTTTAATACAGCTGCTTTGTGAAATGCTGCTGACTTTCCCCAACCCTCCTCCTTGCCCACTGCTTCCCAGATCTTAAAACAAGCTCAAGAGCTCTTGATACCTATTGAAAAAG